>NC_141158.1:31545416-31875833 GCF_053477565.2 Lygodium microphyllum
ATGTTTTTTGTATACGAAGGAGCTTTAGGAGATCTAATGCCTGGAGATTGCTTCTGAGTAGTGCCAAACAAAGAATTTCAAGTTCTGTCAACACATATTAATTCAATTTATTGTGATTTGTCTTTTTCGTGTTTACCTCTTGTCTATTCTCTTTCTTCTCTTCCATCTCCCATCTCTACTTCCTTCTACCTGATCCCTAGTGGATTTGACCTTTCAACAAAAACCCCTCCGACAGTGCCCTCCAAGAATTTAACCTAATTCATTATACAAGATTCTTATGAGACCTTTGGTCTAACAATCCTTTTACAAACAATGCTCCTGAAATTTACAAGCACAAACAATAATGTGGGATGGTGCCCACCAAAACATGTGCTAAAGGTGGAGTTCCTTTTTGAATGCTTAGCATTCAACTGTCAAATTTTTTCTTGCCTTGATGATATTGGCCACGATGCATTTGCATCAAATCCTCGATGTTATCATCCATATCTATTGCATGCCACCAAAGGTATTCTAAGTACGAGACCTCTTACTCTTGGATGAGTAATCTACGCTTCATCCCTTGATTATCCTTGCAATAGGAATTGCAAGTAGGTGCTACCATCCACGTTATTATCCCCACGAAACTCTACCCAATCCTCTACGATTAGAGTTTTTGTGTACGTCAAATTAATTCATCCTAGATCATTCTAGGCTCTATTTAGGGTCCCTCTTATTCTCATTATCTCGCTCCCTTGATTCCCTTGTAGAAATCATTGTAAACTACCTCATGTATGATAATATTAACTCTTCTATAGTTTGGATGACCATCTCTATCATGGGGTATTATTTTTCCACGATAGCAAACCCTAGTTTACTATGGATAGTCACAGTTTTATGGGGAAATTATGCTCTGGCCAACAACAGGTGTGGAAAGAGAAATTAGTGGTCTCGTGGGTCGGCCCTTAGACAATGTTTCCATTGTCCTGATAGTTGGGTCACAAATTTCACTCTAAGGTTTACCTATTGATTGGGAATCCTTGGAATAACCTAAGTGAGTTAACCTTCTTACTTGGACAATTTTAATGTAACGTGCCCGTCTTCAGCTATCCAAGCACGCTTTAGTGGTCCGTCAAGAAACGAATCTAAGCATTGCCACCCAGTACTCCAATGGAATATTCTAGGGTTTGTTGCCTAGGGTTTCCCGAGTTTGCCTCGCAACAGTATGATCGTGGTGGCCGAACCCATTAGGATCAACCTAAAATCCGGGTTCCTAGGGATTATGGTCTCCTGACATCATTCTAGTGTCGGGTCTTGACATCCTACTTTACACAGGGATACCCAAGCTGAAGCAAATCCATGTCGCACTTGGTTCAAAGAGAATGGGAAACGAGAGGGATGCACCACTCAATCTCTCTACCCATAAGGCCTAGTCTCATTCCGGTCCCCTAAAACGGGATGAATCAGGTTATATTCTAATATTATCTAAAGGTCGTTTGTCTATAGAACCTTGTGAGAAGCCTCTCAGCTCCCTAGGACCACCCTGCTGTAGGATGAACCTGTCAGGGGCTCCACCCACCCGCTTCCCTTAATGGCATTCTTTAGTTACCTAATTAGGTCCTATCACATTTATGTGGGACATTTAAAAATAGATTCCTTAATTAAAACTTTTAGGAACATGGTTCGTTTTCGTAACTTATGGCACTAACACAAAAACAATCCAAGCAAGTTCTTTGGAAGTAAACTTTATATTATTATCTTAACTCAAATACAAGTCTCATCCAAAAGGACAGATTCCACAACCCATGGGGATGCGTCTTATTTCCTCCAAGTTTTCTGCCCTTGCACTAGTAACAAGGCAGGGAGAATCCATCTCAAGTCACGTCGATCATTTGAGTAGGACCCGAAAGCAGGGAATTTACAGCTAGAGCCCCCTTGGCATCCAAGCGTCCTCCTACATTCAAACTGACCCACGGAGAGACCCCTCGTGGTGGGTTCGGTCCACCTTCCCACCACGGCTATTTGGAACCCCCTTGGCTAGGGTTGGCGGCCAGATGGGGGTAGCTTTGCCCACCCTCCTTCAATTCAACATGATTCATTATTCAATTTTTTGTTGTGAGCTTGGGTCATTCATTCCTTTTCACAAACATTGAACCTAGATTTACAAGCACAAACAAACAATGAAGGCGAGTGCTCTCAAGACATTTGCTAAGGTAGAGCCCTCATCTTTGACACTAATGTCACCTTTCTTGATCATTCCTGCCTTGGCGTCATTTTCCATTATTTCCTGGGGGATGGAGAATACCTCTCACTCGACCCCACTACTATGTATTAGGGTAGAGCAATTACACTACAGTTTCAAATGATGACTCCCCTGGGTTACTATCCTTTGGTCCCCCTATCTTAAGATTTTGGTCTAGGGTTTTCTTGGGTCAATTGGTAGTCATCTTTTCCAACTTAGAACTCTATCAGGTTTTAAGTTCACCCTAGGGTCTCCTCCCTTCAAGATAACAAGAACTTGTATTTACTCCTCTTGCAAGAAGTCACGCATAAACCAAGTCTATTTACCATTCCGAAATAGTTAAGAGCATTGAATGTAGCTTGGCAAATAGTCATTCTCCTTGAGGGTACTACATTTGAGCTTCCTTGTGTTAGCTTTAGGATGTTCCATATTTTGGAAATGATATACCTAAGCATGTTTTGGGCTCATCACAGTTGGCTATTGGGGTAGAGACCAATGAGCGTGTTGACTCCAAGTCAAAATATGGTCAGAAGGACAAACCGATTTATCTTGTGACTAAGGTCCTAGGTGGGTTGAGATAAACCTTGGCTTCACTTATCAGTTAGGACCTTATTTACCAAACTATTCCTTTCAAATAAGTTCAACATTTCACGTGTGCATCCTAATCTACCATTTTAGATGCATACCCCATTGGTGCAATTGAAGCTATTCATGATGCCATGCAAGTCCCAATGCAAGTCTCCTCTAAGTTGTCAATGGGATGCGAGATCCCTATTCATAGAAATCCCTTCCAATATATTTATGCAACTCAAAAGGCATGACTTAATTACTCAAATGCGAGTGTACATGCATTCATTGAAAATGCAAGTTAATCCTCTACGATGGTCTATGGAGTACCATTGACCTAGACAGAATTCTTATGTATCTCGACAATCTATGATGCATCTTTGGAAGTTAAATCCTATTACTTGGCTTGTTTTCCCTATACTCGTAGATACTCGATCTATTTTCGACATCTCATGATTATTAGACCCCTTTTTAGCTACCTTTCAAAATATGCAAATTACTGGATGCAAGGCATGACTTTATTTCTAATAATGCCTATGCTTAAATGTTTGATTTCAATTTTCTAAACATGGTGGCGGTACCTGGTTTTGGAGAGTTGAGTTAGCGTTTCCACCTGATAAACCATTCGTGTTGATAGTGGCATCTTTTTCTGACCCTTCTCCCATAGTTGCAGTTTTTTCAATTACCTGGGAGAGCTTAGGCTTTGGGCCATTGTGGAGTTGGAAGTGGCATTCACTTCCTTCGAGGGACTCTTTGGTGCTGGATTTCCCTATGCTTTGTCTTGCCTTTCGCGACGTCCTTGTCAATTTGAGGCAGTGGATGGAAAGGTTACGAGGGTCTGATGAGGGAAGACGGTACTCGAGCCTTTTCCCAAGGAAAGGGTTTGTTCTCAAGCCTCTTCTCCTCTCTTTCTCTTACTCTCTTACTCTGTTGCTCTCTCTCTCTTACTCTCCTTCACTATCTCTCCTTCTCCTCTCTTTCTCACAAGATGGAAGCAAGGAGAGGGGAAGAATACCGTATCCGTGGTGTAGGGAAGGGGGAGATTTACAAAGGAAGAAGGGTAATAGGTAGGGAGGTAAGGAAGAGAGGAATTTTTGGCCCTCTTAGGGAGGGGGGGTTTTATAAGGTCGAGGCAATAATAATTAGGGGGGAGGAGGAGAGAAGGTTTCGTGGTAAGGAGGTCTTAACTCCTCTCTACGGTCCTTGTGCTCATCGCCATGCAGCATTACAGAAGGTTTAGTTGTCATTATCTCATCCTATGTCCACACACCATTTAACTCCACTTTATCTGTTGCGTTCTCCTTCTCCACTCCCACGGTCATCATTTTCCTTTCCTCTGTCTTCTCCTAGTTCAACTCCCCCTCCCTCCGCCATCCAATGGTGTTGACAAGGGGGAGGAGAGGCATAATTAGCAATAATTTGTTTTTATTTTTTTCAGAGTTAAAAAAAACAGGGGAAAAGTTAACGGCGATAGCGGCGAGATAAAAATGGGGGGCGACATCATTATGGTGGCGGGATGGTGGAACAGAAAAGGGGGAGGTGTCATCATCACAACGGTGTGATAACGATGTATTACATCCTTCCCCCCTTAAGGAATCAAGATGTCCTCATCTCGAAAGGAATTGGTGGTGTTGTTGGTTGAGAGTACTCTCGTCAATCCATGTGGCATCTTCTTCTGGTGGATAGTCCTTCCACTGGATGAGGTACTCTTTGAGGGCTCTACTCCTCTATCTCTTTTCTTGGGTGTCTAGGAATCTATCTGGCCCTAGAGCTCAAGGACTCCTTGGCTTTGCATTACAACTTGTTGATCATTGAGTACATGGCTAGGATTGAATACATATTTCTTTAGTGGGCTAACATGGAATATATTGTGAACCTTTATCTTCTCAGGGAGTTGGAGTTTGTAAGCATTGGGCCATAGACACTTGAGGATCCTGTAGGGTCCACAATACCTTGGACTTAGTTTCTTGAATTCTCCCACTAATAAGGAACTCTTCTTGGGTGGTACGAGAATAAAGACCATATCTCCTTCTAACACAATATTAGTGAGTTTGGGAATCTCCCAATTCCCATTTTTTGAATACTAAAATGGTGGCACTCAGATAACATGCCCATAAGTTTCTCAAAACCATATGATGTGACCTATCATTGGAAAGCGCTTGAAAAATGGAATCTATTGAGCTATAGAACGCTTGATTTGGAGTTATATTATTCAAGTTATGAGAAATCCAAAGATTTGACCACGTGTCCCAAACTTATGGGAAATTCCCATATTCCCCAATATGGTGTTTCTTTGAAGAGTCGCTCTTGTCTATGTAGATCCGCATAGGCATTCTGCCTATCCTTGGCAGCTCTAATATCTTGTCTGATGGCCTTGACCTGGTTATCCATCTCCTCAAGCATTTCTTTGGAAGCTTCTACCCTCAAGGTAGGATCTGAAAAGTTCAATGGGGTATGATAGTCATGCCCATATAATGCTTGAAAAGGTGTCATTTGAATGCTTTGTTGGTAAGAAGCATTATGGGCAAACTCTACCAATGATAGATATTGAATCCATTTCCTAGGTTGGCAACAACAATATGCCCTAAGAATGTCTTTGATGACTTGGTTGACTCTCTTCATTTGGCCATCAATTTGAGGGTGATAGGCTATACTAAAGCAAAGTTGAGTCCCAATGGCCTCGAATATCCCTCTCCAAAAGTGAGATGTGAAGAGGGAATCGCGATCACTAATGATCCTTTTAGGTAACCCATGGAGTCTGAATATCTCATTAATGAATAACCTAGCAATGTCTAAAGCTTTAAGTTTGTCTTGACTGGAATGAGGTGTGCAAACTTAGTGAGCATGTCTACTATAACCATAATTGAGTTGTGTCCTCCTTGGACTGAAGGTAATCCAACAACAAAGTCCATGCTGATAAATTCCTACTTCATCAGGGGAATGTCAAGAGATTGCAACTTCCCAGGCATCTTGACATGTTTTGCTTTAATGCACAGGCAAGACAAACATTCCATGACATATTTGAGCACATCTCCCTTAAGCTTTTCCCAATTGTAGCTCTTCCTAACCGTGTTGAGGGTCTTGACATATCCGGGATGGCCTGAACAGGGGAATCAAGTGCTTTCCAAAGTATTCTTTATTTGATTTTCTTGCTTGAGGGTATGCACAATCTTGTCCTAGAGTAGACAAGTCTCTCATTGACAAAAAATTATTGATATTTGACCTTAAGTTTGGGGTTTTGGTCCTTTTCCAAAATCTCTTTTATCATCTTTAGATAATCTGGGTCATTGCTAGCTTCCTCCTTTGCCAATTCAAGGATTGGGTTGTTGGGCATTGATACCATAGTTGCCAATGATTCTGCCATTGAGGGTTCCTCCATAATAAGAGAGTTCAGGAATGCTTTGAAACTTAAGGCATCAGAAACTACATTCTCCTTGCCAGGTCGATACCTAATCTCAAAATCATATTCCTGGCAGAACCTCAATCCAACGTCATTGCCTCATATTGAGGTCAGTCTAGGTGAAGATCCATTTAAGGCTAGTGTTGCCAAAGCTTGAGAGCATGAATAACTACTAATCGCTCCAGGTCATGGGTAGCATAATTCATTTCATGGGTCTTTAACTTCCTCGAAGAATATGCTATAGGATGACCTCCTGTCAAGATTGTGGGAGAGAAAGAAGGAGTCTCACTCGTAGCTTTCTTGCTTGCACAATAGGGGAATACACACAAAGGTGGAGGCTGAAAACAGTTTTCCTCTTCTTAGTTGTGTAAGCCAAAAAGAACTCAAGTACATAGAAATAGAAGAACCCTATATATTGTTGAGATGACAAGCTCAACACATGCGGACATTGATGATGGACCGCCTGGTTAGATGGGTCCACACGTCTACACTTAGCACGTCGGTGGTCATTATGCATCTCACATGGCCACTGACTCATTACTTATTATATTCAGGTTGTTACACCTATTTACAGCTGGCATAGTTATAGCGCCAGTCGACTAGTGTAGTCGGTTATGCATTGTTTGACTTAGTAGGCCACTTTCCTTTTATGTTGTATCTTATCTATACTTTGTGTACATTGTAAAGTGTGTGGAAGAAGAAGAAGAAATCAGCAAGAAAACGTTTTGGCCTCCATCTCTCTTCTTGTCTCTTGAGTGAGCTTCTTCTTGTGCATTCTGTGTGTGTTCGGCGCAGCATCTTGAGCATCTCCCCCCACCACGCGATTCTTGACATGGTATCAGAGCCGCACCATTGAGAGAGGCTGATTTCGAAGGTTGAAGCAAAGGAGAAGAAGCAAGGTTCGAGCAAGCAAGCCACGGGTAAGAAGCTCTCCCATCCTTCCACTCTTTCTCTTGGATAGTGCCTGTGGAGGCACCGGAAGCAGGGCAGAGCAAAAATCTCAGATTGCAGTGAGATTTGGTGTGCGCGAAGAGTGCTGTATATTCTGCAGATAAGCCCTTTAGGGCTTGCCCGCAGTTATTTTGGGCATTTGAGGCCGTTTCAGGGCCTGTTTTAGAGCCACAAGGTTGCGGACAGCAGTTTCGGGGTACACTGTGACTTCGACTGTATCGACCGAACATGGGTGCGCAGGTTACAGATTTCAGATCTGTAAGTTCAAAGGTGTTTACCAGTGAGTAAACACAAGGTTTATCTGCAAACTGGTTGCAGATTGCATGTATTGTTGAGCAGACAGTGAAAAAGGCTGTCTGGTGTATTGCTGTGCACTACAGGTCGAGGGTTGCAGAAGATTTGCTTGCTGTTTGGTATTATTCTTGTGATAATGGCAGAGAATAGTGGAAGCCCCATCATTGAGAAGCTTGACAAGAACAACTACCCTTCATGGAAGTTCCGTGTCACGAACTTTCTTATTGGAAAAGGCCTCTACGAGTTCGTTTCAGGTGAAGAAAAGGAGCCGGAGGTGAGTGATCCTCCAACTGCAGAAGAGACAAAGGCACGAAAGGAATGGAATGCAAAAGACAAGAAGGTCATGTATTGGTTGTCTGCAGTAATTGACAATAATATGTTGGGACACATTAGAAATGCAGAGAATGCATATGCAGCTTGGACCATACTTGAAAGTATGTTTTCTGTAAATACAAAGGCACGAAAGATTCAACTCAAGCAAGAGTTGAATACATTGAAGAAAGGGAAGATGTCTATCAATGAGTATGCATTGAAGGTAAGGAGCATTGCAGATGCCTTGGCAGCAATTGATGCAATGCCCGATGATGATGATTTGGTGTCGTCTACCTTGGGTGGACTTAATAATGAAAAGGCTTGGAAGTCTTTTGTAACTTCCGTATATGTCAGAAAGCCATTTCCAGATTTCGATGAGTTGGTCTCCCTTATGATCACTGAAGAGATCAACATGCAGAGTGAGACATCTGAAAGAAGCGGTGAACAGGTCCAAGCTTTCTACTCCAATTCAGGAAGGGGACATGGCAGGTTCTCTTCAAGAGGCCGTGGTACAGGACGTGGTAGTGACAACCAGCAAAATAGATTGAATCAGCAATTTGGCGACATGCAGGTTTCAGGAGGTCGTGGTAACTTTAGAGGCAGGGGGAGCTTTAGAGGAAGAGGTGGATGGCAGAACAGAGGTTCTAACAACTCTGGTATTGTGTGCCACTACTGTGGCAAAACAGGTCATATTGCAGCCCAATGTTATGCTAAGAGAGATGATATCCGCAGTGGTAAGTTGCAGCAAGGAAACTATGCATCGTCTTCACGACAGAATGAAGACAAAAATGAACGTTTGTTCGTTATGCAGCATATGCTGAATGCTGTTACAGGAAAGGGAACACATGAAGATGTTTGGTATGTTGATTCAGGTGCATCCAATCATATGACCAGCCATGCAGAATGGTTTGGAGAGATGCAGGATTTGCAGAATGCAGGTTATGTGCAGACGGGTGATGACTCATGCCACCCAATTTCACACATTGGAAAAGTTCCCTTGTCCTTGCATGATGGTAAGACAAAAAGTCTTTCAGATGTATTACATGTGCCATCTATTACAAAGAACTTGGTGTCAGTCGGTCAAATGGTAGAGCAAGGGCTGCAAGTCAGATTTAATGCAAAGGGCTGCTTTGTAGAAGACTTCAATGACAAGTGCAGGCTGGTAGCAAAGGGAAGTAGAGTTGGACGTATGTTCACTCTAGATGCTGGAATTCCTACTATGAATGCTGCTATGTATGCCAAAGGAAAAGGTGTTGTTGCAGACATTGAAATTTGGCACAAACGCATTGGACATGCAAATGTACAAAGGCTGAAATTAATGCAGTCCAAAGGGTTGGTTACAGGTTTGCCTACATTTAAAGTTGCAGAATTTCAGAAGGTTTGTGAAGCATGTCAGTTTGGTAAGCAGGCAAGACAACCCTTTTCACATGACAGAGATGTAAGCAGAAATATCCTTGATGTTGTGCATACAGACATTTGGGGGCCTACACAAAATGTATCTCTTGGAGGTAGTTCATACTTCGTCACATTCATTGATGATTGTTCTAGAAAGCTGTGGGTATATTTTATGAAGGAAAAGAGTGAAGCGTTTGAGCACTTTAGAACTTTCAAGGCTGCAGTTGAAAGAGAAACAGACTTGAAAGTAAAGTGCCTGAGGTCAGATGGAGGGGGAGAGTACCTCTCAAATGAGTTCAGTGATTTTCTGAAGTCTCATGGGATAAAGAGACAGTTCACATGCAAGTATACCCCACAGCAAAATGGGGTTGCAGAAAGGAAAAACAGGCATATTGCAGAAGTTGCATGCGCCTTGATGGCTGAAAAGAATATGCCTAAGCATTTTTGGTCTGAGGCTGTTCATACTGCTGTTTATATTATGAACAGAACTCCCACAGCTGTAGTTCATGGTATGACCCCCGAAGAATGTTTTACAGGTAAGAAGCCTGATGTTTCACACTTGAAAGTATTTGGCTGCATTGCGTATGTTCATGTGCTAGATGAGTTGAGGAAGAAACTGGATCCAAAGGCTGAAAAGTGTATCTTTATTGGATACTCTTTAGAGCAGAAAGGGTATCGTTGTTATAACCCTGTCACATGTAAGTTCAGAGTGAGCAGGAATGTCATCTTTGATGAAATGAGCAGTTGGTATGCATCTAGTGGTGATGCATTGGATGTTGATGATGATCATGATACTCATGTGCAGGCTGAAAAGCAAGAATCACGGACTCTTAGTGGACCAGAGACATCATCTGGTAGTCCTTGGTCTGGGAGACTAAGGAGTACCTCTACATCTTCGGGTGCATCTAGTAGCACTACAAGTAAAGACAAAGGAAAGAATAAGGTGTCAGAAGGCATTGATGCAGTTCTTGATGGAGACTCCAGTGGCTCAGAGAGCTTGGATGATGAGCTTGGCATTCCTTCAGTGAGGACTCCAGGTGTGCAGAGAGCACGTGTTAATGCAAAGACTCCATTGAGTGATCCAGTGGTACGCAGGTCTAGCAGGGTGAGATACCCTGTTAAAAGATTTGGTTTTGAGGGTTATGCAGCTCACCATTATGCTTATATGGTGAAACTAGTTGAGGATGTTGAGCCCACATGTTTTGAGGAGGCTGTTGGTCATGCTCATTGGGATGCAGCAATGGATGAGGAGATGGCTGCACTAGAGGCCAATAAGACTTGGGATCTAGTATCATTGCCAAAGGGAAAGAAAGCTATTGGATGTAAGTGGATTTATAAGATTAAGCACAATGCAGATGGTTCTATTAGCAGGTACAAAGCTAGGCTGGTTGCAAAAGGCTATGCCCAGACATATGGCATAGATTATGATGAAACCTTCAGTCCAGTTGCTAGGATGGCAACTGTCAGATGTGTGATTGCTTTGGCAGCAGCCAAAGGTTGGAGGTTGCAGCAAATGGATGTAAAGAATGCCTTCTTGCATGGTGATTTGCAGGAAGAAGTGTATATGGATCAGCCAGCAGGTTATGAAGATTTAGAGCATCCCACGTATGTGTGCAGGTTGAAGAAGGCACTCTATGGGCTCAAGCAGGCACCTAGAGCATGGTCTGACAAGATTAGAGAGTATCTTGTCAATATTGGCTTTTATGTTTCTGATGCTGATCACTCACTTTATGTGAGAAAGGGAGATGCAGGTTTGGTCATCATAGTCATCTATGTGGATGACTTGATTATTACAGGTGATAGTGATAGTGGAATTGCTGAAGTCAAGGGCTGTTTGAAGATGAAGTTTGAGATGAAGGACTTAGGTGAGCTAAGGTACTTCCTTGGCATTGAGGTGATCAGATGTGATGATGGTATATGGCTGTCCCAAAGACAGTATGGCTTGGATATGTTGTCCAAGTATGGTATGACTGCATGCAAACCACTTTCAGTCCCGTTGGAGCAGAATGTAAAGCTGAGTGCTGATGTTGGGGATGAGATAGAAGACCCTACTATGTTCAGGAGGATAGTGGGGAGTTTGATCTACATGACCATTACAAGGCCAGACTTGAGCTACGCTGTTGGTCTTGTGAGTCAGTTTATGCAAGTACCTAGAAAGCCACATTTGGATGCAGTCAGACGCATATTGAGATATGTGAAGTCCACATTACATTATGGACTTTTCTATGAGGCAGGTACAGAGGTACAGGTGTTTGGATACACAGATGCAGATTGGGCTGGTAGTATGTCTGATAGAAGATCTACCAGCGGATACATGTTCTCTCTTGGTAGTGCAACAGTTGCATGGAGCAGCAAAAAGCAATCTACAGTTGCTTTGTCGAGTACAGAGGCTGAGTATAGAGGTGGTGCTATTGCAGCATGTGAGGTAGTATGGCTGCAAAAGTTATTGGCTGATTTGGATGTGCAGGTGGAAGGTCCAGTTGTCATTTATTGTGACAACATGAGCAGTATACAGTTGGCTAGGAACCCTGTGTTCCATGCCAGGACAAAACATATTGAGGTACACTACCACTTTGTGAGAGAGAAGGTACTAGCAGGTGAGATTGACTTGGTGTATGTCAGCACACAGGATCAGATAGCTGACATCTTCACAAAGGCATTGGGTACAGAGAAGCTTCAAAAGTTTCGAAGCTTACTTGGAGTTGCAGAGATGCAGTTGAGCTTGAGGGGGAGTGTTGAGATGACAAGCTCAACACATGCGGACATTGATGATGGACCGCCTGGTTAGATGGGTCCACACGTCTACACTTAGCACGTCGGTGGTCATTATGCATCTCACATGGCCACTGACTCATTACTTATTATATTCAGGTTGTTACACCTATTTACAGCTGGCATAGTTATAGCGCCAGTCGACTAGTGTAGTCGGTTATGCATTGTTTGACTTAGTAGGCCACTTTCCTTTTATGTTGTATCTTATCTATACTTTGTGTACATTGTAAAGTGTGTGGAAGAAGAAGAAGAAATCAGCAAGAAAACGTTTTGGCCTCCATCTCTCTTCTTGTCTCTTGAGTGAGCTTCTTCTTGTGCATTCTGTGTGTGTTCGGCGCAGCATCTTGAGCATCTCCCCCCACCACGCGATTCTTGACATATATGGGTCTCAAACCAAACTCAACTAACTAAGATGGCATACTAACTGAGTCATGAACTAGAGTAGATAAAGATAGCTGTCATCTAGCTATTATTCATGGGCGGTGTACCAACCACATCTACAGCTAACAAGTCGGTGACATAAATGCACAACGGTCACCCTGGCATATCACGAGTGGAGCTCGATATCTCAACACTCCCCCTCGAGCTCAATCCCAATTCCTGCACACCAAGCAGGTCTCTGAACTTGCGTAGCTTCTTTGCACCCAATGCCTTCGTAAATATGCCAGCTACCTAATCCTCTGTGCTGACATAAACTACATCAATAAGACCTAGTAAAACCCTCTCCCATAGTGATAATGCACCTCAATGTGCTTTGTTCTAGCATGATAGGCTGGGTTATTTGCCAAGTGTATACTACTCATGTTGTCACAATAAATGACAACTGGCCCATCTATTGGCTGATGCATATCATAAAGTAGCTTATGCAACCAACTTACCTCAGATGCAGCCATTGCTGCACCCCTGTACTCAGCCTCTGTGCTCGACAAGGCAACTGTAGGCTATTTCTTGCTGCTCCAAGTGACTGCAGCACTCCCAAAAGAGAACACATATCCATTGGTAGATCGTCTATCAGAAATACTACCAGCCCAATCAACATCAGTGTATCCATGCAACTATATCTGAACCCCAGTCTCATAAAGTAGTCCATACTGCAATGTGGACTTCACATACCTGAGTATGCGTCTAGCCGCATCCAAATGCGGTTTTCTTGGAGCCTGCATAAACTGACTTACCAATCCCACAGCATAGCTCAAATCTGGCCTAGTAATAGTCATATAAATCAAACTTTCTACTATGCGTCTGTACATAGTAGGGTCTTCCAGAAGCTCACCTGCATCTGCGCTCAGCTTCACATTCTGCTCCAAAGGAACTAAAATAGGCTTACAGCCTGTCATCCCATCTTTGGACAGCATGTCCAATCCATACTACCTCTGCAAGAGCCGTATCCCACTTGGTGATCTAATCACCTCAATGCCCAAGAAATAACGCAGCTCTTCCAAATCCTTCATCTCAAACTTCTGCTTCAATAGCATTTTCACATGAAGGATATCTTCACCACTATCACCTGTGATAATCAAATCATCAACATAAATGACAAGCAGCATAATACCTTTCTCTGTTTTTCTCACATAAAGTGAGAAATATGCCTTGGAAATCTGAAAACCAATAGTGACAAGATACTGTCCTATCTTGTCAGACCATGCTCTAGGTGCTTGCTTCAAGCCATACAAGGCTTTCTTCAACCTGCAAACAAACTCAGGATGAACAGCGTGCACATAACCTGGTGGCTGCTCCATATAGACCTCTTCTTGCAAATCACCATGCAAGAAGGTATTCTTTACATCCATCTGATGTAAAGACCATTCCTTTGATGCAGCCATAGCAATGATTGCTCTTACGGTTGCCATCCTTGCAACCGGACTGAATGTTTCTTCATAATCAATGCCATATGTTCGTGCATACCCCTTGACTACTAATCTTGCCTTGTATCTGTTCATAGAACCATCTACATTGTGCTTCACCTTATAAACCCACTTACAACCAATTGCATTCTTATCTTTAGGCAAAGGTACCAATTCCCATGTAGCATTTGCTTCCAAGGCATCCATCTCTTCATCCATGGCTTTCTCCCATTTTTCTTTTCCCATGGCTTGCTCAAAAGAAGTGGGTTCTGGTTCCTATATCACTTTGACCATATAGGCATAGTGAATAGTTATCCACAGGATACCTAGCTCTGGTAGACTTGCGCAAAGTAGGTTCACTCCTAGGTGCTCTCAAAACATCCCTGGTCTTCCTTACTCCAGGTGTAACAATAGAAGGAATACCCAACTCATCAACAATGCTCTGTTCTGAGCCACTGGATTCACCATCCACATAAGAGTGACCTGCATTCACATCAAACATGGGCTGATCTACCTTCTCTTTTCCTTTTCGTGAAACTTGCATACCACTATCTGCATTGTTTTTTAGGACATTCTCCTGATCTCAATCTGCCTGTCCATGGTGAAGAATGTGAACCACTGCTAGAGGACACTCCAAGTCCACTAATATTTTGTAACTGCTGCTGTGAATTCTGTGCAGCATTATCATTTTGTACATCTACATCATCAATCACATTTACTAGTTTATACCAGCTACTCATCTCATCAAAAACAACATCTCTGCTCACTGTAAACTTACGAGTAGAAGGGTTATAGCATCTATACCCTTTCTGCTTTGCAGAGACTAACCAATAAAGATGCCCTTCTCAGCTTTTGGATCCAACTTCGATCTCAACTCATCTGGCACATGAACATAGGCAATGCAACCAAAAAAATTTTAATGAGAAATATCTGGTTTCCTTCCAGTATACCTCTCCTCTGGAGTCATCCCATGTATTATTGCAGTGGGAGTCCTGTTCATTATGTAGATTGCTGTAGCAACTGCTTCATCCCAGTAAAAATCTCGCAAGTCTTTTTCATTGAGCATGGCACAAGATACCTCCCCAATATACCTGTTTTTCCTTTCTGCAATTCCATTTTGTTGTGGGGTATGACTGTATGAATATTGCTGCTTTATGCCATGCTCCTGCAGGAAACTTGCAACCTCATTTGAGAGGTACTCTCCCCCTCCCTCTGACCTTAGGCATTTTATTTGTAGGCTTGTTTCTTTTTCAACCATAGCTTTAAGAGTTTTGAAATGCTCAAAAACTTCACTTTTCTTTTTCATAAAATACCCCCAAATTTTTCTGCTATAGTCATCAATAAAAGTGACAAAATAATGATAGCCTCCAAGAGATGCAGCTTTAGTAGTCCACACATCGGAGTGGATTAATTCCAATGGCTTCTTACTCTCTTGAAAATGTCTAGGAAATGGTTTCCTTACCTGTTTTCCAAATTGACAGGCTTCACATACCTTATGCATTTCTGCAACCTTGAATTTAGGCAATCCGGCAACAATATTTTGGGCCTGCATTGATTTAAGTTTCTGTACATTAACATGACCAATGCGTTTATGCCAGATATCAATATCTGCAACTACACTGGTCCCATGTGCAAACATTGCTGCACTCAATTCAGGCATGTCTGCATCCAACGTAAGCATTCTTCCCTTCTTCTTTCCTTTTGCTATCAAGTGACCTTTATTTTTCATATCCTCAACAAAGCATCCATGAGGATTAAATCTGACCTGCAAGCCCTGCTCAACCATTTGACCAACAGAAACCAGATTCTTGGTGATATTCGGGACATGAAATACATCGGACAGGTATTTCTTTTTCCCATCCTGCATAGACAAAGAAATTTTTCCAATCTGCACAATAGGATGTGCAGTATCATCACCAATCTTTCAAATCCTAGTTTTTCCATTTTCCTTGCATCCTCCATCCATTCTGCATGACCTGTCATGTGGTTTGATACACTTGAGTCAACATACCATACATCGTTGCTTTCTTGTGTACTTATCATAGAATTGTTCATGTGCTGCACCATAAACAAATGCTCATTTCTTTCATCACCCTGTCTACTAGAAGATGCATAATTCCCTTGTTGCAATTTTTCATTCATGATGTCATTCTGCTTTTTATAGCAGTCTTTAGCCATATGACCCATTTTACCATAGTAGTAGCATTCAACATTACTGTTTGCATTTTGGCCTCTTTGCCATCCACCACGACCTCATTGGCTCCCCCCGCCTCTAGAGTTACCACATCCTCCTCCATAGGACTAGTTTTCTTGAGTTTGTTGCATATTCTGATTTCTACCACGGCCTCCAGATCGGCCTCCTCTACCTCTGCCTCTACCTCTTCCAGCAAAAAGGCTTCTTTTGAAGTTCCTCCTGAAGAGGATGTACCACCATTTCTCTGCTCCTCAGAAATTAGAAGAGCAATCAACTCCTCAAAATCAGGAAATCTTTCACGAACGGAAATGGATGTTCGGAACTGTGCATAATCCTTTCCTAGACTATTCAAGGTCACAGAAACTAAATCATCATCTTCCACTGGTGACCCAATGGAAGCAAGTGCATCTGCAATCTTCTTCACCTTCATGTGGTAGTCATTGATGCTCATATTTTCTCTTTGCACATTGTGCAACTCTTGCTTGAGCTGCATTTTCCTGGCTTGCGTATTGGTGCTATACATTTTTGAAAAAGTATCCCATGCCTCCTTTGGCATACTTGCATCTTGAATATGCACAAT
The DNA here is from genome assembly GCF_053477565.2 of Lygodium microphyllum. NCBI lineage: Eukaryota > Viridiplantae > Streptophyta > Polypodiopsida > Schizaeales > Lygodiaceae > Lygodium > Lygodium microphyllum. Next base: position 31,561,944 of record NC_141158.1, read on the forward strand.
CATAGAGTCTAAAATGCTGATAGACAGCCAGTACATAACTTTCCTGGCTCTCTCATGCCATGCGTTAAATGCCTGCATTTGCTGTTGATTGGGAACATCAGGAAGAACTGGTCCTTCTTCATTTCCTGCAACGAATTCCCAATATCCTTTTCCCATAAGGAAATTCGTCATTCTAAACTTCCATGCTTGGAAGTTGTTCTTGTCAAGCTTTTCAGTGACAATCTGTGAAAGAGAATCAGACGCCATTACAGAACACTGCAAAAAAAAATTTGTCACTGCAAAGAACACAGCTTCAGCCTCACAAAGGCAAATCTGCAAAACTGACAAAAGTGGTATTTGACTACACAGTCACTTCCTAGTGACGATTTTGCATCAACAGGTAACAAGGATGATTCTGTAACTCCCAATGTCTCTGCACACATGCATACGATGCAATTTCTACAGTAACTTTTCACCGACCTGTAGAACAGTGGTCGCACAGCATAAAACTGGGCCTTTTCCTGAGTGCGTACAGAAAACTTTTGCCTCCAAAATAGGCCCCGAAATGGCCTCAAATAAAAAAAATAGAGCATATACTGCCCTCTTGCCACACCGCAAAGGGCGTCTCAATCTGAGACAATGCACTCTTGCACTTTCCGGCTGTGCTACCTGCAGAGACTTGCTCCCAAAACAGAAAAATGAAAGCAACATTGGTCCTCTTACCGGAACACCGCGAAATTGGTTTGCTTTCTTGAGCTCCTTACCACGAACAAGGCTCTGATACCATGTCAAGATTGTGGGAGAGAAGGAAGGAGTCTCACTTGTAGCTTTCTTGCTTGCACAATGGGGGAATACACACAAAGGTGGAGACTGAAAACAGTTTTCCTCTTCTTAGTTGTGTAAACCAAAAAGAACTCAAGTACATAGAAATAGAAGAACCCTATATATGGGTCTCAAACCAAACTCAACTAACTAAGGTGGCATACTAACTGAGCCACGAACTAGAGTAGATAAGGATAGCTGTCATCTAGCTATTATTCATGGGCGGTGTACCAACTGCATCTACAGCTAACAAGTCCGTGACATAAATGCAAAACGGTCACCCTGGCATATCACAAGTGGAGCTCGATATCTCAACACCTCCTTGCATTAGTACACAGCCTAGTGCAAGTGAATTAGCATACGTGACAACTTCAAATTCCTTACTCAAGTCAGGGAGCTTTAGAATCGGTGTTGTCACAAGGCTATGCTTGAGCTGATAAAAACTTGATTGTTTAGTGGGCGTCATGCTATGGCAACCTACTTCTTCAACAAATTTGTAAGGGGTGTTGCGATTAGGGCGTAGTCCTTAATGAATATCTTGTACCAACTTGTTAATCCAAGAAAGCTACGCACTTCTTTAACCGTAGCTAGTCCTTTCTAGGATCTACAGAGATTCCCTCATTTGACACAATAAATCCAAGGTATTCAATCTGCCTCTTGAGGAAGATGCACTTTTTCTTCTTAGCTCAAGGACGATGCGAACATGGGATTCATGATCCTCCTCCTCCTTGGAATAAACCAAGGTATCATCAAAGAAGACAAGCACAAAATCATCAATATATGGTCTAAAAATGTCCTGCATTAGCTTGTTAAAGGTGGCAGAGGCATTAGTCAATCCAAAAGACATTACCGTGAATTCGAAATGACCATATCTTATGTTGAATGTCGTCTTAGGAATATCTTCTTCTTTGATGCGGATCTGGTAGTAGGACCTCAAATCAATTTTTGAGAAGATTTTTGCTCCCTGCAATTGATCAAGTAACTCATTTATCCTTGGGATAGGATATTTATTCTTGATGGTTACTTGGTTCATGCCTCTATAATCAATGCAAAGGCAAAGTGTACCATCCTTCTTCTTTTGGAACAAGACTGGAGCTCCCTAAGGAGAACTGCTGGGGCGTATGTACCCTTGGTCCAATTAGCTATTTGAGTTGTTCCTTTAACTCAATAGCTTCGAGAATGGACATCTTGTAGGGCCTTTTTGCGATTGGTGCAGCTCTTGGTGTTAGCTTAATTTCATGACCCACTTCCCTTGGTGGTGGTAATTTAGTCAATTCTTCTAAAAACACATCCACATACTCTTTTAGCCAAGATGGTTCTTCATTGGTATCCTCTACTTGTTCTGGTTTGTTTACCTTGATTAGGTAGATGGGTAATCCTTTCCTTATGCCCTAAACTATTCCCGTCGCCTTAGCTAGCTAGATCTTTGGTTTACCTACTTCTCCCTGTGTTGTCACCTGCTCACCTTTAGGATTACGAAAGGAGACTTGTCCCTTTCCACAATGAATGTGAGCATAATTGGGGATTAGCCAATCCATCTTGAGTAGGCACTCATGGAATCCTAGACTCATTACCCTGAACTTAACATAAGTGGGCTCATTTTCAAGTAGAAATTCCACCTTAGCAGTTTGTCTAGTGCAAGTGATTTCTCACCTATTTGCTAGTTCAACAAGCAAGGTAGGTGCATCTACAGTGGCTATTCCTAAGCTTCTAACACATGCTGGTGAAATGAAGGAATGAGTGCTGCCACAGTCAATCAGGGTTTTGAATTTCTTATCTTGGTAATCTGATGGTGTTTGGATTATTGAGAACTAGCGATTTGGCCCCTTTTTGTGGAAAGCAGCATGAATGGATACCCTCTTAATCTCAGCTTCCATGGATGGGTCTTCTTCCTCGTTGATTCCCTTAGTGGAGATATTGGAAGTTTTTTCCCTTCCCATTGTTGCGTGACCGCATCCACGGGTAGCTTTGACTTGGCCACTGAGTTTCCCTTGGCAACGCTCTTTGCCAAGTTTGGGACATTCCCTTTTGAAGTGTCCAGGCTCATTACAGTTTAAACATCGCATGCTTTGATCGTTTCTTTGAGTGGGGAAAAAGTTTTCTGCCCTTGCACTAATAACAGGGCCTCGAGAACCCATCTCGAGTCACGTCGATCTTTTGAGTAGGACCCGAAAGCATGGAAGTTATATCCAAAGTCCCCCCTGGCATCCAAGCATCATCCTATATTCAAACTGGCCCCCGGAGAGACCCCTCATGGTGGGTTCGGTCCACGTTCCTGCCACGGTTATTTGGAACCCCCTTGGCTAGGGTTGGTGGTCAGCTAGGGGTAGCTTGGCCCGCCCTCCTTGAATTCAACCCGATTCATTATTCAATTTTTTGTTGTGAGCTTGGGTCATTCATTCCTTTCACAGACATTGAACAAGCACAAACAAACAATGAAGGCGAGTACTCTCAAGACATTTGCTAAGGTAGAGCCCTCATCTTTGACGCTAACATCGCCTTTCTTGATCATTCCTGCCTTGGCGTCATTTTCCATTATTTTTCGGGGGATGGAGAATACCCCCTACTCAACCTCACTACTATGTATTAGGGGTGGAGCAATTGCAATATAGTTTCAAATGATGAATCCCTTGGGTTACTATCCTTTGGTCCCCCTATCTTAAGATTTTGGTCTAGGGTTTTGTTGGGTCAATTGGTAGTCATCTTTTCCAACTTAGAACTCTATCGGGCTTTAAGTTCACCCTAGGGTCTCATCCCTTCAAAATAACATGAACTTGTATTTACTCCTCTTGCAAGTCACGCGTAAACCAAGTCTATTTACCATTTCGAAATAGTTATGAGCATCGAATGTAGCTTGGCGAATAGTCATTCTCCTTGTGAGTACTACATTCGAGCTTCCTTGTGTTAGCTTTAGGATGTTCCATATTCTGGAAATGATATACCTAAGCATGTTTTGGGCTCATTGCGGTTGGCTATTGGGGTAGAGATCAACAAGCATGTTGATTCCAATTCAAAATATGGTCATAAGGACAAACCGATTTATCTTGCGACTAAGGTCCTAGGTGGATCAAGCTAAACCTTGGCTTTGCTTATCCCCCAAGACCTTATTTACCAAACTATTCCTTTCAAATAAGCTCAACATTTAACATGCGCATCCTAATCTACCTTTTTAGATGCATACCCCATTATGTGGTACAATTGAAGCTATTCATGATGCCATGCAAGTCCCAATGCAAGTCTCCTCTAAGTTGTCAATGGGATGCGAGATCCCTATTCATAGAAATCCCTTCCAGTACATTTATGCAACTCGAAAGGCATGACTTAATTACTCAAATGCAAGTGTACATGCATTCATTGAAAATGCAAGTTAATTCTCTACGATGGTCTATGGAGCACCATTGACCTAGACGGAATACATATGTATCTCGACCATCTATGATGCATCTGCGGAAGTTAGATCCTATTACTTGACTTGTTTTTGCTATACTCATAGATACTCAATCTATTTTTGACATCTCATGATTATTGAACCCCTTTTCGGCTACCTTTCAAACTATGAAAATTACCCGATGCGAGGCAATGAGAGTTCTTGGAGTATCAGAGCTTACTGATGTCACTCCATCAGAGAGGCTTCTTGACTTTATCCTTCAGAATGGCATGGATCTCTCTTTCTATGGAGTTGTTAAGAATGTCTTTAATCCTGATTGGGACCTTGACAATGTTTTGCAATATTGTAAAAAATATTTTTTGGAGGACTTTTTGGAGTTTGAAAATCTAGCAGGTCCTACTATTGAAGTAGATACAAAGGAATATGTCCATGTTCCCATTGGGTCAAGAGGCAATGAAAAGTCAGTGTTTACTAAGAGGTGTGTTGCCCACTCTCTGGACAGGTTTTATGCAAGAGACATATTGTGCTCCACTCATTCCAAGAATTGCAAGATTATGTCAAAGTCTGCTGCTTTTATTGTTTTCACCCTTGTCAAATATCCTCTGAAAGCTGATGAGAAAAAGTTGGAAGGAGCAAAGTCTACTAGCTTTTGTATGTTAGATGACCTGGCAGATGAAAAGGAAACAGAGGAGGTTGTAGATGCAGATTTTGAGGCTTCTATTGCTGAGAAGTTGGATGTTGCTCACTTCAAAGCTGAGACCATCATTGAGGAGAGCCAAGGAAATGCAAACCCTGCAACTGATGAGAGTTCTCACTATATTGTTCCTTCTCTACCATCTATACCTTTCGAGGAGAAGGAGTACATTTTACTGTCAGATATTCAAAAACTTTTCAATCTTATGGAAGATTATTGTCTAGCCATTATTGCAGAGGCTTCTGATGCTGCAAATGGGATAGTTGACTCAGAGAATGAATCAAAGGAATAGATACTCAAACTTGATAAAGAAACTGTAGATGATAAGTTTATTGATACTGGTGAGACCCTCTCTCTTTGTTTTGAAAAGGCAAAAGATGCTGAGAAAGAGTTGAGTATTGCTAATGAGGAGTTCGATCGCATGCAAAGCCAACTTGGGATTTCCAATTTTGGAAGAGAGGAGTCTGAATACGTTAAAGAATTGATAAACACCAATGAGACATCATCATCAATAAATTTATGGAATCTAGTTAAATTGGAGTACGATGAAAACCAAGTGGTAAGATTATTTTGAATTTGCTTTTACACATTGGTAGGTTTGAGTTTCACGCTCATTTGGTATGGGTGTTATTTGCAGTTGGAGATTGCTGATTCAAATAACTTCTTGGGACATGGCAAAGGATCGAGAGCTGGTGGTAGTACATTGAAAGACATTGCACTTAGCCACTATTTGGCTAGGATTGACCCTAATTCCCTTTGAGTACTTCATAGTAGTTTCTCAGAGGATGCAGCATGGCCCATACTTTGTATTAAAGCTCTTACAAGGCTTCTAGGTTTCTCAGGATTATAATATAATGCCCACAAAGTAATGTTTTTGGAAAAGACTGCAGCAATTAGGATTTTTGGCTATGGTCCAGGTTACTCTGCTTCTAGAGCAGTATACTTTTTGGCGTTTACATCCTACGCATTGGCTGCAAAACCTTAGCAATTGGCCAAACAAACGACCACTGGATTGGTTGTGCTTGTATAGTTAGGAGCACTGTTTGTATTGTTTTTTTCAAGGAACTAAAGATGGAAAAATAATTAATGCTTCAGGTTGAAGGCCTAGAGGGAGAGGCAGCATCAATTACCCTCGACTGTGTGCCTGACCCTAACCAAGGGGGTTGTTAGCCGCGCCGAGTACGTGGACCGAACCCGTCGCAAGAGGTCTCTACATGGGTGCTACTTGGAGCAGGAGGATGCTTGGGTGCCGGGGGGCTCTGGCCGTAAATCCCTTGCCTCCAAGTCCTACACAAGAGGCCGACATGACTCAGGATTGGATCTCGAGGCCCGCATACTAGTCTACGGGCGGAAACTTGGATTAGTAATCCTTGAGAGGATTGCTGGATTTCCTTCGGGCGGATTATGGATTAGCCTTCGGGCTGGATTATGAAATAACCTTCAGGCTAGATTATATGATGTATTCCAAAGATAAATAAGATCAATTGTTGAAAAGGAACTTGCTTGACATTGTTTTTCTATGTCAGTGCTAAGATTACGTGAAGGAACCGGTGATTCATTGGCTAATTAAGGAAGCTGTTTTTGCTTGTCAAACTAAATGTGGTAGGTAATTAGACAACTAAAGCGACCCTGAGGAAAGTGCGGTGGATGTGGCCATGGGTCCGTCCTACGGAAGGATGGTCTCGGTTGGCCAGAAACTTTTCTCGAAGGAAATTGACAGCAAGGAACGATGACTTAGAATCTAGGAGGCTAGAGTCCTGATTTGTGATGTTTTAGGGAAAGGGAATGGGACTATGCCTTACAGCAGCAGAGAGGTCGAGCTTTGCATCCCTCTCGTTTTCCATTCTCCTTGAACCAAGTGTAGCATGAATCCTCTTCGACCCTGATGTTTTTGTGTAAAGTAGTTCGATGCTAGCTACCGTTCTAGGAATTTGACCACCAGGAAAACCCTGATTTAGGTCGGTCCTAAGTGGGAACAGTCGGAATGCTTCCGCTTTGTGGCAGACTTGGGAAGACCTAGATCGCAAACCCCGTGACATTCTGTGGGTGTGCTGAGCGGTGCTTTCTGGATTCTCTTCCCGATGGGCTGCTAAGACGTGTCCTGCAAGTGAACAGATGGACACGTTACATTAGGAAAAGTTTAGAGGCCCCTTTTCACCCTTTTGACTAGTGATAGAAGAAGTTTGGCTGAATTAGTAGAGTCAAATGTTACATTTGACAGCAAATGCCAAGGTTCCATTGGCTTGTTCACTAATCTCGTCAATAGTAAATACTAATTAAAATGCATGGTTTCCCTCAAAGTTGACCCTAATGGTAAATTGGTGCACATATGCAGTAGTGCACTTATCTTGCACACTATTGTGCATGTGCATCATAGGACACTCATCATGCACCATCCTAATGCATTCATCCTTGTGCATCCATGTACACAATGCACTCTATAGGTATGTTATACTTGCCTTCTTACACAAAGTCTCATCTTAGTACACAAAAATAGTACACCCCCAGTGAACATACATGTGTGCCCACCATTGGTGTAGTTACCATGCACTACTTTAGTACACACACCCTTATACACACCTTTATGCAGAATCTACCTTGCATCTAGTGCACTCCTCAATACAACCCCCTGGTATATACACATTCTGACACTAAAGTGTATTATGCACATGTGTGCTAGTGCAATTTCATACCCCTTATACATCATTATACACACATCCTGATATTGAGATATTTGCAATCACACCTACTTCAATCCCTTTGTAAGGAGCAGTGAGGGCTCATGACCAGAATCCCATATGCATAGTAGGAGAAAGTACCACCACTCAATTCAAATAAAGCATTGTACTTGCACTCTTTTTCTAATGCAATGATAGTACTCTTTTCTTTCCAGTAAATTGTCTTATCACCGTCAGTACACAAGATTGTGTTTATGAGTCCAAGTTTCAATCTTGGAACCTAATTCACTTGTGCAACAATTTGTCTTTGTCAGGGTCAATGTCTTCATGAGTTTCTTCTTCGTCTTTCAACCTCCATAGCTTCTACATTCGCCATGCTCTAGATCCTGCATATTTTAACATGGTATCAAAGCGCAGTTGAGCATGGCTTAGCTTGTTTTAGTAGCTCTTCACCTCTGATCCATCTCTACTCAGCTCAGTCTTAGCCTATGAACTCACTTTCCATCTCCATCTTCAAGCTTGCCTTCATGGCTGCCATAGCCAGCAGCACCTATCAGATTGAAGCTTTCATATCTCTCTCCATAGGTCAAATCTCTCTGAACTTTCTTCTGGAGAAGTGTTTCCCTGCTTATGGAGCTCCTCCTATTATCTCAGAGCCACATTCTCCAGCACAGTTACACTAATCTAGTGCATGAGGGAATTATAGCGTTGGCTGGAGAAAAGGGAGTACACCAACTTTGCCTGCATGTAGATCTCAGCATCAGGGATATCCTATATGTTGATGCCATCATTTGTCAACACTTCTTCCCTCTTCATCTTCAGCAAAGCATACAGTCCCTCTTACGTTTTTTCTCCACCTTAGGTTCCAGCCCAAGTGCCTTTTCCACCAAGGCCTAGTTTAGTAGTACCTACACCTGTCGGGCATTGTCCCCCCTTCCCACCGTCGCTGTTCCGCATTCTTGGTCGGGGTTGTACATTCTCAAAAATTCTACACACTTCTTGTGGTCAGGTTCCTGTGCAAATTTCTCTAGGTACTTGTGGAGGTTGCACTGTTCCACTATTCTCCTTGCGCCCTGCTCCTTGGCCACCACCTTCTCAAGGTTGTGAATGTTGCGGAATTTTAGCTGACTATAAGCCCGATTTTCTAGGCTGATGTTGTACTGCGCTCTCTCTCCCTCCGTGAAAGGGAGTCGGTGAGCACGATCTTGCTGCGCCATCTTTCATTCATGTCATAAATCATCATTCCCATTAGTGCTTGTGAAAGAGTTACTTGTTGAAAAGAAAGGCTCTGTGTTCGTTGAATGAAAACATTTAAGCTCCAACATAAACTTTCGTTTCAGACTTTTCCACACTTTAATTCAACTTTTTCGTGACATTTTTCCTCACCTGCAAACTAATATGTTTCTTTTCTTCCCGTGTTTAAATGTTAACTGAGGTTTTCACCGTGGTGTGGCTTTTCCTCACGTGTTTATGTGTCTACTTGATTTTGATTGGTTTCCTTCCTTACCTTACCTTACCTTACCCCTCTCTCTTCCGGATCTGGGTAGGATCCTTCCTAGGATTGAAAATTAGTAGGCCCCGAATGTTAGCTTACGGTCGAGTTTTTACCTTCACATGAGCCAAGCATAGAAGTCTGGATTGTACTCTAGCTAGACATCGCGGTCCAGATCGAAGGGTCGGGTACCTACGCATGTAATGTAAGTAAGGACATTTGTCAAGACATCACCGGAATCAATGCGACTAGCGACATGTAGCTCTTCCTCTGTCAAGAGGCGGTCAAGGTAAGTGTGTCCTTTGATGTGCTCTTCTAGGGGTCGGTCACGAATAGTGGTTAATACCCTATACGAGGTGGGAGCGACATATGTTGGGTCATATTTGGATGTCTTGATGGCTCGGCGTTGCTCATTGTTGGTCATTATTTGGCATCCCTTGAGTTCCCATTGCAATCGAAGGGCGTATCAACTCCGTAGGAATGGGGATTTGGTCCCAGCAAGCCTTTTTAACTCCTCTAACTCTTGATTAGTGATGGCAGAAGAGGCTCGCTTATTGTATGATGTGATGAGCCGTTGTTTGATGGATTGCTCTGTAGATATCTCAGTGCGGAGCAACACTGCGTAGCTGATTGAGTGGGGTGCTTTGAGAATGCAAATTCCAGTGTGTCCCATGAACAAGGCATTGTAAAAATTTTTGTTGCAAAGGGCTCTTGCAAGAGGTTCAAGTCCAAGTGGTCATAACTCAGAGCCAATGACATGAACGTGGCATCTAAGCATCTGAGGCAAGCAATGACATCATCCCCCATGTCCTTGGCTAGATTCGCAGCCAATGACAAGAATGATCTCCGCTCATAGGAGGGTCTAAGGCCTAATCCAAATGTGGCTTCCATGAAGGCTACATAAAATCACTCTCCAAACCAACTGTGTAATTTAGGTTTGGCCAAGTGATTGCCAAATAAATAAGGCTTCCCACAATCTTTGATACATAGTGACATCCTCAATCAAGTCCTCCTTATGTGCACTAATCTTAACATTAATATTCAAAGGTATAGAAATAGGCTTGTAATCGGTCATACCATACTTCTTCAACATATCCAATGCATACTATCTCTATGACAACCATATACCCTCTAGAGTCATGATTATCTCTATGCTTAGAAAATAGTGTAGCTCTTCCAAATCCTTCATCTAAAATTCAATCTTGAGAATATCCTTCACATTGTCAATCTTTGTCTCACTATGGCCCATAATGATAAATCATGCACCTATATAGTAATGACCGTAACACTTGTATCACTCTTATATACATAGAATCAATGATTAGCCTATGCTATCCAAATTCTAATGTTGATAAGTATTGTGAAATCCTAGGCTCAATTGTTCGTGAGATTGCGGTTGGGTCACTTTGTAGACTCAGATGATTGGATGCGATTGGGACGTCCCTACTTGGGGGTGTGGCCTCCTGTGTCGTGATTAAGTCACGTGAGACCGGTTTGGGAACAATAGGCTGAAGTTTGGGTAGATTTGGTCGGTCTGCGTGTGCATAATCCATTGCAGGTCAACGTGCTTGGTGACTCGAGTCCTTTGCGGCATTAGGCCTTGACTAGTTGCACAGTGGGGTACAGTTACTCGTGGAGGTGGCACTTGATTGGTGCTCTTGGCTGCTTTAGACTTAGGGATCCATATCTAGGAATTACCCTCATAATAACCTTGTGCCTGCAATAGGGTCTTAAGAACTCAGCACGGCCTGACTACCCATTGCTGTGTGTAGCTTTGTTTCAGCCTCCTAGGTTTTGGGGCTATGGTGTCAGCCTTGCAAAGGCGTGGACAATTACATGTGGGTGGTAGGGTCTGATGTTTAGGCACCCACCTTAAGTGATGTTCATGGGCATCGACTGTGGTTTCAGTCGGTTGCTGGCATAGAGGCCTGGAAGGGTACGACAAGTCATAACACTCCTCCTTGGACTTGGCTGGTTGTGTATTTACCAATGGCATTGCGGGTCTGGTGGGGGTCGCGCGGCCCTTGCGAAGGCTACCACTATGTGGGCATGGCCAATGGCTAAGGGGATACATTGCGACTCATAATCGACATTGTAGTAAGCTTTCTTTTTAAAGTTCAACCTAGCAGAGATTCTGTGCCTGCATTTTCCATGTTCGGCAACACATAAAATGTCATTGGTATGCTCACAGACTTGATAGTAATAGCGACTCTACATTTTCCTAGGAGTGCATATGAGGGCCCCCCCATACGGGCTCAGTTTGGCGATAGTGGGTTGTAGTTGTGGTTTGCCAATATGGATCCAATGATCATGGGAAGGCAACTTAGAAGAAGAAACAGAGGGCGGGTAGGAAAAAGGAAAAAGAAGATTTGGAAAGAGGAAAAAAGGAATCCCTGAGAGAGGAGGCAGAGTGGAAAAAGAAGGAGAAGGAAGAAGTTGAAAAGTTGGCAAAGGAAGCAAGGAAAATATAAGAAGATAAAGAAAGAAGAGCTATGGAAGAGGACGCAGAGTTGAGGAGACAGGAGGAGGAAGACATGGCCGAAGCGACTCGCCTGTCCATAGAACAACAGATCCGACTGGATGACCTAGGGGCTTTAAGTCTGCCTAGGGAAGATAGACCTGGCTCAAGCAGTCAAGTACCCAAAGCCATGCCGTCCATGGTCATCGAAGGCAAGGGTAAGGCCCCCATCCATCCCATCCCGCCCCTCTTGGTCCCCGCCAGTGAAGCAACCACCGTCACCCCAAGCATCCTGGCCAGCACCGATGTGAACAGTTTTGTGGCATGGATGCAATACTTTATCAATAAGGAACTAGCATAAGGAAAGAGTAGGGAGACCACAGCCACCATGCAAAAACGGCCTAATATATATGCAGAGTCTATGCAAGATCCGAAACACCAAAAAATGGAAGCCTCAACCACCCCAATCCCCACCACTATGATGCCACCCGCAAATCATGATGAGTATGTTGATGAATTGCTCTCGCAGTTAGAGAGGGCAAGGGAGGAAAGGAGGATAGTGGTGGCGGAGTTGGAAGTGGAAAGGGAAGTGATAGCGGCCTTCTAGCTCAAAAAGACAAGGCAAACGGTTACGCAACAAAAGGAAATTCTTGATCTAAAACGAGAACTAAAAACCAAAGAAGAAAAGAAGCAAAGCTAGCGGTGACAACTCATAGATGAAAATCAAGAGCTCGAGAAGATGCAAGGAGAGTATAAGCTTATGATCATGCAACACGAGAATCTAGCTACAAAAATAGATTGTATCAAATGGGGCATGAAGGAGTTTACTAGGGGAGGAAGGAAGGAAGCGAGAAGAGGAGAAACACCACCGAGAAATGGAAACTATGACCAAAAGGCTGAGCCTCAAAAGAGAGAAGCAGGAGAGAATGAGTAGAGAATTGGAAGATCAAGAGCGTAGGCTCATGGCCTTGGTGCAAAGACATGGAGACGGCATGGAGGAAATGAAAAAGAGAGCTGAAGAGTGGATAGGCCAAAATGAGCAAAGATTAAAGACCTTGGCACGTCGCCTAGCTCTTATGGAAAAAGAGAAAATTCTAGCAGAAGGCAGAGCAGAGGCAGCCCAAGTGGCCTTCAGGACTCAACAATGAATCTTTCTAAATACCTTGATGGATGCCACTCATGCGGAGGAAGGGGAGTCTTTGGAGGTGGTAAAAAAGAAATTGAGCATAGCATGCAGAGCCCTGCGAGTAGGGCTACACATGCCCTTCCAACCCATTGCAATTGGGCTAAGCCCGGAGGAACAACGTAGGCATTTGCTATCGGCTGGCCTAACCCCCCAGAACATTGATGCTTTGGGATTTGTAGAAGAGGTACAACAGCAAGAGCACCCAAGGAGTGAGGCTGAACTGCACATCAACCTAGGCAAATTCAAAGAAGAAGTGGTCCCACAACCCCCTTCACCCCATCTTAAAGGGCAGGGGTAGCTAGCAGACGCATCCACGAAAAGGAAAACCACCCTAAGGGAGAAGAGGAGGAAACCGGTGGAAGAATATAGACAAAGATTGAGGGCTAACCCTATGGCCTAGCCATATGTACCCCTCCCACCATGCCCAAATGACATGCCTCCCAGTTTTCATTTGGAGCTCATAATCTGGGAGAGACAAGAAAAGGAGAAGCAGCCCTTCAACTTCAGCTTTCTCATCCCCAATGCCTTGTGCAGAGTCCTTCTCACTAAAATAGTGGACGAGGTGATCGACATCAGAAGCCGGCTAAGCTAATAGTGGTTGAAGGAAAGAGAGAAGAATCCCACCCTCTGGGGCACCGAGGATGCGGAATACTGGCAGAATAAATTTTTTGAAGTGCCTCGGTCCATGCTCAAATATGAGTGCCAACCACTATGGCGGAGGCACATCTGCAACGACAACGTATTTGCATGGATGGCCTTATGTAACACTCTCCCTTCGGAGAGGAACAACCCTACCCACATGGCGTACCCTCGTAGAATAGGAATAGTCTTCGATGCAAACACTTTCATATATAACCCCTGTACCACCACCTTAGCCCAGGTCCTCACCTTCACCACCGATAGCTTAGATGCCACCATGACATGCTTTATAACTGATTTCTCCTCCTGCCCGGATCCCGCCTTCATTACCACTTGCAACTATCTTAGGCTCCTAAAAATCCTACTTAGGCAGAACCCCACTGCGGCCAAATGTGGCCTTCCCCCACTCTTTTTTGATCCTAATGCAATTGATAGCTGCGCGATGACCCACCTGATGATGCAAGCCAGTCTCCTCCCTTCTTTCTGCCTCGGTGTTCTTGAAGATATGCGTGACAACTAGTTCACTTACTGCAACCATCCATTCCTCTCCACCACTCCTCTCTAGGTCTGCTTGAACCTTAAGAATTTCATGCAGAGGTGGAGATTTTTGAGCCATTCCATTAAATCTCTTTCACCACCCCCTCCTAATGAGGACGAGGACTAACAATTCCCTACTACTGAACCCAAGAAAAGAAAGAAAGAAAGAAAGAAAGAAAGAGAGAAAGAAAAACATATCCCATGCAAGCCGTGGCACATGGCTCACAGTCCCTACACCTAGGGGTCCTTAAGTTAGGCGCGTCTGGTGACCTCGGTCGACCGGCCCTGCTCCTAACCCCCTAGCCCTTTTTGCCCCCACTTCACGCTTTTAGGACACCCCAAGGGAAGGACATACCTAAGGAGGTGACACTAGCCTCGGGTTAGACCTGTCACCCTAAGCTACATACACCACACCTCCCCTTACACGAACAGGGACACCACCTAGGATTACCTTGGGTTAGACCCAACTCCCTGTTCCACTAGCACAAGCACCAAACACTACACGACAAGGTAGACACTCCCATTAGATCAAGAACCTTCTCTTTCTAGGTACAATGGGATGCTACAACCCATCAACTTCGAAGACCCCCACCATTCACTCTACGCCCCGTAATTATCCACCCCAATTGTTCTCTCGGAGCTTCCCAATCACACAAGCTCCCCAACCCTGGCCCAGAATCCACCCTTCCACAAAAAAGACCTTGTAGTGCCATGGGACTGGCACCCATCTCAGAAGGGGATAATGTTAACCTCAGAGAAGGCGAAAGCATAATTTTAAAGAGAAGGCGCCTCAAAAAACTCTTATAAAAGAGCACCGAGCTTTATTTTAAGAGTGCCGGGCTGTCACCCGTGCAATTTGTAAAGGTATACGGGTGGTAGGAAGGAAGCTAGGAAGATAGGAGGACAATGGGAAAAAGGGCCTAGGCCACGGCCCGCCATGTAAAAAGGATGGGTGCCCATGGAATTTTAGGGCTTCTATATATAAAGTTAAAAAAGTGAATGGAAGCTGATTCTTTGGTGTGTTGCTAACAAGAGACCTTTCTTCTTCCTTTCTTCCCTTCTCTTGGCTTATGTGTGTGCTCTTGAGGGAGGGAGTGTGAGAGTGTGAGGGTGTGGAAGTGAGGGATCAAGAGGGTGAAGCTCTTCACCATCTCCACTTCTCTTCTTCTCCTCTCTTCTCCTTGCTCGCGCAAGCATGGCCATGGTGGATGGAGCTTGATAGAGGAGGCTTGAGGAAGCTTGAGCTAGCATCAAGGACCGTGGAGCTACCAGTGTGCGTGAAGGAGGAGGCAACTCATTTCGGCATTGAGGTAAGCTCATTACATTCATAGGTTTGAAGGCGTATCGGCTATGTGAGAGGTATCCATTAGAGCTCTCTTGGAACGCTTGAAGCAATAAGCGGTCCATGGGACTTGGCAGTTGAGCGAGAGCTTCCACAATGAAGTAGCATACACTAGTATGCACATGTGTGCAAACTAGCACTAACATTGGCGCATTGGCATATGCACTGACACACATTGACATGTGCACTTGTGTGCACTTGAGTACTTGTACTTGGGCATTCACTTGTACTTGCACATAGCCCACCATAGTGCATTGCACATAGAGCTACATATCATATGACACATAAACTATATTGCACTTGCACATAGTCACACTTGTGCATAGTGAATGTGCACCATTGATTAACTGAGCACACTAAGTTCCATTCCTAAGCATAGCCTAGTACATCCTCCTTCTCAACCTACACCCACCTACCTTAGTGCACAATAGGAAACCCATATCCAAACCTAGTGCAATACAATCATGCACTACTATTGTACATGTGCATAACTGCATGCACTAGTGTACACAGAGTCCAAGCAAGTGCATCCATGCACTAAGACTAACCTTGCACATTGCACTTTGATTAGTGCACACATCCCTTAGGAGACACCACACAATCACACACCCTACACACAACACCATGTACTAGTGTGCATAGCTCCATACATGTGCACTAGTGCATGTAGCCCACACTAGCATACATTACACTTGCACTACATATCATCTTTTGCATAGTAGTACACATGAGCACTTAAACCTCCTTATAGTGTCAAAGCCTAGCTCACTTATCTCACTCTTGCATATCAACCCTAGTGCATGACACTATGCACCTTAACCACCTTGTGTAATGTCTCACATGATACCTTAGTACACACACCGGACTTTGCATGCTAGTGCCCACATATACTAGTGACCCTAGTGCACTAGCATGCTATGTGCACCTTGTGCACTAGTGTACCACCCTTGCACACATAACCTCTTACACACTACACCTAGCTTAGTGCACATGCCTAAAGACACTTCACTTCATTGCATAATCCTACATCCATGTCATTATTCTAGCGCCCTACCATAATGTAGATCTCCAATACACTACCCTAGTGCACATGTAAACTAGAGCTCCACCTTAAGACTTCCTTATGCTTTTACCTCTCGCACATATATTAATATAGATAGGCATAGCACAACAACCACAAGAAATCTCTTTCTCTCAAGTACCTTGACTCTAATGTTATTCTCAAGGGGGGAGATCATGAGTATTGAGGATGAAGGGGGCATCTTGCCAAGTTCATTTGATACCCATACTTGTGCATTAGTGCACATGTACTTGTGCATCCATAGACCCCACTTACACACCAACGAAACACTTGAATCTTGTATAATAGAACCCTCACAAACTAGTATCCATGCACTAGTATACATAATCACTCACACATGAATTGCATTCTAAAATCCTAATTACCTTAGGCTAACTCATGGATGCACCCTCCCCACATCACATCACCCCACTACATAGCATAGATGCATGGAACCTAGTTGTGCACCAAAAAAAAACAAAAAAAAACACATATATACACATCACCTTGTATCCAACTTACACTTCAATACAAACTCCAATTCGATGGTAAAATCACATATCGTCAAAGAGAAGAAAGCTAATTGAGCACAATGCACATGCACACTTAATGAGATCATATTGAACTTTGTTTTCACAAGAGATTAGGAGGAACATTGACACACTAGGTCTCAAACCTACAAATAGGTGCATGAACTTGTAGAATAGTCGTGAGCTTCAAACTTTGTCTATTAGTAGAGACCCTAGTCGTAGTTGCACTCTCGATCTTAAGAATATGCATGTTTGTGATCTCATTAGTCAATCACCCACCTAGTCAATCTAGAGACCATGGAAACCTCAACTAGCACTATGGAAATATTTGAGAACCCAAGAAGTGACTTTGATGATTTTCAAGCCACTATTGATAGCTTCCAGCATGCTACAAGATTTGATATCTCAAACATGACCCCTAAAGCCATAGAATAAAAGCTCATACACTATAAGGGTAGGGAACAATCACCCTTGATTAGCAATTGGATATCAATAATGATACCAAACAACAAATTTCAACCATGCAAGTAGAAATGGATAACAATTGAAGAATGCTAAATCATAGCCACAAGATCCTCACTAGATTAGTTAACTAATCTAGTGTAGTGACATTTGTTTGATCACACTAATATGCTAGAAGTAGGCACCCATATTGGATTAAAAAAATTTGATTGGAATGAGAAACACACTATGCACTTCTAAATAGAATGGGAAACTCATTGTACACTACATGCCAAGGCAAGTATCCCCTTAGTGGCAAAACAATTGGCATACCAAGCGAGTGATGGCCCTTATAGTTTCATGGAATAGTTTAATCAAGTATGCAAGAGGTAGGTAGCGTTCTCAATGATGCCAAGAAAGCACAAGATTTTGGGCTTTGCCTAGGGAAAAGGGGCCAACTTGGTTCACAAATTTGGATACCAACAATGAGAAGGCCTCCATTTTACTACTAAAATATTTGTTCATCAAACACTTCATTGAAGATGAGTATGGGGAAAACCTCATTGTGTGACTAATGAACATCAAAGATTTGGAAGGGGAGAGTATGAGAGACTATGTCTCTATGGTCTAGACTATGAGGAACAATCAATCCTATTCTAGAGAGACCTATAGCCAAGGCAATAACAAATGCCTTTATTAAGGTCATCTATGATAAAAGGATCTATAAAGCTTAGCTAGGAACTCCTTACTTAATCGCTCTAACATAAATGATGTCGTCAACAAGGTTATGCGTGTGGACAAGATCCCCACCAAGAATGTAGTAGGGACAAACTATCAATGGGATACCCCATGATATCCATGCAAGGCAAAACTAGCCTTAAAAACTAAGGAAAGACAAGACTTAATTACCGATGTAAAAAAGAAGTAGTAAGATATACTTAAGATAGTAGAATGTCTTAAAATATCAAGACCATATTGATAGAATATGCAATGTGTCCATTGTGGTGGAGATCATTTTCCCTCAGAATGAACATGTTTGTGTCATAATACTGGTCAATTTGGCCATGAAGCTACATGCTATAGAGCCCCTCGACCTAAATTTTCCCATCAGAAATTTGATTGTGGCACAAATTATCCTAGGCAACCCCCACTTGCCCCATAACTAGAATTGTCAAACCTTCCAAAACAAAGAAAGACCATGCAATGAGTGAGATCAATCTCTATAGGATCCCTAGAACCCTCATGACAATCATAACACAACCTCCCAATGAAGCCCTTATCTATTTCATAGAGGAACCAATGAAAGATGAGAAATATAGGAATACTTTTGTTTGTTAAAACAATGAAGTAGGACATTTGGTCCTTATGGACTATTGACTTGTGCCAATTATGATGTTGGGAGGAGGTTTCTAGGAGGAGGTTTCAAGCAAGGTATATCTTTGAATACAGGACCCCATTAGCTGTTGGAATTGTGAGCAACCAGGACAAATTTACTCAATATGTCCTCAGAAACAAGATCAAGCTAACGAAAGTGAAGTTGAATAGCATTGGCCTGAATAAGGAATCACACATGTATCCAGACTATCCACAATGCAAGGCAAGTAGTAGTAAGGCAAGTGTAATATTAGTACCTTTGAACTTGTTTACATTAGAAATGATCAATGATGAAAATAGTACTCCCATTCCCACATGCATGTTATCACCCACTGACACAAAGTAAGATAAAAGCAATGAGCATTGAAGGGTGTCACAACAATGAATTGATGTATTGGTGAAAAACAGAGTTGAACTCAATCTCAAGAGTGACGGACTCTTAACATCACCATAAATAGCTACTACCTCTAGTGTGGAGTGCTACAACAACACCTTAAATAGCTAAGGAAACTCTTGCTAAAAATAAGTTATATCCTAACCCAATTCAATAGCTAGCTCTTATTAACAAGATCAAGGAGTGGGTGGAGGAAACTTAGGATGAATTGTAGATAGGAAAGGCCCATGAAATCTTGAGCATTCCAAGCCTATCTTGCATCTCCCATGTATCTCTTCAAGCAAAGTTATGAAACACTGATGAAATCACCAGTAGACCCCTAGATGACCAACAACCCATGGAACCAAAGATTTCTCTTGTTCACAAAGTAAGGCACTCGCAGTATATCTACAAGAACATGGAACCTATCATTATTGCAACCCTTATATTGACAAAAGTTACCATTACACAAACCCTGCCAAGCCCCACTACCCAACTTTAGTGCCCCTCCAACCCTAGGTGCCTTAAGAGTTAACACATTCTCGAAGGAGCTAGGTGATATAACATTCTTCCCATGGAAGCCCTTGGAGACATTGAATGGTATGGAATCATGGAAATGGGAAGTGGTGTGAGCATAATTAATCAAGGCATACCAAGTCTGGAAAAGTCCACCGGTTGAACCAATGCACTTTAATTTGACCATCACCAATGATTTACTGCTAGACCATTGGGAGTGCTAAGGGATCTGTCAGTCAAGATTATTGGGATATAGTTCATGGTTAACTTGGTTGTAATGAAAGGATTTGACTACAATCTATTGCTTGGTTGACCGTGGATGCACAATGCACATCTCATCGAAGACTAGAGCAATAGCGTAGTCTTCCTAGGAAACAAGAAGGCAACAATCCACATTGAGATGGAATCTTAGAAAGCCTCACATGTTGGCATGGATGCCATCTGTACACTATTACGTGGTAACTCTAACCACCCTCTGACTTTTCAACCATTGGCCAGATATATTCCCTCCCTTATAGATAAGCAACATTGCATGAAAATCCTTAAAACCTTGGAATTATAATTCTTGAGCAAATGGAGTATCAATCAACCCAGAAATTCATGAATAAGAAAGATGCACGAGACATTTCAACCTGAGAGCAGAATTTAAACACCCAGGAAATGCAAGACAAGTGCCAAATGATGAAATTTAAGGAAAAATTCAAAGCTTGAAGGAAGCAAAGGATGCAGATTTGATAATTTTAAGTGGTCATGAAAGACGGGAGTTCAAATTACTTTGAAAGTCGAGCTTCACAGTGGTTGTATATTTTTCATAATTTTTTAGGGTGCTAGATTGAAGAGGCATGTAGGTAGTCCGAGACTTCAAGACACGGATACATAAAATTGTTACAAATTAAAATTGGCCACCGAACATAGAAGCTTCGAGAGACCAAGAAATTGTGGGGTCAAATTAGCTTAGACGTCGGAAAGCGCATGACCCTTAGGCCTTAGGGGCCCAAAAATTTAATGAATTGGGGGGCGAGGGGTTTCAAACCAATATCAAGCTGAATGGAAGCGCCATCTTCCATAGCAATGTTTTGGAGATGAGGGGGGTTGTGGGGCTGAAAGTAAGCCCAAGTTATTATCATACAAACCTCTTGCCTGATTTTTTAACTCTACATTGGTTATCTCCACACAGGAAATGGTGGACAGATTAGAGAGAACACAAATAAGTATTTCTCTCTCCTCCCTCTCTCTCCTCTTAATGTGTATTCATGCAGATGATTCTTGGAAGAGACTGGCATGAAGAGTAGTTTTCTGGATCTTGACCGGATCATATTGATGTTAAGAAATGATGTCCAGAATGATTTGAGGATCAGTGACAGGCTTAGTGGCTGCCCACATGTAATATTTTCATGTAATTAAAAGTTAGTTGGTTAGTTCGAAGGTTAGTAAGTCAATTAATAAGTTAGTAAGGTTACTAACTAAAGACTACCTAAGGTAAAAAATAACTAATATTAATAATTAAGGATTTTTATTTAATTAAAAATATATGTTAAAAAAATTGAGAGTCGTAAATCCGATATTTTTCTCGGATTGACAAGGACCCTAGCCACCCTTCACAAAAGTTACAATGTGAACGAGACTTATGAGCTATATTAATCACTAGTATTAACGTGTTTAGTTTGGATGGTCCAAAAATATTAGATTTTAGGCAAAACTTGTGAAACTACATGGATCTAGAGCATGGCTATGGTGGTTCAAAGACGGGAAGAAGACTCATGTAGACATAGACTTAGACACTGACTGTCACACAAGTGAATTAGGTTTCAAGATTGAGACTTGAACTCATAAACACAATCTTGTGTGTGTGGACAATGACACTGACACTTTACTGAAAAGAAAAGAGTACTCTCATTGCATTAAGAAAAGGAAGCAAGTACAATGCTTTATAGGAAAGTAGTAAACTGCAATAGGCTCCACTGTGCATATGGGATAGAAAAGCTTGCATGTCCTTAGCCCTGAAGCTCCATACAAAGAGACTGTTAGTAGGTGTGATTGTCTGAATCTCAACAAAACTAGTATATTTTAGATATTTTAGATATTATCTTAAAAAGATATGGAGATTTCTAGAACTAGATGTCACTTAAAAGAAAAGACAAGTGATGTTTTAGTTAGTTTTGGAGATTTTATAAAAATAAAAAAATAAAGAGGGGATTTGCGAAATCTTGTGCACCACGATCGCAATCTACAGACAGACTAGAGATAGAAAACAACACTTCAAACAAAGAAAAAAAGGAGTGAACTAAGAGCTTTCTAATCAAGTGTCTTGGAGTTTTACCCCCCTTTTGGAGTCAATGGAACCATCAGATTTATGATCCGAGCATCAGATCACTGATCTTTCCAAGATCCCCATCCACAAAGAGCTCCACTTCTCAGCCACAAGCCCTCTTCTATAATTCACTATAAATATGAGGCATGGGGAGGCACAAGGAAGTATAAGGAAACCCCGAGAGGCTACAAGAGAGAGGTAGAGAGAAGGATACCCCTCCAAGAGATTGTGAGAGAGAACTTGAAAGAGAGAGAGAGAGAGAGAGAGAGAGAGTGTGTGTGTGTGTGTGTGTGTGTGTGTGAGTGAGTGAGTGAGTGAGTGAGAGTGAGAGTGAGAGAGAAGAGTCAACCCGAGAGACTGCAAGGAAGAGAGTTTGCTCAATTTCCTCTATTTCAATCCTCGACTTACCTATCTTCTCTTACGCTCTCCCATCTTGAATCTATTCCACCTTCTTAATCTCTTGAGTCTACTTGCTGAGGATGGCCGCCAAGTGAAGAATGTCACATACGGAGCATCCCATAACCAACAACAAAGCTTCAGACAAAGGCAACACCGTCAATCCAATTGCGGTAGCGGTTCCACTTGCGATCATGCTTCTAGGCATATCTAGGAGACCCCTGTACATCTGGTGTACCTATCGGGGTAGTATCTATTGAAGTAGCACCCATAGGGGTGCCACCTGCGAATGGCTAAACAAAATCCGAAGTGAGTGGAGTAGACGTCCCCATAGGTGTGATAAATCCCGGAGGTGACGCAACTCCAGCAGAATGACGAGGCGGAGACACCGCGTCCGTACCTCCACAGCAACCACCTGAGCCACGCTCTCTCGAACCGCCAAGAGACCGAGGAGTAGCACCTGTATCCCGAGCCCCATACTATGATGCACAAGTATAGGTCATCCTATCTCATGTATTCAAAAGATCGAGCTTGCAAAGTGCATGTATTAAGGAAAGTTAATTGCATCTAGTTGCATATGGCTTGTTTGTTGATAGGGCAATTACAAGGACAAATCGATCAAGGGTTATGAATGGCATAATCATGACATTAAAAATTATGCATACAAGTGTTAAGTAAATTTTACATAGAATCACTCTTTGATCCCAAGGGGAAGAACATATATGCAATGGTAATGTTATCGCAACTATCCTTGCATTGTTTGGCAAGAATACAATTGGTTTTTGGTTGATTGATCTAGAACATCCTAAATGCTTTAACATTCAATTGGTTGTTAGTTTGTTGTTTGGATGATTGTTCCAAGTGCTTGTGATTTATGCTAAATGCATGGAAAGGGTGTGTGATGACAAGTTGCCATGGGGATAAAGGAATGTTTTCCTAGAAAATGATATTAGGGATGAATGCCTTGTTGTGTTGGATTCCTAAAGGATTTAATTAAGGAAGGATATATTACACGGGTGGATCACCTCCATGATTGCACCGCAGATTAACCCAAAGAGAGCACTACTCGATTCATGGGCCGAAGGTCAAGTGGTGAAAAGGCCAATCGCGGGAATGATGTTTCACTCCTAGACAACTTCCAGGTCAGCTAGAGCTCTAGACACCCCTTGCTAGGTCTAGAATGGAGTTGAAGACCTCCGTGGCCCCCAACATCTGGGTATGTTGGGAGATCCTATTCTAGATCAAGGATTGAATTTGTGGTGCCATGTGATTTGGACCAGTTACTTTTGCAGGGCAAAAGGGATACTTCTGTTGTACAGAACGGATACATAATTTCTCCTGTATGGATGGGAGACAAAGATTAACTTGAAGATAAGTTAAGGAACTTGTTTGAACTTGTTTGTGAATAGATTGCTTGCTCTATTTTTGTGTCTGTGATATAAGTTATGCAAACGAACCATGTTCCCTAAAAGGATCAATTAATGAAGCTGACTTTAACTGTCACACATAAATGTGGTAGGACCTAATTAGGAAACTAAAGCTATAGGCGGGTGGGCGGAACCCTTGACGGGTCCCTCCTACGTCAGGGTGGTCCCATAGAACTGGGAGGCTTCTCACAAGGTTTTACCAACGTTCGACAACCCTTAGGAATTGTTAGATTAGAACCCTGATTCATGCCATTTTAGGGGACCTGAATGGGACTATGTCCTACAGGCAGAGAGGTTGAGTAGTGCATTCCTCTCATTTCCCATTCTCTTTGAACCAAGTGCGGAATGGGTCTGCTTTGGCTTGGGTATCTCCGTGTAAAGTAGGATGTCCAAGATCCGACGCTAGAATGTTGTTAGGAGACCTTGGCCACTGGGAGCCCAAATTTTAGGTCAATCCTAGTGGGTTTAGCCATGAATGTTCCATTGCATGGCAGATTCGGGAAACCCTAGGTGACAAAACCCGGAATATTCCATGGGAGTGCCGTGCAGCGACGCTTAGATTCATTTCTCGATAGACCGCTAAAAGCGTGCCTAGACAGCAGCTAATGGGCGGGCACCTTATAGTTGGTATTAGAGCCAAACTTTGTAATGATGCGTGACTGATTAATGTATGGTTCATAGACATATCCTAAATGGAATCATCTAAGTGGTATGGCTTGATTGTTAGGCACCTCCTGCACCCACAAATGCTGACATGCAAGAGAAGAAATTTCTTCTCAAGCAAATCAAAGCACCCGAGTTTGATGGAGAAGGAATAGACGTCACAGCAGAGGCAGAGATATGGATTGAGTCGATGAATGGTTATTTCTTTGCTTCGAAAACTACTTCTACCAATCAAGCAATGATAGCCAAACTTAACATAGTTGGCCAGGCTCAATTATGGTGGAAGAAATGGTGCAAGGATCAATGTATTTTCGAAGCCATTGTCACTTGGGCTCAGTTGAAATATGTTGTATGTGGACGATACCTTCCACCAACCTACCAAACTTTGAGGATGAATGCATTTTTCAAGCTTAAGCAGCTAGAATTTACCCTGGAAGCTTACTACTCAAAGTTTGTAACCCTACTAAAATATGCACCACCTATGGGTATTGCACAGCAAGTATCCAAGTTTTGCCATGGCCTAAACACTCTTCTTAACCATCGTCTTGAAGAAATGTGTCTAATGGACTTGCAAGATGCATTACTTTGAGCGAATCCAATCGTCCACAAACTTAAATCGGGAAATTCTAGCAAATATGACTCCCAAGATTAGGGTAAGAGATTCCATACATGTGGAGAGATAGGGCACATATGTAGGAGATGTCTCCACCATCGATGTTTCCATTGTAATGAGCTAGGACACATCCAAGCAGATGGCCCTGATCTAAGTCTAGAAGACATTGAGCCTCCAAGAAAACGAAGCTACATAGGTGCAGTCTACGAATATATAGAGGAATCAGATGAAGATGAAGATCAATAGCCAACAACACCTCTTCAGCATGACTAGAAATCCTAAAAATTTTGTCGACATAAAATACAACTTATATTGGAATAAACTTTACTCTTGTAACTACAGTTAACCTGAGTAATATGAGTTGAAACTATTATGAGCCTAGAACTTGTAAATGATTAGAGATACAGTGGCAAGGAATGATAATTATAAATTACAATGAATTTTTATTTAGTCGTTCCTTCTCAACTAATATAGATTGGGTCTCATCAGAATATCGAAGCTTGGAAGTATTCTTTAGTATTACAAGCAAAGGCAATTGTCCATGGAGCTCAGTCCTGAACTAAGAAGAGGACAATTTAGAAACATAGTTTCTAAGATAAAGGACCACTCCAATCCAGGATCCTAGGACGATTTGGTCTAAAGAAGAAAATCCTACAAAGGGAAATCAAGAATCTTATGGCCAAAAGTGATAAAGTTCTGCGATGTTTCTATTGCAAGGAGTTGGGTCATGTCAAAAGGGAATGTCCAAAGCACCCTAAACACCGATGCTCTGAGTGCCACAACATTAGACATAACTACATCAATTGTCCCAACAAAACTCGAAGAGAACTTGAGCTTACAAGAAATGAAGTTGTACAAGCTTCAGTGATCCAGAATATACCAGGTGCTCAGGAAAAACCTAGAAGATATCCATGAGATGTAACTACAAAAATTTTCTATTGTAATCAAGACTCGGATATATCAAATACAATAGGTTGTTATTTCAAAAGACCACATACCTGTGAGTGATCAAAGTAGCGCAACGAAAGCATGGTGGGCCCATAACCCACAGGTTCCAAAATGATACCCTCGGTTTCTCTCGAGATGAGGACATCTTGATTTCTCTAAGGGGAGGAGGATGTAATATTTCCATGTAATTAAAAGTTAGTTGGTTAGTCGAAAGTTAGTTAGTTAATTAATAAGTTAGTAAGGTTACTAACTAAAGACTAACTAAAGTAAAAAACTAACTAACATTAATAATTAAGGATTTTTATTTAATTAAAAATATATTTAAACAAATCAAGAGTCATAAATAAGATATTTTTCTCGAATTGATAAGGACCATAGCCACCCTTCACAGAAGTTACAATGTGAACGAGACTTATGAGCTATATTAATCACTAGTATTAATGTGTATAGTTTGTATGGTCTAAAAATATTAGATTTTAGGCAAAACTAGTATATTTTAGATTTTTTAGATATTATCTTAAAAAGATATGGAGATTTCTAGAACTGGATGTCATTTAAAATAAAAGACAAGTGATGTTTTAGTTAGTTTTGGAGATTTTATAAAAAGAAAAAAATAAAGAGAGAATTTGCGAAATCGCGCACGCCGCGATCACAGTCTATACTAGACAGAAAACAACACTTCGAACAAAGAAAAGAAGGAGTGAACTAAGAGCTTTCTAATCAAGTGTCTTGGAGTTTTACCTCCCTTTTAGAGCCAATGGAACCATCAGATTTATGATCCGAGCATCAGATCACTGATCTTTCCAAGATCCCCCTCCACAAAGAGCTCCACTTCTCAGCCACAAGCCCTCTTCTCTAATTCACTATAAATATGAGGCATGGGGAGGCACAAGGAAGCATAAGGAGAGGCCGAGAGGCTGCGAGAGAGAGACAGAGAGAAGGATACCCCTCCAAGATTGTGAGAGAGAGCTTGAAAGAGAGAGAGAGTGTGTGTGTGAGTGAGTGAGTGAGTGAGTGAGTGTGTGAGTGAGAAGAGTCACCCCGAGAGGCTGCAAGGAAGAGAGTTAGCTCAATTTCCTCTATTTCAATCCTCGACTTACCCATCTTCTCTTACGCTCTCCCATCTTGAATCTATTCCACCTTCTTAATCTCTTGAGTCTACTTGCGGACGATGGCCCCCAAGCAAAGAATGTCACGTGCGGATGGCAATCCCATAACCAACAATGAAGCTTCAGACAAAGGCAACACCGTCAATCCAATTGTGGTACCGATCGTAAGTAATGTATTTCCAAATTGATAGATGCTTGTTTTGATTCTTGTATGAGACACATTAGGCCCCATACTATGATGCACAAGTATAGGTCATTCTATCTCACGTATTCAAAAGATCAAGCTTGCAAAGTGCATGTATTAAGGAAAGTTAATTACACCTAGTTGCATATGGCTTGTTTCTTAATAGAGCAATTACAAGGACGAATTGGTCAAGGGTTATGAATGGCATAATCATGACATTTAAAATTATGCATACAAGTCTTAAGTAAATTTTACATAGAATCAATCGTTGATCCCAAGGGAAGAACATTTATGCGATGGTAATGTTATCGTGACTATTCTTGCATTGTTTGGCAAGAATACAATTGGTTTTTGGTTGGTTGACCTAACAACATCCTTAATGCTTTTACATTCAACTGGTTGTTAGTTTTTTGTTTGGATGATTATTCCAAGTGCTTGTGATTTATGCTAAATGCATGGAAAGAATCTATGATGACAAGTTGCCATGGAGATAAAGGAATGTTCTCCTAGAAAATTATATTAGGGCTGAATGCCTTGTTGTGCTGGATTCCTAAAGGATTTAATTAAGGAAGGATATATATGCACGGGTGGATTACCTCCATGATCGCACTGCAGATTAACCCAAAGAGGGCACTGCTCAATTCATGGGCCGAAGGTCAAGTGGTGAAAAGGCCAACCACCACGGGAATGATCTTTCACTCCTAGACAGCTTTCAAGTCAGTTGGAGCTCTAGACACCCCTTGCTAGGTCTAGAATGGAGTTGAAGACCTCCGTGGCTCCCAACATCTGGATATGTTGGCAGATCCTATTCTAGATAAAGGATTGAATTTGTGGTGCCATGTGATTTGGACTAGTTACTTTTGCAAGGAAAAAGGGATACTTCTGTAGGACAGAAGGGATACATAATTTCTCCTGTATGGGCGGGATACAAAGATTAACTTAAAGATAAGTTAAGGAACTTGTTTGAAACTTGTTTGTGAATAGATTGCTTGCTCTATTTTCGTGTCTGTGCTATAAGTTATGCAAACGAACCATGTTCCCTAGAAGGCTCAATTAATGAAGGTAACTTTAAGTGTCACACATAAATGTGGTAGGACCTAATTAGAAAACTAAAGCTATTAAGGGAAGCGGGTGGGCGGAACCCCCGATGGGTTCCTCCTACGGCAAGGTGGTCCTAGAGAACTGGGAGGCTTCTCACAAGGTTTTACCAACATCCGACGACCCTTAGGAATTGTTAGATTAGAACTGTGATTCATGCCGCTTTAGGGGACCAGAATGGGACTATGCCCTACGGGCAGAGAGGTTGAGCAGTGCATCCCTCTCGTTTCCCATTCTCTTTGAATCAAGTGTGGCATGGGTCTGCTTCGGCTTGGGTATCTCTGCGTAAAGTAGGATGTCCAAGATCCAATGATGTTAGGAGACCTTGGCCACTAAGAGCCCAAATTTTAGGTTGATCCTAGTGGGTTCAGCTGTGAATGTTCTGTTGCGAGGTGGATTCGGGAAACCCTAGGCGACAAAACCCGAAACATTCCATGGCAGTGCCGGGCATCAACGCTTAGATTCGTTTCTCGATAAAGTGATAAAAGCGTGCCTAGACAGCCGATGGGCAGGCACCTTACACCACAAATGCAAATATTAATTCTCAAAACCCGAGAAAATGTGGTAAGCTCTTTTTAATGAAAATTCGAATCTTTTTGATAATTTATAATGCAATTCTCATTCATATGCAATACAAATTTTTTTAATGCTTGGGATCAATATTTTTAAGGACTCCGTGCTATAAAATTCAGATTCTGTGCTTGTAATCATGAGTTATGAATTTTTTAAAATAAAAAAGTGTATTTTTAAATGACATTTTTTATTTTCATCATTTAGAGCAATCAAATTGTGTTAATGTGGGGTAAAGTTAAATTTTAAGGTGGATTAGAGTGTGGCTTAATTTGTTGACTCAAAAAATTAGATAAACATAGTAATTTACTTGAAATAAATAATGAAAAAATCAAGAAAATGGGTTTTATATGGAAAAAATAGATTTTATGCACCCAAAAAGTACACAAAATACGAGCGTATTTTTGAATGTATGGTGAGACTAGGGCATGAGGTTTAGTCTCACCATACCTCCATTTTTATGTTTAAGTGCATATGTTTTTCTTTTTATATACAAAAAACATATGAAAAATACTCTTTATACTTGCTAAACGAATGCAAAACCATAAACGATAGGGAAAAAGGGTTGAGGGGAGTCAAGAGTCTATTAAAATCTATTTTTTTAAATATCTTGGCCTATAGGATTCATTCATTTGAAGTCTTTAAAGAAGAGTAGTAGCACAAATTACTTCGATGCTGCCTTAGCAATGATGCACTACATTAGAGCAAAGTCATGAAAAGAATGGTTTGTGCACAATCCATGATCTTTAGTCTATAAGTTTCCATATTTGTGTACTTAAGGACACTCACCTTTGCATTGCATTACATATACATATTATATCAAAAAAAAAATGGATGCATTACACTTGATTGTTGTAATCATTGACCTGCGTTGAGAACACAAGGAGTCCCCTGCTGTAGGATAGTATATTCGTTTTCTTTGGGACCTGATTTGGTAAGGATTGAAATATCTCTATGAAGGAACATTAAAAGAGTGGACTATGTTTGGCATGTGCTATATGTTTGAACATCACATGTTCTTGGGGCCAATCCCCAAGGTGTAGGAGAGTTGTAGTGGGGCCACAACAATTAGCTTAGGGGTGCTCCCTGTGTGTATAATACGAGGTCCTAGACATTGATCTATTTGGGAACTCCCATTTCTTGGAGTTGGAAATGGATTTGTTGGACTATAAAACGTACAAATGTATGTCTAAGTTAGATTAGTGTGTGTAGCATCTAGATGCTCATGGCTGTGAGGCCATGGGGTATTTTGGTTGAGCAAAGAGGCTCCACTAGAGCCCTAGAGCCAATGTATGTCACCCAATTTTATTCCCAACAAGTGGTGCATTTTTTGTCGGGAGCTACTAATAATTGGTGATTTTTGAATCTTGATTGATAGGGACTAGTTGTTCAGAGATAGTGAAATAGATCCAAAAGACCCTCAAGTCGAGGTCTACAAGCAAGAAAGAGTTGAAAGGGCTAGATGATAGGTTGAAATTGTTGAAAGGTATTCCCCTCAACAAAGAAGCTTGATATACCTACAAGGGAGGGGTCTTAGTGATGTTAGTTCTTCACGAGGAGTTCTTGGGGCCAATCCCCAAGGTGTAGGAGAGCTGTAGGCCACAACAATTACCTGGGGGATGCTCCCTATGTGTGTAATACAAGGTGCTAGACTCTTATCTATTTGGGAACTCCCATTTCTTGGATTTGGAAATGGATTTGTTGGACTATGAACAGTACAAATGCATGTCTAAGTTAGATTAGTGTGTGTAGCATCTAGATGCTCCTGGCTGCGAGGCCATGGGGTATTTTGGTTGAGCATAGAGGCTTGACTAGAGCCCTAGAGCCAGTGTATGCTGCCTAATTTTATTCCCAACAAGTGGTGCATTTTTCATCGGGAGCTACTAATAAGAGGCAATTTTTGAATCTTGGTTGATAGGGACTAGTTGTTTAGTGTATGCCAAAAGATAGTGAAATACATCCAAAAGACCGGTCAAAAGCTGAGATCCAGAAGCAAGAAAGAGTTGAAAGGACTCGATAGCAAGCTGAAATTGTTGGGTGGTATTCCCCTCAACAGAGTAACCTAATATACCTACGAGGGAGGGGTCTTAGTGACGCTAGTTCTACAGGAGCAGCTCTTTAGGAGGAGGAGGAAGCTCTAGTACTTCTCCTCTCCCAATAGGTCAACCCACTTTGAGTGAGGTAGTAGTTTCACTAGTTTAGAGACCCTTAGCAAGTTCAATTATCATCATGGCATAACTTATTGCAATTCTTGCAGGGACATCGGATCTACTAGCCTTAGGGTTCCCTCTACCCATTTTCAATGGGTTAGAACAAGAAGATTCAAAACTCCATATTAGTGAGTTCCAAAAGTTAATGTTCAACTGTCGAATTAAAGATGAGGAGCATCTGATGATGTTCTTTAATATGAATATGAAAGGAAGAGTTGCAGTATGGTATCACAGCCTAGAAGTTGGAACCATAACTACAATTGATCTATCTTTCATGGCCTTCCAAAGAGAGTTTGCCCCTAAGAGAGGCAATCAATATTGGCTACGTGTTCTCAATGTAACATGTTAAGAATCTCATGAGAATTTTTGAGTGTATGCCAAGAAATTGAAAGAAGTGTTTCATAAATTGCAAACTTATATTCCCATTCTAGCTGCTCAACTGCAATACTTTTACATGGGTTGGAATTTAGTATTCAAGTGTAGTTGAGTAGTTTTGCTCTTGTTGACATTGATACTACTATTATACGAGCAGAGGAGGTAGAGTCCTAATTACAAGCGGGATACATGTATAGGGAAAACTTGAATTTGAGTCTAAGGCTTGGAAATAATTTGGCATGAACTAGTGGAAGTCAAGGGGCACCCATGACCAATTTGAATGGTTGAGGGAGCATAATGCAAATTGTGACCATGCTACCAGCTCCTTCTAATGTGACCATGCTGATGGCTAGCTAGATGGCCCTACTAATTAATAGAAGCCAAATGACAAGCCCTAATGTTGTTCCAATTAATCAACAAAT
Organism: Lygodium microphyllum; assembly: GCF_053477565.2. NCBI lineage: Eukaryota > Viridiplantae > Streptophyta > Polypodiopsida > Schizaeales > Lygodiaceae > Lygodium > Lygodium microphyllum. The sequence continues at coordinate 31,593,779 of NC_141158.1, forward strand.
CAGTCTCGAATTAGCTGGTTAGACCAACTAAACAACAAGTAGATGATTGCGGCTATGAGTCTAGTGCATGAAATGTTCTTGGTGAAGTCAAGGACATGATGAAGCATTATACTGATATTATAACATAACAATATAGACAAATAGCTGTAGATGTTAATTTCCTAAAGAAGCACTAAAGCTTGATAGGAAGTTGATGCCTTGAAGGGGGTGGTTCATCAAGATTCTATTGTAAGTGGTGTGGTGGTTAGCACTTTTTGAGAAACTATCCTAATGTCCAATGTGACATATGTGGGAAGTCCGGTCATCTAGGTAGTACTTATTGAAGTCAGATCAACTCTCTTTAGCAAGGCTACTAAGCAGCCAGGTCCAATAAATCATTGAGCATAAGGGAACAACCTTTAGCAAGATGAGGAACCAAAAAAAATACTGCAAAGAGGAAAAGCTACTCTAGAGGAACTACCCAATGGTAGTGGTATCAGTCTTATCGAAGCTGTGCGTGTTAACACCATTGTGGCTTCCAATTTGCAAGCCATTACAGGAGGACAAAAAGTTCAAGAAGGTGATTATTAGGGATAATGTAGAACCTATTGAGATAAACCCTAAATAGGATGACAAGGGAACATAAGTCCTTAACCATGATGTGGAAGACAGTCCTCTAAACGTTGCTGATGGAAGAGCTGACCCCAATAAGGTGCTGCCAAGAAGAAGGTAAAAGCTAAGAAAGAGGCGCCAAAGCCTATTCCATTAGACTAAGAGAAAGAATGGTCTAGCAAGAGAAGAGAACCATTTCTCATTATCATGAATTTGATTTAACGAGTTCCCTTTGCGAGGCAAAGCTTGATGTGAATCTCCAATTGTTGAACAAGTTATCTCTAAGAGTATGTATAGAGTTCAAGAAGATTCTTCACACTAGGTATATTGTTGAGCCCTTGGGAATAGCTCAATGGGAAATTATTGGTTTAAACGTGCTAAAAAGCATTGCCCAAGGATAGCAGCATATGTTGATGGCATATTAGTGGAACATGCCATTGTGGATACAGGATCCTTCGTCAATATATTATGAGTTTAGAATTGATGGAAAGGCTAGGATTGGAAATCCAAAAGGATGCCTCCATAATTCTCTAAATGGATGATAATAGTTTAAGGAAACCTGAGGGTTGCATTACCAAAGTTTGTATGACTATTGCTAATGCGGAATGCATTATGGACTTTAGGATTATCAAGTTTGAAGGGTGGCCAATCTATCAAGTATTGTTAGGAAGGCCATGGATCTTGCAATTCAACTGTCAAGTTGATATACCCACTAGTCATCTGATTTTTGGTAGAGGTGCACGACCTGTGATAATGGATGCATATCCTGAATCTCCTCAAAGTGAGAGAGTGCATTTATCTTTGTCAAAATTAGATGCATTAGAGGATCCATCTGGTAGTGAGACTTTGTCAAACAAGTGGCAAATCAAAAGAGGGGTCCATTACAAACAAAGGATATCTACCATATGACTCTAAATGAGCTAATAGAAGCTCAAGATAGAATAAGGGACATGGATGTGATTGAGGTGGACCTCGATACATTGGATGACCCACGACCAATTAAATTAGGTTCTATGCTTAGTCTGAAAGAAAGAAAGGACTACGTGTCCTTGATCCAAGATTTTTGTGATATTTTTTCCTAGAGCTATGATGACTTGAGGGGTATTCCTCCCAGTCTAGCTATGCATACCATTCCCTTTGAGAGCGGAATTTTGGTGCCAAGAAGTGCTTAAAAATAGCTAAAAATTATGAATATCAAGGGAAAAATACTCAACGTCAAAGGCGGCGGCTCGATCTAGGACGATTTTAAGCGCCAAAGTGCTTTAAAGGCGCCCGAGCGGCACTTGTTGAATTTTCATAATTTTTCAGACAGTCGTGTAGGTTGATACGAGTTACTGGCCAATGCGGGATGCCGAGCCGGACGCCCAAGATTTTTCAGAGCTCAATTCCGAGTCCAGACGGGGAAATGGCCAAGAATTGGTCAAGATTTGAAGAGGTGGACATGAGTTGGGCTAAATGGTAAGTGACCCTTGGGGTCTTGGAAGCATTTTATGCCAAACAAAATCGTGGCATGAAAGATGAGTGAAAAAACGTGGAGAAAACGTGGAGGAAGATGACGCCCGAAAAATGCGCCATGAATGGATGAGAGGCATCATGGCTGCTGCAAACAACCCCCCCAATTGATCATGGGGCTTGAATCCCCTCTGTCTGTGGACTCTATCGCCGTGCTTCGCTCCTCCAATGGCGATCTCTATGAAGAATTCTGATTTCAGTCTTTCTCTCTCCTCTCTCTCTCTCTCCTAAAGGCAGATTCATATGGTGAAGAGGAAGAAGAAGAATGAATGATGGATGCTTATCCAATGAAGACTGGATTGCTCCATGGTGTAAGAAGATTGAAGATTGCTGAATGTGGACTATCATGAGCAGTAATGGTGGCTGGAAATAAGTCCCGAGATATGGCAAATAAGAACCCGCAACCCGCAAAAGAACGGTAATTTCATTTTTATAAAGGAAAATTGTGTTTTTATGCAATTTGCTTCATGAATTCTTGTTCCTATGAGATGATAATGCATTATAATGTTGTCTTCAATGTCTTTCAACTGTTTATGCTCAGAAAATCAGAGAATCATAAGTGTTGTGGATGAAATTAGTAGTGAAAAACCTGTAAATATGCAAAATATGGGGAAATTGGGTGTTTTTGAGATATCAATGGAAAATATAATAAGACACACCAACTAAACTTGTCTTTTTGCTGCAAATGAACCTAAGGGCCACAGCCCATAACCCATTTTGAATTTTCAATCATTAAATATTGGAAAAAATAAGAGGAAAATAGGGAAAATAAAGAAAAAAATATGGGAAAAATGAATTTTGAGTGCCAAAAATTAAGGAAAAATAATATTCATGTATGTGGATGTATGGGGGGTCTGAAGTATGAGGTTTGGCCTCAGTTCAGCCCTACCTTTATGTTATAGTGAGTTTTTATGGCTTTTTATGCAATAAAAATGTGGAAAATGAACCCTAAACCTATGCAATATGCACAACCTAAACGGGTGAGGGGGTGGAGTGTATAAAAAGCGTATAAATGTTGAAGGAAATGATGAAAAGCTTGCTGGTTTTTTATGTATACCATATAGATTGGACGATATTTAAAGATTAAGAACCTAGTAGCATGAGGGTTTCTCGGTGCTAGGTTCATGCAACGCCGCATACGAGTGATAGAGAAATCCATTGAAAGAAATGTTTTCCACATGTGCACCAATGCTGATTTTATTAATTATTTGAGCACGTGGACATTCACAATTGGCATGAAGCATGAAATTTAAAATGTATAAGATAATACCTCTCCTGGATGCATAGCAATTGCTTTTTAGAGGAATATGACTAACGTTGAGTGAGTAAGGTTGTCCAAGCTATAGGCTAGGCGTTGGGTCTAAGGGAAAGAAAGGGAGGAAGCATGGTATATCTCCTGGAAATACGTGAATCATAAAAGAGAGAAGTTTGTGTTCGTATGTTATATATGTTTAGCGACGCATCTGATGCAAGGAGGCATATGCCACGGTGGATTCCGTGAGGTTTTACGGTGGATTCCGTAAACTTTGATGACCGGGGATCATACACAAAGTGGATTCTTTGTGCGAGAAGTTGATGGGGACACCTGTCCTTTTCGGGCGTTTCATTAATTTAGTGTGTACATGGGTGATTCCATAGCGGGTGATTCCGCAAAATGCATATTAAATTAATAAACGTTTATGAGTTTAGAGTGCGCACTCGTAATAAATTAAGGTTAGGATTTATTTCTAACCAGTTGATTTATTTATGTAGCTGAAGACTGCTAGGTATTCACTTTTGTCGGTTTAATTGTATTATTTTACTAATGATTGTGAATGCTTCAGTTGATGTGTAGAGATAGTAGCAGTGACAGAGGAAAGCATTGGAGTCTAGCGAGTATTCGACCTATGGATTATATTTTGATAGGCGCCACGCCTATATTTTGTTATGTCTATTGAGGCATCGATTATTTATCATTATTTTGTATGCGCCTATGCGCACGGATATGTTATTTCTATTTGGACATTGTGTTGGGCGTGCCAGACTCTATGGGCACCGTCCATTAGCTTTATTCCTATTTTTGTAAAAGCAAACTCAAAAGCTAAAAGCTTGATATATTTTTGTAAATTGGGCTATTATTGAGCATGAAGATGGAAATATACATAAAATACATGCTTTGTGAAGCGCTCACACAAGGCATGGGGGGAGATTGAACCCAATTGGTCTCTTGCTCTTGTCGTTCATGCTTTTTACATTGTAATTTGTGCAAAAAGGTAGAGTTCATTGTTCTTGGGGACCTTCCGGGATTCACTACGTGAGCATACAGCGACCGATCTGCGCACTAGTGGTATCAGAGCGGAGCTGAGATCAAGAGCTTCCAATCGCTACACATTATCGTGCGAAGGCGGAGCTCCTGGAACGATCGGGCTCTATAGTCAATCTCGTCGCGAACCGTCGATACAGGCAGACTTCTGGCGATCAAGAACCCCTGTTTCTATTATCAGATCGCAAAGGACCAGGCAAAACAGGCGGAGGACCACTCCCTCATCTCCATCAATAAGTCATGGGCAAACAATGAGAAATTCCATATCTCCTCTCTTCCAAAGTTGAATCTTAAAGTTTATAAGCTTTAAAAGAAGCTTAATAGCTTCAATAAATCATCCGTGAGGTATCGAAGGATGCCGAAAAATTTCGCGTGGCGGAAAAAACGCCCCCCCCACGACTACGCCGTTTTTCATCAATTAAGCCCCCCCCTCTACTAAGCTTAATCCATTAAGCTTATCCCAATCAAGTCAGACAAGTTATCTCCTAACTCTGCAAGTCAACAACTCCAGGTCCCGCACTTCAGAGATCAAGTTCTGCAAGTCATCAGTAATCAAGTTCTGCAAGTTCACTAAGTCGGCTAAGTTTTGCAAGTCTGCAACTCTGCAAGTCACATAAGTTTGCAACTCTGCAAGTCAGACTAGTCAACTGGAGTCAGAACTGACTTGTGCTCAAAACTCCTAGAAGGGCTGTTCCTGTGCAGAAACTCCGAACTGCAAAGTTGTTCGTTGGAAGGTATTCTACCCATACGCAGGTTTGCTAAAGCATTTTCAGCATACGAAGAAGGAAAAATTACAGATTTTCTGAAGATTGAGAAATAAATACCCAAAAACACATAAGCCTTGTAACCCCGAATTTGAGCTACGCTCATCCCGCTAACCTGATTTTGAGTGAGAAAGGTCTTTTGAGTTTTACAGGATGACGGAACCACATATGGATGATCCTACCGACAAAGAAGAACCTCAAGCTGAAGATTTGATTCGACGTACCATCGATGCTACCCTTGAAGCTCAAACCATTCGCAAGGAATCAAAGATAAGTAAACGAAGTTTCAAATTTCGCACTTTCAATGGCATACGAGAAGGAAAGACTATTTTATCATTCATTAGTCAGTTTGATGACTATTTCCATGAGGAAATCTATCTAGAAAAAGATAAAAACAAGTGCGTTACTAATCATTTGGTAGACAGAGCATCACTTTGGTGGACTGTAGTACGCAAAAGCATAGAATGTCTTGCTACTTGGGAAGATTTCAAGAAGAAGTTCATGCAGAATTTCCTTCCACCGAAATTTAGAAAGCTATCAAGCAATGGGATCTACTCCAACAACGGGATCGTGAGCCTATACCTCAGTATACAGAGCGTTTCTGGAATGCACTCCTCCAACTACGCATGCTTGAAGACGTACCAGAGACGACACATAAGCGGAAGTATATGTCTGGACTTCTTGGACATTACTACGCTGAAGTGAACATGTTCAAGCCTGCTACTCTTGAAGACGCCATTTCACTAGCTCACGACACTAAAGATAAGCTACGCGGTAGAGACAGACGACCACAGCAATTCCAAGCCAATGGTAATTATGGATCTAAACAATTCAATTCCAATTTTAGAAGATTTAATCCAGGTCGTTTCTCTTCATCATCTTTTCGCAAGAATTGGGCTAAACCACCTGCATTACCATCCAATGTCAATCCAAATCCTAAGCCTATTCCACAACCAAATCCAAATGTACCTAGACTTCCCGCCATTGCAAACAATGTAACCAAAGCCAAGCCAATAGTATGCTATAAATGTCACCAGCCTGGACATCTCGCAGCAAATTGTCATTCAAAGAAGCCAACAGCTCATATCAACTATCTTGGAGCCATGGACGAAGATGAACATGAGGATATGCCTGATTTCACTGAAGATGAGGACGATACTACTACTACTTCCGATACTTTACCAAGTATGCCTACTCCACATTCATTATTGACTATGAAATGTTTGGTGCATGGAAAGGAAAAGACTATTTTGCATGATGACGGTAGTACTCATGATTTTATTTCAGCAAAATTGGTAAAGGAATTGAAATTACAGACTGTACCTACGCATTATCGCATAAAAGCTGCATTTTTAGGCACTAGGTATAATGGTACACAGGAAGTCCAAGACTTAGAAATTCAAATTGGTTCATACACTGAAAGAAGAAATTTCTTAGTTGTTCCATTACAGTCGAGTGACATTATTTTAGGTATGCCTTGGCGACACCAACATAATCCAGATATAGATTATTCCACACACACAATGAATATTAATTTTCAAGGAAAATCTATTACATTATATGGTATGCATGCATCTAATGTTTTTCCACTGCTTTCGCATACTCAAGCTAAATGTGCATTACGCAAGAGTAGTAAATCCTATCTCATTTGGGTGAATGAATTGCAAGTAAAGGAAAATCATATGCATCCTAGGCATAAGAAATTTCTTGCATATTTTAAGGATTGTTTTGCAGAAGACCTACCACCAGGTTTACATCCTTCACGTCCAGAAGACCATAAGATAGATTTGATCCCTGGCACACAACCACCTTGCAAAGCACCATATAGGCACAACCAGATAGAGCAAAAAGAAATCCAGAGTCAAGTTGAGGAATTACTAAATAGAGGTTTAATTCGACCTAGCAGTTCTCCATTCGGTGCACCTGTATTGTTAGTCAAGAAAAAGAATAATACCTATCGTATGTGTATTGACTACCGAGCTTTAAATAAGATCACTGTAAAGAATAGGTATCCTATTCCTAGAATTGACGACCTTATGGACAAACTGCAAGGATCTTCTATATTTAGTAAAATTGACCTTAAGTCTGGTTATCATCAGGTGAGGCTAGATAAATCTGACATATTTAAGACTGCATTCAGAACACAGTTTGGTCATTACAAATTTTTAGTCATGCCATTCGGATTGACTAATGCACCTGCTACCTTTAGTAGAATGATGAACCGTATCTTTTTGCAATATCAGTATTGTGTAATTGTTTTCTTTGATGATATTTTGGTGTTTAGTCAAAATGAGAAAGAACATTATGAGCATTTGTCATTGGTTTTTCAATTATTGAAAGAAAATCAACTGTATGCAAATCCTGAAAAGAGTGAATTCTTTAAGACAGAAATTGAGTATTTAGGTCATATTGTATCGTTTGAAGGAATTAAAGTTGATCCTAAGAAGATTGATGCAATATTGAATTGGCCTATTCCTAAAAATGTACATGAGTTACGCTCATTCCTTGGTCTTGCTAGTTTCTATAGGAAGTTTGTACGTAATTTTTCATTACTTGCTTTACCATTAACCAAACTTCTCAAGAAAGGAATAACTTATCAATGGACTGAAAATCAACAGAAATCCTTTGACTTACTGAAACATGCATTAACCAATGCCCCTGTTCTACAGTTGCCTGACTTTAATAGACCATTCTTTCTAGTAGTGACCGATGCTAGTGGATCAGGAATAGGAGCCGTACTTATGCAAGATAATCATCCTATAGCATATTCTAGTTGTAAGCTGAAACCCTCTGAGCTGAAATATTCCACATATGACAAAGAACTATTAGCAGTTGTACAAGCATTAAGACAGTGGAAACACTACTTAATGGGTTCAGAATTTATGATAAAGACCGATCAGCAAAGTATTAGATATTTACTTAGCCAACCCCAAATTTTTGACCGTCATATCAAATGGGCCTCCTTTATTCAAAGTTTTCATCCTATCATTCAATACCAACCTGGAAAAGAAAATGTAGTCGCTGATGCACTGAGTAGAAGACCTGCCATTCATAATATTTCTGTCATATCTTTTGATTCTTTGATTGCTATGAAAGATACATATCACCAGGATATTACTTTTCATTCTGATTGGAATAAATTAGTTCAAAATAATTTCATTCCTGTTGATTCATTGTCATATAATGATGGATTTATGTTTTATGAAAAGAGACTGTGTGTTACTATTCCATTCCGATCTTTTGTTTTGAATGAAATTCATTGTCCCCCATATCAAGGTCATAGAGGTATCATATCTACATTACGTACGTTAACTGAAGATTTTTATTGGCCGCATATGAATGCAGATGTATCTAATTTCGTTTCTGAATGTTTGATTTGTCAAAGAGTTAAGAGACATCATGGTAAACAGTATGGATTACTTATGCCTTTGTCTATTCCATCTAAACATTGGGAACAAATTTCTATGGATTTCATTACTGGTTTACCAAATACTAAATCTAACCATGATATGATTTGGACAGTTGTAGATAGATTTAGTAAACAAGCATATTTCATTCCATGTAAGAAAACTTTAACAGCATCACAAGCAGCACAATTGTTTTTGAAAACTGTTTTTACTAACCATGGATTGCCAAAAGTTATCATTTCAGATCGTGATTCTAGATTTTGTAACAATTTTTGGATTACCCTGTTTGCTAATCTAGGCACAAAGATTGATTTCTCATCTGCATTTCATCCAGAAACTAATGGACAAACAGAAGCCACAAATAGCACCATTCTAGATCTTTTACGTGCATATACTATCTCTAAACCTCAGACATGGGACACTCATTTGCTTTTATTACAGTTTGCATATAACAATACACCGCACACATCTACAAAGAAAGCACCGTTGTCGTATTGCTACGCATTCGAGGTGTGAAAACCACCCAAAAATTGTGTGTATGATTTGATACTTTGTATATACTCAGTTGATGTGTTTACATTTATTTTCTGCGCATGAGTGAACATGATGAGATGCTTTCAGCCTATGTTGATACATGTTGCTGCAAAAAGGTTTGGAATCATTGCTTGCCAAAATCCATCAGCACTATTGCTCGTAGACTCAGCAAAAAGAGGAGCCATTGACTGTTGGACGGATTCATGGTTTAAGCTTAATGACTGAGGCTGCTTCATCATGTGGTTTTGGGTTTTCTACAGAGCGAAAGAGGATGGCCCTGTCCTTCTGGGTTTGTGGCATCCATGGGAGCACGGTGGCCATGGCCATGAGCACACATAGGTGCATGCATATGTGACTACACACGCATCGGAGGAGAAGGAAGAAGCTAAGGCTTATCATTGAATTTGAAGAACTGATGAGTTGTGGTTTAATGCTGATCCTTGAATGTGAAAAATAGGTGATTTTCAAACTACAATTGTTGGAGATATGCAGTATAGTCAAGAGCTTTTGTATAAGCTAAAACTTCTACAAGCTCTAGAATAGATAGTTTGAATTTGAACCAAAAATAATGATATGTGAGCTACGAAGGCTAAAGAGGGGATTTTGAAAGGTTAAAGAAGGAGGGAAAAGGAGAGTCGTGCTTTGAGGGGAAAAAGGTGAAGCTTTTGGAGCTATTTTGAGAAGGAGGTATTTTGGGGGAAAGAGAGGCTCCTCAATCGAATCAGGGCGGAAGAAAAAGCATGGCAGAAAAAGGAGCTTGACAATTTGAAGGGGAGTAAACCTTCAAAATCAGGAGGCAGGTGTTTTTTTTGGCTTTCATGGACTTTGAGGATGCAAGCGCAGCTCAAACGGCAATAGAGGTTCTTCACATGATAATACAGACTTTCTTGAAGCTGAAGGTGACAGTAGGGTTGTGTATGTCAAAAATCTTCCTCTCAATGTGACAGTTTCTGAACTGGAGGTGGAATTCAGCAAGTTTGGGCAGTTAACGGAGAAGGGAACACGCTTTCAGAAAGAAATCGAGGACTTGAAGACGAATAGCTCATGGGCACAGTCAAAGTTTGATGATAAAACAGAGACGTCTATTGTGATTGGCTCGCATGATACTGCAAAATTGACAGGGCTTTTGGAAATTTTCATTAAGAAATGTGGACATGCGAGACAAGCTTACAACATTCATACTGAAAAATCCTCCAGAGACAAAGAAGTCAGGGAAGGAGAAGAAGAATCTGCGCTTTGCGAGAGAAAATTCGCAACCTACAGAGATGGGATAGACCCTTCATCCATCGCTACCCTCCTCTGGCGAGCACTCTTACTGGATTCTCAACAATTTCGCATTGCTCTAAGGTAGCATCCATCTTGATAAAAAGGTTGAAGAAATTTCAAAGGCTGAAATTCCCAGACAGGAAGATATTAAGGGAAACAGGGAGCTAGATCCTGAAGGGACGATGCTTCTTGGGGATTCGCTCGTAATCAATCCTGTCTCTGCCCATTTCACTCTTTCCTCTCCTCTTTCGAAACTTTTCACCTCATGTAGTCGCGACACAGCACTGTCTCCCGACTTTCAACCTGCTGATTCTGCAAGCAAAGGAGATCCATAGCCTCGCGGTGCTTTCCTCTTCCTCCTTCTCTGTTCCCATGATGATAATTGATTGAAGCAGTCGTGAATTCTATTCAATTTGTCACATAACGATTTCAATTTCACGGAGATTCAGTCACCGACCTGCTTTGGACCTTATTGCAAGCTTTCTGTTGTTCAGGAAGACATAATAAATACAACTTTGTTGGAAGCTATACAGCTAATAGTGGGGTATCTCTGACATTAGGCCTTCAGCATAGTGATGGATTGTCACTAACAGGTGCCCAGCAGCATTACATGCAAGGACAGGGGCAAGTACAGTTGGTAAGAAGGGAAGAAGGTGCAGTTGCTCCAGCTAGTTTCTATGCCATGAATGAAAGCAATGCTGCTGGGCATAATAACATATATGCCACACTGGATAGCAAGAGATATGGAGCCCACTTACTTCATGACTTGGCATGATGGGAGATGTATCACAACACAGTGCACCCCTAGCATAATATGGTGGCTTTATGATCCAATTATTCTTCATGGATGAATGAGCTCTTTGTCTATAGTTAACGGCTATGCCTATTATTATACATTTTATGAGGTCAGGATGAAAATCATATCTTCCTAGTGCTTAATGTGGTCTGCTACTCTCATCCTAGTATTATGTTAGTGGCCCTGCCTTGACTTCCTGCTGTCGAGACACCAATCGTAACTGCCAGTATCTTCGAGCTGTGCAAGTTGATTGTCATGTTCTGTTCACAATGGCATGCAAGTTGAAGCAGCTTTTCATTTTTACCTCTCTTTAGCTACATGCAACAACTTACCAACAGGAAGTCACTGCAACATTAGCACATGAAGAGAGCAGTGGCAGTTAAATTTAGTGTTTTTGTCTTCTCAAGGGATTACAAGAACATCATCCTTGTGTAGAGCAGATATAACTGGTGGACAAAGTTATGATTCATCATTTTCTCAAAGAGGTTTAGATAGTCCAGATGCAGTTCAAAAGAAGGGAACTTGGTCTGCAGCTGCTTCTCCTAAATCCAGACCATCAGTTTTCCTCTTCCCCAAGCTAAGCCCATGGTGAAGAAAGTGGCAGATAAAGTTCTCTCAACACCAACTGAGATGCTGAATACTGTTCGCAAAGTATTGAGCCCAATTTTCATGACACATACCTTAAAATTTTTGGATAAGATAAACTCCAAGGTTTTACATAAGGAGGTGATAACCATGTATGAAAACTGCAAGGTTCTTTAAAGGTTACAGAAACAGCCCATCATAACAATATAATATCACCTATTCATCCCATTCAGCTTGGAGTAACCCTGAAAACTTGATGATTGAGCTCACTATAAAGAGAGTCATATACCATCAGTGGATTACAAGAATGTTATTGGTATACTTTACCTGTATGACATGCTGAAGCTAAAACAGAATTTATTGATTGAAATCTGGAATTATTGTATGGTTAATATATGTCTCAGAGTTGAATGCTAGAACCATCTCTGACATTGGATTATTAATTTGTTTGATCTTCCATCTTGATATATATCAAGGTCTTCTGAAGACGCGACTATGCTTTCGTAAACCCTTTGACATCTTTGGTGAACCTGACGTGAAAGCGTCGCAGAAATTTCAGGATGGGAGACACTTCAGCCTCTATTTCAGCTTCTTCTACAATTCCAGCTACCTCTACTTCAGCTCCATCTATGACTGCTACGTCAAGTACTTCAACGGAGGATCTAAAACAGATTTTGCAGAATATGTCCATGTATATGCAGCTCCAAAATCAGCAAACACAAATGTATATGCAGCAGCAACAACAATTGCATCAACAACAGTTGTCTCAGCAAAGGCAACTCTATTCGGAGCAGGAGAATGCAAACAGCGCGACTAAGGCTATTGAAGTAGTTGAGAGTGAGAAGAAGCTATTTGACGGGCGTAATGTTTCAGCATATTTAAAGACATATGAGATCAAGATGGGGTTTTTTGGAGTTCCTGCTGGACTTATGAGTAAGTACTTCCTTCGTCTTGTCACACCTGCTTTGAGGACAAAGGTGACTGATTTATTTATTCAAAATACACATTGGCAAGATTTTAAGAAGGCTCTTAAAGAAGAATATTTCCTTGAGGACTTTGGTATGGCTACTCGACGGTCATTCCGAGAGTGGGTCTACATGCCAAACAAGGGTCTTGCTGCTTCGGAGTTGATTCGAGAATTTGAGGAAAGGTATAGTCAGCTTGATGCCATTGAACAAAGAGCATTGGATGTTGAAAAAGTTGAGCTTTTCTTGCAAGCTGCAGATCCTGCTCTTCAAGAAGAATTGGGTGAGCTTCTTGAAGATCGCACGAAGCCTATGGGTCTTAAAACTGATTGGCAGGATGCTCAGGATGCAGTCTCGACTTTGACCAAGAGGAGGATATGGAAGACTCGCCTACAGAATGGTTCCATGACACCTACATCATCATCTGCTCCTATGCCTACTTCTATCCCTGTTATTTCTTCTCCTCCTTAGCCAGTTTCTTGGCCTATGCCAGTGCCTACTGTTTCTACTCCACCTATTCCTCCTGTTCCACGACCGATGCCTACACCTTCTGCTCCAAAACCATCCGCTCCATCGGTGCCTACTTCTCTTGATGATATAATCAAAGGAATCACAGATTTGACACTTGAGTCAGTCAAAGCGGAGTTGGTGGGTAAGTTGAAGGAGCAGTTTGCTTCGACTGCGCCTGCTACTTCTTCTAGTGCTCCTATTGCACCTAGGAGTGCTCCTAGTGCACCTAGGAGAGATCGGAGATGTATTTGGTGTGATAGTACGGAGCATCAGCATTGCAGGGATTGTGACTCTTTCCAGGATGCAAGGAGGCAGAATTTGGTATATTGGGGGCAAGATGGTAAGATTTGGTTGACTGAGACAGGAGCTCCACTTGCTACCAACTTTGGTAAAGGTGGAATGAAGAAGTTAGTGGAGGACATGGCTGCACGTACTTCTTATGTGACGGCTAGAGGTGATGCTTCTGCATATGGAGTACAGATTGAGAAGGGATCGGAGACTCAGTCCGCACTATGGACTTATGCTATGGAGACTGCAAACAAGGGAAAAATTCAGCAAACTGTTTTGACTAGCGCAGGCTCTAGCATCAGATCAGAGACAGGATGGGACTCGCCTGTTGACAGGTATTCTATTTATGCTTATTTGGCTAAATCTCATGGTGCAGATGTATTTGTTGAGGAGAAGCGTAAGAGGGATGAAGACAATCCAAGTGCAGCTAAGAAGACTAGAGGGGGTGAGTTTGTTACTCCACCTACTGCAGGACCGTCTTCAAGACCAGGGCCAGATCGACAGATGGAGGATGCTCAAAAGAGAGAAAAGAGGCAAGAGCCTAGAGAGAGAAAGCAGCCAGGATTCAGATTGATGTCCGACATTGAGACATCTACAGACATGAAGAAAATCTTTAATGATAAGATACTTGGCAGTGAGGTGACTTTCACTATTTCCGAGATTTTGGGCATCTCAAAAAGAGAGTTTCAGGATCAGTTTCAGGAGGTCCTGAAGAGGAAAAGACATGCATTGGCTACCACTGATACACAGGGAGTTTTGATTGGAGAGTTGGATGATGATGATGATGAGGTTATGGTTGATAATGCTTCTGTTTTGCCGCAGGTAGAGAAGAGGGTTCAGCCTATGCATTATGCTGAAATTGATGAGCCTGTTTTGATACCGCGTAGTCACTTCTCGCGGAGCCATTGGGCTAGGGCAACTACAGAGACGATGGTAAAGGTTGGAGAAAAACAGGTGCCTTATGTTGCATTGGTTGATCATGGTTCAGAGATTAATCTCATTGTTCGTGGAGTTTATGAGAGTAACAGATGGCCTATGGATGTAGAGCATGGGTGGCGTATGAGAGCCGCCAATAATACTGCAGGTGATTTATATGCTGCTTGCCCTAGTGTCAGGGTTTCTATTGGTGATGTAGAGGAGGATTTTCATTTCTTTGTGCAGGATTCATGCTCGTATCCCATAATTCTTGGTCAGCCATTCATTACAGAGATGCGCATGGAGACAAAGGTCATGGATGATGGATCTGCTTATGCACGGATTCGCAATAAAGATGGTATGAGAGCAGTTCAATTTATGACTGTATGTGTGAACCATGTTAGAAACAGGGATACTCTCAGAGATGCACCCTTACCCACTGTGAGGGATTCGGGTTTTCATTAGGTACCGCCGTTTCGCGAGACGACGGTGGTACAGTGGAGAGGAGATTGGAGTTCTCGCCTCCTGGCAGCGGTGTTTTCTCCTCCGGTTATGTTGGGATTTCAGCAAACAGTTCAATGAGTTATCAGAAGACTTCTAGGTTGCCTAGAGCTGCCAGGCAGTATATATGCAGGAAGGAGAAAAATTTGAAAAATGCAGGAATTTTGGAGGATGATGAGCACATAGATGGTATGTATGAGTGTGATTTGTGCAGATACGATGTCAGAAATGGGAGATATGCTGAAAACTGATATGCTGAATTGTCATGGTAATGTATTGGTGCAATCCCTGGACATGTTTCATGAAATTGCAGATTTTATGTCACAGATTAAGTCAGAGGCTGAGGTAACTCAGCAAAGAGTGTTGAGTGCTGAAGAAATTCAGCAAACAGAGTTTCCAGCTAGTTATGATCAGCTTTCAGAGAGACAGAGGGCTGAAAATTTTCAGCCAACAGAGTTTACTGCTGAAATATTTCAGCATTCAGAGTTTGGGGCTGTTTCTATGCAGTCCATAGAGCAGAGGGCTGAGAATATTCAGCCATTGGAGTGCAGAATTGCTGATTTACAGCAAGGTTTATGTAATGCAGAAGAGCATAATGAAGCCAGGGTTGACACGAAGTACAAAACTGTGGATAAGAAGGTGAAGCCGGTTGCTGTACCGCTTCCACCTGACAGTGATCAGCAAATAGAGAGGGCTGCTAAACAGCATATTTTGAGGAATCCGGAGCATATTGGTCATAAATTTTCAGCAGAGACACTTGCTGAATTGAAAATTGGAAATGGTGATTTCTTGTTACCCATGGAGAAGCAATGCTTTCAGGAGATGCTTGAGCGTCATGGAAGGGGATTTGCTTTTGTCCCACATGAGATTGGATGTGTGAATCCTGATATTGTTGCTCCTATGGTCATCTTTACTATTCCTCATATTCCATGGAATCTCTGACCTATTCCAGTGCCTAAAGCACACTTGCCAAAGCTGATTGATTTATTGAATGAAAAAATCAGGATGGGAATCCTTGAGCCTTCATCTGTACCATACTCAAACAGGTGGTTTACAGTTCCGAAGAAGAATGGTACTCTTCGATTTATTCAGGACATGCAGCCAGTGAATAGAGTTACTATCAGGAATGTTGGTATAGGTCCAGTTGTGGATGAGTTTGCAGAGGCATTTGCTGGACGTGCCATCTATTCTTTGGGTGATTTGTATTCAGGTTATGATCAGTTTCAGCTGGCTTTGGAAAGCAGGGACATAACCACCATGAGAACTCCTATTGGGCTTGTTAGGATGTGTACCTTGCCTCAAGGTGCCACTAATTCTGTTGCGCATATGATGAATGCCATGCATAAGGTCCTTCGTGATTACATACCTCAGCTTACTATGCCTTTCTTGGATGATGTGCCCATTAAGGGGTGTGCAGAAGAAGAGAAGAATGAGAGCCTAAATGAGCAGGGATGCAGATACTTTGTGGCTGATCATATTTCAGCATGTGAGAAGATTTTGGCCAGGTTAGAAGAAGTGAACTTGACACTTTCAGGGCAAAAATCTGTTTTTGGAGTGAATGAGGTTGTTATTGTTGGGCATATGTGTGGATATTATGGCAGGAAACCCTCACCTGATAAGGTGAATGCTATAGGCAAGATTGCAGAGTATTGTTCTACCACTTCTGAGGTACGGAGATTCATTGGTGCTTGTGTGTTTTATATGATTTGGATACCTCATTTTGCACACATAGCAGATTGTTTGTATCAGCTGCTTCGAAAGGGGCAGAAATTTTATTGGGATGAGAGCCACACTAGAGCCATGCGGAAATTGAAGAAGTTATTGCAGAATGCTCCTACTCTCAGGAAAGCGGATTATAATTGTGATAGGCCTATTGTATTGACAGTTGACACTAGTCCAATTGGCATAGGTTGGGCTGTGGGTCAAGATGATGCAGATGGAAATAGGTATGCTATTCGGTTTGGGGTGAAAGTCCTAAACGAGAGACAGAGGAGATATCCGCAAATCAAGAGGGAGTTATTGGGGATTGTCACGACTCTCAAATGTGACAAGGAGTACTTTATTGGAGCTTCAGTTGTGGTAGAGACAGATTGCTTGCCATTGATTGGTATGATCATGAGTTGCTCTACTCCGGATATAGCCATGTTGAGATGGATTGCATACATCAAGTCATTAAATCCGGAATTTAAACACATAGCAGGGAAGGATAATCCAATGGCAGATATGTTGTCTAGAGCCAGGTATGATGATGAGGAGACTCTACTTGCAGAAGAGGATGATGCAGAAATTTCAGCCACTATGGTTGATCATGTTTGTCATGTCTATGATATTGTGGCTTTCACAGAAGAGCTCTATGTTGGAGATTGGTTGCAGATTGGCAGGTACCTTAGTACACTAAGCAAAAGAGATGAATGGACAGATGAAGAGTTCAAGAAGATTAGAAGGAAAGCCTATGGATATTTTCTCAAGGATGGATTTCTTTGGAAGCATCCGAAGAAAAGAGGCGGATTACCTTTGCGGGTTGTCTGCGATAGAGAGACACAGTTACAGGTGATGAGGGAGTTTCATGAGAGTCCTTGGGCTGGTCATAGAGGAGTATGGGCTACTTATGAGAAGATCAGGGAGAAATATTGGTGGAAAGGCATGTACAGAGATGTTTCTCACTTTGTTGAGACTTGCAGAGACTGCCAGATATATTCAGTAGTGCGTCATAGAGATGAGCTTCATCCGACCTATCCGCTATGCATTCATTATAAGTGGGTAGTTGATTTGGTTACCATGCCTATGGGTCTATGGCAGATGAGGTACATTGTTTTGGCTAGAGAGGATCTTACCAATCATGTTGAGGGCAGATCTTTGAGAACGAAGACCACTAGTGCAGTGTGTAAGTTCTTATTGGAGGAAATTTTCTGCAGGTATGGTTGTGTGGGTAAGATCACTGCGGATCGTGGTGAATTGGATGCAGATGAAGCTAGGGAGTTTTTCTCTCAGCTAGGAATCAAATTGGCTCTAAGCACAGCATATAATCCAGAGGGAAATGGGAAGAGTGAAAGAGGGCATCTGCCAATAGTGAAAGCATTAGCCAAAGCATGCAGAGGACGGATTGGAGAATGGCCGAGACTTCTACCGTTTGCTTTATGGGCTGATCGTACGACTCATAGTGTTACTACAGGATATATGCCTGCAGAGTTGATGTATGGTCAGAAACCTGTTATGCCGATTGAGACTTGTGCTTTGACTTGGTCAGTTTTACCTTGGCAGGAGGATTTGACGAGAGAGGAGCTCTTAGCTCTTCGGATTCGACAGTTGGAGAGGAGACCTGAGGATATTCAGCTAGCTATTGACAGGTTGAAAGTTGCTAGACTAAGGAACAAGGACAGGTTTGATAGCAGGCATCGCTTGCGGCCTAGAGCAATAGAAGAGGGAGATTGGGTTTTGGTCTTTGATAGCAGTCTTGAAAATCAGCATACTGCACTTCGGAAGATGGTGAAAAGATGGTTTGGGCCATACATAGTCAGACATGTCTTTGATAATGCAACATATGAGCTGACAGAATTGGATGGAACAGTGCTTAGAGTGCCTATTGCTGGAAAAAGAATCAAGATTTTCAAGAAAAGAGATGATGAGGATTATGCATTGGAAGAATTTTCAAGAGAAGAGCAACGACAAGAAACTCCAATGGAAGAGACAGATGATATGGCTGGATATCTTGTTGATCTACCGGAAATGCATAACGAAGAGATTGATTTGTTTGTGGATCTTGATGATAATGATCATGGGTAGTTGGCCCATCCGGAGGATGCGCAGGATTAGAGGGGGTGGATGTCGTATTGCTGCGCATTCGAGGTGTGAAAACCACCCAAAAATTGTGTGTATGATTTGATACTTTGTATATACTCAGTTGATGTGTTTACATTTATTTTCTGCGCATGAGTGAACATGATGAGATGCTTTCAGCCTATGTTGATACATGTTGCTGCAAAAAGGTTTGGAATCATTGCTTGCCAAAATCCATCAGCACTATTGCTCGTAGACTCAGCAAAAAGAAAAGCCATTGACTGTTGGACGGATTCATGGTTTAAGCTTAATGACTGAGGCTGCTTCATCATGTGGTTTTGGGTTTTCTACAGAGCGAAAGAGGATGGCCCTGTCCTTCTGGGTTTGTGGCATCCATGGGAGCACGGTGGCCATGGCCATGAGCACACATAGGTGCATGCATATGTGACTACACACGCATCGGAGGAGAAGGAAGAAGCTAAGGCTTATCATTGAATTTGAAGAACTGATGAGTTGTGGTTTAATGCTGATCCTTGAATGTGAAAAATAGGTGATTTTCAAACTACAATTGTTGGAGATATGCAGTATAGTCAAGAGCTTTTGTATAAGCTAAAACTTCTACAAGCTCTAGAATAGATAGTTTGAATTTGAACCAAAAATAATGATATGTGAGCTACGAAGGCTAAAGAGGGGATTTTGAAAGGTTAAAGAAGGAGGGAAAAGGAGAGTCGTGCTTTGAGGGGAAAAAGGTGAAGCTTTTGGAGCTATTTTGAGAAGGAGGTATTTTGGGGGAAAGAGAGGCTCCTCAATCGAATCAGGGCGGAAGAAAAAGCATGGCAGAAAAAGGAGCTTGACAATTTGAAGGGGAGTAAACCTTCAAAATCAGGAGGCAGGTGTTTTTTTTTGCTTTCATGGACTTTGAGGATGCAAGCGCAGCTCAAACGGCAATAGAGGTTCTTCACATGATAATACAGACTTTCTTGAAGCTGAAGGTGACAGTAGGGTTGTGTATGTCAAAAATCTTCCTCTCAATGTGACAGTTTCTGAACTGGAGGTGGAATTCAGCAAGTTTGGGCAGTTAACGGAGAAGGGAACACGCTTTCAGAAAGAAATCGAGGACTTGAAGACGAATAGCTCATGGGCACAGTCAAAGTTTGATGATAAAACAGAGACGTCTATTGTGAATGGCTCGCATGATACTGCAAAATTGACAAGGCTTTTGGAAATTTTCATTAAGAAATGTGGACATGCGAGACAAGCTTACAACATTCATACTGAAAAATCCTCCAGAGACAAAGAAGTCAGGGAAGGAGAAGAAGAATCTGCGCTTTGCGAGAGAAAATTCGCAACCTACAGAGATGGGATAGACCCTTCATCCATCGCTACCCTCCTCTGGCGAGCACTCTTACTGGATTCTCAACAATTTCGCATTGCTCTAAGGTAGCATCCATCTTGATAAAAAGGTTGAAGTAATTTCAAAGGCTGAAATTCCCAGACAGGAAGATATTAAGGGAAACAGGGAGTTGGATCCTGAAGGGACGATGCTTCTTGGGGATTCGCTCCTAATCAATCCTGTCTCTGCCCATTTCACTCTTTCCTCTCCTCTTTCGAAACTTTTCACCTCATGTAGTCGCGACACAGCACTGTCTCCCGACTTTCAACCTGCTGATTCTGCAAGCAAAGGAGATCCATAGCCTCGCGGTGCTTTCCTCTTCCTCCTTCTCTGTTCCCATGATGATAATTGATTGAAGCAGTCGTGAATTCTATTCAATTTGTCACATAACGATTTCAATTTCACGGAGATTCAGTCACCGACCTGCTTTGGACCTTATTGCAAGCTTTCTGTTGTTCAGGCAGACATAATAAATACAACTTTGCTGGAAGCTATACAGCTAATAGTGGGGTATCTCTGACATTAGGCCTTCAGCATAGTGATGGATTGTCACTGACAGGTGCCCAGCAGCATTACATGCAAGGACAGGGGCAAGTACAGTTGGTAAGAAGGGAAGAAGGTGCAGTTGCTCCAGCTAGTTTCTATGCCATGAATGAAAGCAATGCTGCTGGGCATAATAACATATATGCCACACTGGATAGCAAGAGATATGGAGCCCACTTACTTCATGACTTGGCATGATGGGAGATGTATCACAACACAGTGCACCCCTAGCATAATATGGTGGCTTTATGATCCAATTATTCTTCATGGATGAATGAGCTCTTTGTCTATAGTTAACGGCTATGCCTATTATTATACATTTTATGAGGTCAGGATGAAAATCATATCTTCCTGGTGCTTAATGTGGTCTGCTACTCTCATCCTAGTATTATGTTAGTGGCCCTGCCTTGACTTCCTGTTGTCGAGACAGCAATCGTAACTGCCAGTATCTTCGAGCTGTGCAAGTTGATTGTCATGTTCTGTTCACAATGGCATGCAAGTTGAAGCAGCTTTTCATTTTTACCTCTCTTTAGCTACATGCAACAACTTACCAACAGGAAGTCACTGCAACATTAGCACATGAAGAGAGCAGTGGCAGTTAAATTTAGTGTTTTTGTCTTCTCAAGGGATTACAAGAACATCATCCTTGTGTAGAGCAGATATAACTGGTGGACAAAGTTATGATTCATCATTTTCTCAAAGAGGTTTAGATAGTCCAGATGCAGTTCAAAAGAAGGGAACTTGGTCTGCAGCTGCTTCTCCTAAATCCAGACCATCAGTTTTCCTCTTCCCCAAGCTAAGCCCATGGTGAAGAAAGTGGTAGATAAAGTTCGCTCAACACCAACTGAGATGCTGAATACTGTTCGCAAAGTATTGAGCCCAATTTTCATGACACATACCTTAAAATTTTTGGATAAGATAAACTCCAAGGTTTTACATAAGGAGGTGGTAACCATGTATGAAAACTGCAAGGTTCTTTAAAGGTTACAGAAACAGCCCATCATAACAATATAATATCACCTATTCATCCCATTCAGCTTGGAGTAACCCTGAAAACTTGATGATTGAGCTCACTATAAAGAGAGTCATATACCATCAGTGGATTACAAGAATGTTATTGGTATACTTTACCTGTATGACATGCTGAAGCTAAAACAGAATTTATTGATTGAAATCTAGAATTATTGTATGGTCAATATATGTCTCAGAGTTGAATGCTAGAACCATCTCTGACATTGGATTATTAATTTGTTTGATCTTCCATCTTGATATATATCAAGGTCTTCTGAAGACGCGACTATGCTTTCGTAAACCCTTTGACACCGTTTGAAGTCATTTATGGATATAGATTATCTACACCTGTTGCATCTTTGTCTAATAGAATTTAGAGTACTGATGATATTGCTAGTATGCATAAAAATATATTTGATGAAGTTAAAGATATGATTGCTAAAGCCCAGCAATCATATACCAAACAAGCCAACAAGAAAAGACAAGCCATGAATTTCAAAGTTGATGATTATGTTTGGCTGAGAATAGAAAAACGTAGACTGCAAAGTGTAGATAGACATCCAGTTGTCAAACTAGCTCCTAGATTCTATGGACCATTTAGAATCATTCATAAAATTAATGACAATGCATTCAAGTTAGAATTACCATCTCATTGGAAAATTCACAATACATTTCACATTAGTTTATTGAGACCATTTAGAGGCCAATTACCTGTCCACCCTATTTATGAAAACCCACCTTTATTAGAGGAAGAGACTAAAATACTTGAACCAGAAGCTATTATAGACACTGACTTTATGACCACTAGAACTGGCCGAAGGTATTCTAGATATCTAGTTAAATTTAAGAACCATCCTGTAGAGGAAGCACAATGGATGCACGCTAGAGACTCAAATGCTTTCCCCACTCTGTTAGCTCCACATTGAGCTAATAGCAATTGAGGTTAATTGCTATCCCACCCCGGGGGTATGATGCCAGGAGGCATATGCCACAGTGGATTCCGTGAGGTTTTACGGTGGATTCTGTAAACTTTGATGACCGGGGCTCATACACAAAGTGGATTCTTTGTGCGAGAAGTTGATGGGGACGCCTGTCCTTTTCGGGCGTTTCATTAATTTAGTGTGTACATGGGTGATTCCATAGCGGGTGATTCCGCAAAATGCATATTAAGTTAATAAACGTTTATGAGTTTAGAGTGCGCACTCGTAATAAATTAAGGTTAGGATTTATTTCTAACCAGTTGATTTATTTATGTAGCTGAAGACTGCTAGGTATTCACTTTTGTCGGTTTAATTGTATTATTTTACTAACGATTGTGAATGCTTCAGTTGATGTGTAGAGATAGCAGCAGTGGCGGAGGAAAGCATTGGAGTCTAGCGAGTATTCGACCTATGGATTATATTTTGATAGGCGCCACGCCTATATTTTGTTATGTCTATTGAGGCATCGATTATTTATCATTATTTTGTATGCACCTATGCGCACGGATATGTTATTTCTATTTGGACATTGTGTTGGGCGTGCCAGACTCTATGGGCACCGTCCATTAGCTTTATTCCTATTTTTGTAAAAGCAAACTCAAAAGCTAAAAGCTTGATATATTTTTGTAAATTGGGCTATTATTGAGCATGAAGATGGAAATATACATAAAATACATGCTTTGTGAAGCGCTCACACAAGGCATGGGGGGATATTGAATCCAATTGGTCTCTTGCTCTTGTCATTCATGCTTTTTACATTGTAATTTGTGCAA
Source organism: Lygodium microphyllum (assembly GCF_053477565.2). Classification (NCBI taxonomy): domain Eukaryota; kingdom Viridiplantae; phylum Streptophyta; class Polypodiopsida; order Schizaeales; family Lygodiaceae; genus Lygodium; species Lygodium microphyllum. The sequence goes on from NC_141158.1 coordinate 31,617,192, forward strand.
AAAGGTAGAGTTCATTGTTCTTGGGGACCTTCCGGGATTCACTACGTGAGCATACAGCGACCGATCTGCGCACCAGCATCAAGGGGCCAATCCCCAAGGTGTAGGAGAGTCGCAGTGAGGTAGCTGCAGTTAGCCGTTGGAGGACCTCCTATGTTTGTGCTTCGTGCTATTTGGCAATGTGTTGGGACTCCCTCTGAGGAGTGTTAATTGGGTTAGAGTTGGACTACAAGACGTGATACAAACGCAAGATGTTTAGGAAGATGATGTATGTGTCATCCACGCTCCTAGCCGCGAGGCCGTGGGGTTGTTGAGTGCATGATAGAGGTCCGGCTAGTGCATGAGCCAGTGCCAGCCCGTTTTAGGTCCCATCAGTAGTGCGTCTGCCGGGAGCCACTTAGAAGTGGCGGTCCTCGAATCCTGGTTGTCTAGGGACCAATTAGCAGTTTATGCCAAAGGATACTAAGATTGATCCGTTATTTATCGATAAGCATCGTCTAGTAGAAATCCAAAAGCAAGAGAGAGACGAAAGAGCTAGGCGACGTGCTGAAATTCTTAGGAGGTATTCCCCTAAGCGTAGCAGTGCTGAACCCTTACGAGGGAGTGGATCTAGTGGTCTTGGTGCCACAAGCAGTAAGTTAGGAGAAGGTGGAAGCCCTGGTGCTCCCCTTTCTTCCATAAGCCAGTCTACATCAAGTGCGGGAGGTGTAACCCCACCGTCCCCTATTCTTAGTGCAAATCCAATTTCCGTCATGGCGCAGCCTATTGCAATTCCTGCAGGAACGACGGATTTGCCGGCTCTAGGTTACCCGCTACCCATTTTTAATGGGCTAGTTGAGGAAGATGCGGAACTCCACATTAGGGAGTTTCAAAAGCTGATGTTTAACTATCGCATCCAAGAAGAAGGACATTTAATGATGTTCTTCAATATGACTCTCAAAGGAAGAGCTGCCATATGGTATCATGGTTTAGAAGCCGGAACCATATTGAATATTGATTCATTTTATGGAGCTTTTCGAAGGGAGTTTGCCCCTGAAAGGGGTGGGCAATATTGGTTGCGTGTACTCAACGTAACCCGCCAAGAACCACACGAGGATATTCGTGCTTATGCGAAGAAAATAAAAGAGGTTTTCCATAAGTTGGACACCTCTATTCCTATCCCTGAAACTGCCCAATTGCAATATTTCCTACATGGTTTGGACTTTAATATCCAATTGCAGTTGAGTAGTGTCCCCTTGGGGGATATAGATACTGCCATTACACGAGCACAAGAGGTGGAATCCCGACTACAAGCAGCCTATGCCTCTCGAGGCAGTTCGAATATGGGTCTAGCATTGGGAAATAATATGGCGACGGCCAATGGTAGTAGTAGCCAAGGGATAGCGATGGCTAATCCTAATGGGAGAGGGAACATGATGTAGAATGTGCCTTTATTACCAGCTCCCCCTAGCATGTCGATGCCTACGGGCAGTCAAATGGCTCCAAATGATGGAAGCCAGGTAGTTAATCCTAATACCATGCTTGTGGTTCAACAACCAGTGCCTAATCGAATTGTTAGGCCGATGGAAGGACATGGTAATGATCAAGGCTACGAGTCGAGCGCTTCCAATGTTCTTGGCGAGGTTAAGGACATGATGAAGCATTATACCGACATGATTACGGAGCAGTATCGACAAATAGCCGTTGATGTCAACTTCCTTAAAAAACAACAAAATTTGATAGGAAGTAAATACCCAGATGAGGGTGCACCTTCGAGGTTTAGTTGCAAATGGTGTGGTGGGCAACACTACCCAAGAAATTGCCCAAATGTTAAGTGCAACATCTGTGGAAAATCTAGCCATTTAGCAGCCACTTTCTGGAGTAAGATTAGTTCCCTCCAGCGAGGTAGTCGGCAACCAGGGCCTGTTAATCATCGTGCGCAAGGAAATGATTCCCAGCGAGAAGACGGGCCTAAACAAATACTCCAACGACCAAAGACTACAGTAGAGGAGCTGCGTAGTGGTAGTGGGTTTAGTTTGATTGAGGCTGTGCGTGTTAATGACGTTGAAACCTCTAATCTACGAGCTGTCCTTACAAGAGGTCAAAAGGGTATAGAAGTTGACAAGGATAAGCCTGTCGACGGAAACCCTAAACAAGGCGACAAAGGAACACAAGTTTTGGATCCTGCCATGGAAGGGGGACATTTGAAGCCCATGGAGAGTAAAGCCGATGTTAAGAAGGATAAGGAACCACCAAAGAAGAAGGTGAAAGTTAAAAAAGAGGCAATAAAGCCGGTTCAGTGGCCTAAAGAGCGGATGGTTTGGGGTGAAAAGTGAACTCTATCGAACTATCATGAATTCGATTTGGCGAGCTCTCTTTGCGAAGTCAAGCCGGATGTGAACCTTTTACAGCTTATTAAGCTTTCTCCAGGAGTACGCAAGGAATTTAGAAAGATCCTGCATACTGAGTATATCGTAGAACCTTTGGGTATTGCGCGAGTTGGTGATGATTGGTTCGAGCATGCTGAGAAGCATTGCCCAAGGGTTGCAGGCTATGTCGATGGGATATTAATAGATTATGCCATTGTCGACACGGGATCATCTGTTAACATTATGAGTTCTGAACTGATGGAAAGGTTGGGTCTTGTGATCCAAAAAGATACCTCCACAATTCTCAGAATGGCAGATGATAGTTTGAGACAGCTGGAAGGCTGCATTACTAAGGTCCATGTCATTGTTGCAAATGTAGAATGCCTGTTGGACTTTAGGGTGATTCGTTTTGTAGGGCGTCCAAGTTACCAAGTATTACTTGGACGACCTTGGATCTTGCAAGCGGACTGCCAAGTGGATATACCCGCCGGTCGGCTGATATTCGGCAGAGGTACCCAGCATGTGGTGGTTGATGCCTACCCTGAGTCTCCACAAAGTGAGAGAGCTCCTCTATCTTCTACAGAATTGGAGACATTAGAAGATTTATCTGCCAGTGAGACATCATCGAGTGATGAGTCCAAAGAGGGATCCACCACGGAAGACATCTATCAGATCACTTTGAACAAGCCGATAGAGGCCCAAGATCGCATAAGAGATGCAGATGTTATCGAGCTAGACCTTGGTACACCTGATGAGTCGTGACCAATCAAATTAGGGTCTATGCTCAGTACAACAGAAAGGGAGGACTATGTGTCCTTGATTCAAGAATTCCGCGATATCTTTGCCTGGAGTTATGATGAGCTAAGAGGCATTCCTCCTAGTCTTGCTGTTCATACAATTCTGTTGAAAGAGGGAAGTCGTCCTGTACGACAGAAAGTAAGGTGTATGCCTTTCAAACTGAGGGACGGGCTGTTTGAAGAGTTACAGAAGCTTCGAAAAGCGGGTTTGATTTTTCCTGTGCAACACACGGAATGGTGTTTGCCAGTTGTGATCAGAAAGAAGAAGAATAATCAATCCGATTATGTGTACTTTAGGGAGCTGAATAAGCAGATAGTTAAGGACTACTACCCGTTGCCATTATTGACCAGATTTTGGATCAATTAGCGGGTAGGGAGATATATTCGTTTATGGATTTCTTTGCAAGATATAACCAGATGGCAATTGCAGAAGCGGACAAGTTGAAAACAACTTTTATTACTGTCTTTGGTACTTTTGTGTACCATGTGATGGCCTTTGGTTTATGCAATGCGCCTGGTTCGCGGCAACGAACAACAGATAAGATATTCGGTGACATATCCCCTGAAGAGTTGAAGGTGTTTATTGATGACTTAGGGGCCGCCACCGTGAGAGAAAGGCAGTTGATCATTTTAAGAAAATGCTTTGAGCGCTGTAGACAATTTTGCATCGCCCTAAACCCACGGAAATGTTTTCGGTGTACCTTATGGGCTCTTGCTGGGTCATGTGGTCAGTTCGGTAGGAATTGCGACAGATCCCGAGAAGGTCAAAGTCATAGTGGCCATGGGTCCACCACGCACTCCGAAAGAAGTTCATAGCTTTCTGTCTTCGGTTTCCTTTTAGAGCAAATAATATGTCGTTTTGGTCCGCCGAAAGAATTAGTGTCGGACCGCGGAACCCATTTCCTGAATAAGGTGATCAAAAGCTTGACAGAGGCTTGGCAGATCAAGCACAACAAAACGACTCCTTATAATTCGCAGGCGAATGGGCAGGTTGAAAGTACCAACAAGCAACTTGTGGGTATCCTATCGAAAGTCGTATCTGAAAAGAAACGCGACTAGGATAAGAAGCTATATGTGGCAGTATGGGCATATAATACCACGTTTAAGCGAGCCACTGGCCACATGCCGTTCAAACTAGTTTATGGTGAAGAGTGCATTTTACCCTTGGAAATTGAGTTTCCGACCATTAGATTTGCAATAAATCATTCTTTGGGTAATGAGGATGCCCTATTAGAGCGATTTACGACCTTAGCACACCTAGATGAACTTAAGTTGCAAAGCCTATTACACCAAGAGGTGGCTAAACGTCGCATGATCTAAAAGTGAAGAAGTACACCTTTAAGAAGGGACAACTGGTTTTATATTATGATGCGCGTAGGGAGCTTTTCCCAGGAAAATTGGAGCCTAAATGGGATGGACCCTACAAAATCGTTAGGTTAGGGAAGAATAAGTCTATAGCCCTATTAGCTGATTTACAGGGAGTGGAGTTTAAGAATAAGGTTAATCTTAATAAGATTAAACCTTACTATTTTTAAATCTGCTAATACAAAGAAAATGCATTGTAGGTCCATGCTAGGAATGATTTGAGACCTGCAGAAAAGAGCTTAAAAGACAGTTGATGGGTCAGTTAATCCCTTATTTGGAGCACCCATATTTGGAGCAAAGATACCATCAGGGGAAACTCATTTGGTGGAGCAAAGGATATAAGGTGATTGAGCAAGAGGACGGAACCTTTGTGTGGGAGATTAAAGTCTTCTGCCATCACTGTCTACGATTATTGACGAGTATCCCTGTTGAGTTCAATGAAGCAGGTGGGATGGATCCGTCAGTTCATCCTCTCAACATGCTAAACTTTGATTATCATAACTACGAATAGAGGAGTTTGTGATGGCCGGCTGTGTAAACCCATTGTGGACATATACACTATATTTTGACGGAGCGTCCAAGGGCCCTAATAGAAAAGGAAGTGTGGGAGTAGTAATCCGAGATCCCCGACGTAGAGTGACGATGAAGTTAGCTGCTTATCTCAGGGTAGGATTCACTAACAATATGGCGGAGTATAAAGCCTTGATTATGGGACTGCATATTGCCAAGCAAGGTGGTATTCATCGATTGTTAGTAAAAGGGGATTCCCAGTTGATCCTGAATCAGCTAGATGGGACATACACAGTGCGGAATCCCATTCTCTATATGTATCATTGGACTGCGATGACCCTACTTGAGGAGTTTGAGAGAGTGTCTTTTCAGCTGATTCCACATTACTGGAATCAGTTTGCGGATTCATTAGCAAATCTTGCTTATGAGGAAGACCTCTTCTTTAATTGTGGTCCTAGTTTGGATATTGTGATCAATGATGAAACAGGACCCGGCCGCTAGTGGGGGATGTTATCAGAACATGCAATATATGGCAGACGATGGTTGATATGGGTGATGCAAAGAGTAGCCGAGACCAATCTACCGTTATTATCTGGGACCCATAGGTTGATTAGACATCATATTATGCGTAGGCCTCTTGCCATCTATGCAGGAGGGATGGGTCATAACCTCATGCATTTAGTTTAGGGCTACGAGCCTGTTTTTCCTCCTTGGAAAGGAGCTTATGATTGTATATCTGTGCTATTCCGAGGAAGGATGTGTAGGTGCTACTGTGTTTTATTTCGTTAGACCAAGAGGGCCGATGTTGTGAGGTTTTGAATGCTTTATTTCGTTAGGCCAAGAGGGCCGATTCAGTTTTGTAGTGAAGTGTTTTATTTCATTAGGCCGAGAGGGCCAGTCGTTTGTTTAGTGAGGGTGCAGTTAATGGTTTCTTGGTTGAGTTCTATGCTAGACAGGTTTGAAGGCGAGCTTGGACGGAGCCTTTTTGTTGCGTGGAAGCTTCTCGTGGCCCTATGCAGGTGATATCCTTCCTTTATGAGTACTGTGGTTTTTATGCTATATGTGTTTATGTGCTCGTTAAGGGGGGTTTTTCATTTCTTGTTGGGGACCGGCGTCCAAGGCATGAAGTCCCGAGGTTTCGGTTTAGTATGTTTGAGGGAGGTCGGAGTAGTCATTGCCTCCTGTAAAGACATTGCTAAGCGTCAAAAGACTTGTTTTAGAAGGGAGTTCTAGTGACCCTGTTCTGCTAGCCTGCTAGGCAGCCGTTCTAGGAGTTCTTATTAGTTGTGAGGCAGTTAGAGAAGCTTGCCAGAAGATAATAATGATGATGCCAAGAAACCCTGAACATCCCAAAAGATGAATATAAAGACGAAGGTGTGTAAAAAGGGGTTCTAACCCCTATCAAAGAAAAGAAAAGGAATGCAAATGTATAAGCAATTGATCATTGCCTTGCGAAGGCCTGGTAGGTTCCTGGGGACGAGTCAGACCCGGGGCCGATGCCTTGTCTTCCTAGGGGTGGCATCATGCTGAAAAAAAATAAGGAAGGTTGGAGCGAAAATAAAAGTGAGCGTTAGAAAAGGATTAAGTGTCGCCTTGCGAGGGCTTGGTAGGTTCTTAGGTACCGAGACAGGTCCTGAGGCCGATGCCCTGTTCTCCTTGGGTCACTACACTCAACTCCCTCCTTTTTACATGCCCAAGTATGTCAATAAAATAAAAACCCTAAAAGAAGAAATGTACTAAAAGAAGATACTTCTTGAATCAGGCTATAGGAGTCCTTGCCTAGTAGGAGCTCCTAGTTGTGTTGTCCTTAGTTAGGTAGGTAGTTCAGACCACCACTTAGGACAACCTCTTTGATAGTTCTTTTTAGTTTGGCTGTGTTGGAGCAGTTGATTAGTGACTAGCTTCGGACCTTTTATCAGATTATGCTAGGCCTACGCCTTGTGGATGTCATGCTTTGGTTTTGTCACAGGGTAGGGGAAGCATTGTGCTGTGTTTAATATGTCTATTTTGTATCAGCTTGATGCTTTCTTTGGTTGTTTATGTGCAGATCTACTGTGGGATTCGACGGGCTGAGTCGCCCTATCCCGTGGTCGACAATGAGAGTGGAATTTTGGTGCCGAGAAGTACTTAAAAATAGCTAAAAATTATGAATATCAAGGGAAAAATACTCAACGTCAAAGGCGGGGGCTTAATCTAGGACGATTTTAAGCGCCAAAGTGCTTTAAAGGCACCCAAGCGGCACTTTTTGATTTTTCATAATTTTTCAGACAGTCGTGCAGGTTGATACGAGTTACTGGGCAGTGCGGGATACCGAGCCGGATGCCCAAGATTTTTCAGAGCTCAATTCCGAGTCCGGACGGGGAAATGGCCAAGAATTGGTCAAGATTTGAAGAGGTGGACATGAGTTGGGCCAAGTGGTAAGTGACCCTTGGGGTCTTGGAAGCATTTTATGCCAAAAAAAATCGTGGCATGAAAGATGAGTGAAAAAACGTGGAGAAAACGTGGAGGAAGATGACGCCCGAAAAATGCGCCATGAATGGATGAGAGGCATCATGGTTGCTGCAAACAACCCCCCAATTGATTATGGGACTTGAATCCCCTCTGTCTGTGGACTCTATTGCCGTGCTTCGCTCCTCCAATGGCGGTCTCTATGAAGAATTCTGATTTCAGTATTTCTCTCTCCTCCCTCTCTCTCCCCTAAAGGCAGCTTCATGTGGTGAAGAAGAAGAAGAAGAATGGATGATGCATGCTTGTCCAATGAAGACTGGATTGCTCCATAGCGTAAGAAGATTGAAGATTGCTGAATGTGGACTGTCATGAGCAGTAATGGTGGCTGGAAATCAGTCCCGAGATATGGCAGATAAGAACCCGCAACCCGCAAAAGAACGGTAATCTCATTTTTATAAAGGAAAATGGTGTTTTTATGCAATTTGCTTCATGAATTCTTGTTCCCATGAGATGATAATGCATTATAATGTTGTCTTCAATGTCTTTCAACTGTTTATGCTCAAAAAATCAGAGAATCATAAGTGTTGTGGATGAAATTAGTAGTGAAAAACCCGTAAATATGTAAAATATGGGGAAATTGGGTGTTTTTGAGATATCAATGGAAAATATAATAAGACACACCAACTAAACTTGTCTTTTTGCTACAAATGAACCTAAGGGCCACAGTCCATAACCCATTTTGAATTTTCAGTCATTAAATATTGGAAAAAATAAGAGGAAAATAGGAAAAATAAAGAAAAAAATAGGGAAAAATTGGATTTTGAGTGCCGAAAATTAAGGAAAAATAAGATTCATGTTTGTGGATATATGGGGGGTCTGAAGTATGAGGTTTAGCCTCAGTTCAGCCCTACCTTTATGTTATAGTGAGTTTTTATGGCTTTTTATGCAATAAAAATGTGGAAAATGAACCCTAAACCTATGCAATATGCACAACCTAAACGGGTGAGGGGGTGGAGTGTATAAAAAGCGTGTAAATGTTGAAGGAAATGATGAAAAGCTTGTTGGTTTTTTATGCATACCATATAGATTGGATGATATTTAAAGATTAAGAACCTAGTAGCATGAGGGTTTCTCGGTGCTAGGTTCATGCAACGCCGCATACGAGTGATAGAGAAATCCATTGAAAGAAATGTTTTCCACATGTGCACCAATGCTGATTTTATTAATTGTTTGAGCATGTGGACATTCACAATTGGCATGAAGCATGAAATTTAAAATGTATCAGATAATACCTCCTGGATGCATAGCAATTGCTTTTTAGAGGAATATGACCAACGTTGAGTGAGTAAGGTTGTCCAAGCTGTAGGCTAGGTGTTGGGTCTAAGGGAAAGAAAGGGAGGAAGCATGGTATATCTCCTGGAAATACGCGAATTATAAAAGAGAGAAGTTTGTGTTCGTATGTTATATATGTTTAGCGACGCATCGAGGGGCCAATCCCCAAGGTGTAGGAGAGTCGCAGTGAGGTAGCTGCAGTTAGCCGTTGGAGGACCTCCTATGTTTGTGCTTTGTGCTATTTGGCAATGTGCTGGGACTCCCTCTGAGGAGTGTTAATTGGGTTAGAGTTGGACTACAAGACGTGATACAAACGCAAGATGTTTAGGAAGATGATGTATGTGTCATCCACGCTCCTGGCCGCGAGGCCGTGGGGTTGTTGAGTGCATGATAGAGGTCCGGCTAGTGCATGAGCCAGTGCCGGCCCGTTTTAGGTCCCATCACCCTTAAAGGAAGATATCCGCCTTGTGTGACAAAAAGTGAGGCATATACCTTTTGAGCTAAGGGATGGACTATTTGAGAAGCTGCAAAAATTGTTTAAGGCTAGCCTAATATTTCATGTACAATACACAAAGTGGTGTTCATCGATAATTATTAAGAAAAAGAAAAATAATCAATTTTGACTTTGCATAGATTTTAGGGAGCTCAATAAACAGATGGTCAAAGATTATTATCTGTTGCCATTTATTGACCAGATTTCTAGATCAGTTAGCAAGTAGAGATATCTATTCATTTATGTAGCACTTGGTTGGATATAACCAAATAGCTATTACAGAGGAAGATAAGTTGAAAAAAACATTTATCACTATATTTGGTACATTTGTATACCATGTTATGGCATTTGGGTTATGCAATGTGCTAGGCTCTTAGCAACGTATAGCTGATAAAACTTTTGGTGATATTTCCCTAGAGGAGTTGAAAATCTTTATTGATGATCTAGGGGCAGCCACCACAAGGAAGAGATAGATGATTATTTTGAGGAAATGTTTTGAGCGTTGTAAGTAGTTTTGCATTGCTCGTAATCCAAGAAAGTGTATCTTTAGAGTGCTTTATGGATTGCTATTAGGTCATGTGGTTAGCTCGACAATTCTGCGTTGCTCTTAATCCAAGAAAGTGTGTCTTTGGAGTACCCTATGGATTGCCATTGGGCCATGTGGTTAGCTTGGTTGGTATTGTGACCGATCTTGAAAAGATAGAGACTATTCTTGCCGTGAGTTCGGCACATATACTCCTAAAGAAGTACATAGCTTTCTAACATCAGTGGGATACTATCGAAGATTTATCAATGCACTGGTAGAGAAGACATTGCCATTGATGAATCTGTTATCCTTTAACTATCGGTTTGTTTGGAGTGACCCATGTTACGAATCCCTTGAGGATTTAAAGAAGAAACTAGTGAAAGTGCCAGACCTGAAAGCATCCAAAAGGGGTGAGGTCTTCTATATATTTTTAGCAAGCACCACAATGCATAGCATTAGTTGCAGCATTAGTTGCTATTTAGCTCAAATTTGGAAGGAAAAGTGGTATCATCCAATTGCATTTGCTAGCTATAAATTGGGGATATCCAAGATTAATTATATCTACATGGAGAATTTGTGCCTTGGGATGGTATTTACAACAAATAAATTCAAGAACTACATCCTTTATGAAAATATGGTATTTTATATGAAGGCGAAGGGGTTGAGCCTATTGATGGTTGCATGACCGTCTAGCAAAATGGCTAATCACCTTGCAGGAATTTGGCCATGAAATTAGGAGTAAGCTGCCAAAGTTTTAGGTTATCCTTGAATGTCTTATGGATTTTTGGCAGCCAATTGGCTGAAGGTAGTGACCTCTAGGGTCTATTCAAAATTGATACAGCCTCCATCCCATCTTGGTATGTTGCCATAATGCACTATCTTCTATAGAAGAGACTAGAGCTACTTTATTAAAGTCTAAAATGAGGGAAATTAGGCAACAAGTCTTGAAATTTGCCCTGATTTTAGGAACACTATTCTGCAAGGTGTGGATGATATTTATGTTGTTGATGTGTCCTACCTAATGAGGTTCCATTTATCTTGGAGGAGTACCATGACTCCACTTGTGGAGGGCACTTTGCTTGGATAATTGAATACATAGAAATATTTGAGAACCAAGTATTGATGGCCATCCATTTTCTAGGATACTTTTACATATGTTAAGAGATGAGAGCAGATTTCAGAGCCCATTTTTGAAGCAGAAAAGTGGCTCGGGGAGCCATAAGAGACAATTTTTTCATGCAAAATGAAACAGTTACAGATCGATGAGTTGGAGTTTTCCTAGATGGAGTTTGATACCTAGAACCCAACAAAAGTCTTGATTTTTCGATCGGAGTCCGTTTGACCCCCCATTTAATCCCCACAAGGTTTGGCGCTATAAAGCAGCTATGTGATTTGGGAGCCAAAAAGTGTGTGATGGAGGCTAGCTTTATAGATTTTGACATCATGAAGTTGATCGTTTAGTCCATTCACGAATCAGAGTTCATTCGAACCTCCATTCAGGGAAAAATCACTTATGACACGTGTGAACACAAAAAAATGAACTAGTTATTCTTAAACTTAATGAACTTAACTAATTTAGCAATGAAGAGGCACATGAGGAAAAGTGAAACATGGGGGTGGGGGGTTGCTCCTCCCAATTTGGCAAATTTTTATAATTTTCTTGTTGGTGTAGATCAAAGGAATGCCAAGGCAACAAGATGCTCAATTTCTTTGTCCTCCATCGTGACAAATTGATCAAAAATTGATGCACTAAATCAAGAGATCTGAGTTTAATCTTTCTCTCTCCTCTCTTCTCTCTCCTCTTGTTGTATGTTTCCATGGCTTAATGTATGAGCAAAAGGGTTGGGCTGAGATGAAAGATTTTGACTATACGATGATGCATGAGTGCAAAGAAGCATAGATAGGGGTTGGACCGATTGTCAGCGGCGGCAGCTATTGGTGGAAAGCATCAATGGGCCTCTGATTTCGAAATACGTACGTCATAAGGTGCAATTTCATGAGTAAATCATAGATTTCATTGTTTTATGATAAATTTTGGTTAAAAATGGTTGGAAATGATTATATTTGGTTGCCGATGCTCTGGTTTATCAGTCGTTGAAGTAATCGAGAAAAATCAGTTGTATAATAATTTTATGCTAAACATGCAGAATCCGCCACTTTGCGGTTTAAGGGAAAGTATGCATTTTCGGGGTTTTGTCATACATTGGTGGGTGAAAATGAGTGACCGGGGACATGATGTTGCATGGGCCCACCTCTGACATGCACAAGACAACCCCACGGCCTCGCGGCTAGGAGCATCTACAAAACACATTGCCCTGCCATCGTACCTACATTTTGCGTTTGTATCATGTTTGTAGTCCAACCCTTAACCTTCTCAAACTCCTTAGAGGGAGACCCTACACATTTTGGTGTAATTCACCACGTAGAACAACATAGGAGGCACCCCTTGGCTGATTGCCGCGGCCCTACTGCGACCCTCCTATACCTTGGGGATTGGCCCCTCGATGCATCGCTAACACATATAACACATATGAAATAGACTCCGATCTTGGTACCAATATTATATCGTTCTAGGAATGTACCCATCCTCACTTACTTGTCCCCTTGGACCCACCGTCTAGACCTACAGCTTGGGTGCCTTACTCTCTCCAGTGTGGGTCATTTATAATTCAACCAATTGCTATGCATGCCAGGAATAGATACCATGTGTATGATTCATGCAATAGTGGATGCCTTATTGTGATCAAACAGTTATGGTTTTAAATCAGCCTATGTGTCATCCAAAAACAACCTTTTTAATGAATTTCGGCTAATACGCAATGCTTCGTTGCAGGAACCTAGCACCAAGGCGAACCTCGTGATACTAGTTCCATTATTTTCAAATAAACCGCATCCTAAATGTTATGTATAAAGAGAACAGTCAAACTTTGTATTATTTCAGTGCTTATTCTATTGTATAACATCATCCTCCCCCTCAGCATTTCAATTTTGCTGCGTTGCATAGGTGTAGAGGTTCTTTTATGTCATTTTTTGTATGTGAAAGCAATAAATACGCACTTTAACACAAAGGATAAGGGCCAAACTAAGGCTTAACCTCACGCTTCAGCCCCGTTAGACATTCACATACATAGATCTCATTTTTTCATTTTTTTCAAACGCAAGAAATCCATTTTCCTCTATTTTTTCTATTTATTTTTAATTAAAAATAGATGTTTTCTAGTTTTTTCCGATGTGATTGATCATTGGAATTGAAACTCTATATTTTTCCTTATTTTACCCTATTTCTATTCATTTTTTCCACTCAAAATCAAAGAAACTATCAATTTCCATCAAAATTTGTGTTTTTTCGGGTTTTGAAAATTTATACTTGTTGTAAATCAATACGGGTTTTGTATAACAGTGATTGCAGCCCTCAATCATAATGCAAGGAACATTCAAATAAAATTTTAGCTCATGTGCACACCATTTAGACCATGAACGATAAAAAACAAGCAAAATTCTTTCATAAAATAGAGCATACCACCTTTTTGCGTGTTTCAAGTTTTTTGAATATTTAATTGGGACTGTGTATCGACCAACCAACCATGGATTTCAGTGTAGTATGAAAGAGGTCATTCTAAGTGGTGGTCTAAACTACCTACCTAGTAAGGACAACTCAACTAGGAGCATCTACTAGGCAAGAACTCCTATAGCCTGATCAGGAAATAGTTTCTTTTAGCACATTGCTCTTTTAGCCTCTTATTTTCCATACTCGGGCATGTAAAAAGAGGGGAGCTAAGCGTAGTGACCCAAGGAGAACAGGGCATCAGCCTCAGGTCATGTCTCGGTACCCAAGAACCTACCAAGCCCTCGCAAGGTGACATTGAATCCTTTTCTAATGCTTACTTTTATTTTCGCTCCAACCTTCTTGTATTCTTTGTTGTTCAACTAGATGCCACCCCTCGGAAGACAGGCATCGGCCTCGGGTCTTGTCTCGTCCCCAGGAACCTACCAAGCCTTCGCAAGGCGATAAACAACAACTCAAGGATTTTTCTTTCTTTCCTTCTCTATTTTTATAGGGGTTAGAACCCCTTTTTACACACCTCCGTATATTCATATATTGTCTTTCAGATATTTAGGGTTTTGCATCTTTCCATCATTATTTTAGTAGGCTTCTCTAATTGCCTCACAATTAACAGGAACTCCTAGAATGGCTGCCTAGCAGGTCAGCAGAACAGGGTCACTAGAATTGCCTTCTAAAATAGGTCTTTCAATGCCTGACAATGCCTTTACAGGAGGCAATGACTACTCAAACCTCCCCCAGACATACAGAGCCTAAACCTTGGACTTCATGCCTCAAGTGCTGGTCCCCAACAAACAAAAGAAAGTAACCCTTACATGCACATATATCATTAATTGCTTAAGGGAAAAGACTCGAAAAGGGGACAAAACCACCTGGGATGGCCACAAGAAGCTCCTTCGTAGCAAAGGCTCCCTCTAGCGACTTCGTCAACCTATATGATGCAATCACGACAACAAAAAACCATTAAATGTACCTGCACCAAACAAACATGGGACCCTCTTAGCCTAAAGAAATAGCACATTTCACTACAAACTAGTTGGCCCTCTTGGCCTAAAGAAATCAAACATGACACAACAAAACTAACTGGCCCTCCTGGCCTAAGGAAATAGATAATTAAAACCTTAAAACAACTGGCCCTCTTGGCCTAAAGAAATCAAGCAAACCAGCTCATATAGATCCCTCCTTGGAAGAAGGCAGATATATAAAAATATGCTCCATTCCAAGGGGAAAAATAGGGCTCTCAGCCCTAAACTAAATGCATCAAGTTGTGACCCATACCTCCTACATATATAGCAAGAGGCATACTCATAACATGTCATCTGATCAGCCTATGGGTCTAGCATAATAGTGGTAGATGGGTCTCGACCACTCTTCGCATTACCCATAGCAACCATCGCCTACCATATAACGCGTGGTCTGATAACATTCCCCACAAGCAACCAAGTCCCGTCTCGTTATCAAGAGTGATATCTGGACTAGGACCACAATTGAAGAAGAGGTCCTCTTCATAAGCAAAATTAGCTAAGGAATCCACAAACTGATTCCAATAACGTGGAATGAGCTAAAGAGATACGCTTTCAAATTCATCAAGTAGGGTTATAGCAGTTTGATGATACATACGAAGGATGGGATTTCGGATTGTATATGTCCCATTAAGTTGATTTAACATCAGCTGGGAATCCCCCTTTACCAACAACCGTCGAATACCACATGTCTTGGCAATATTCAGCACTCCCATAATCAAGGCTTTATACTCTACCATGTTGTTAGTGAATCCTACATCGAGATAAACCTCTAATTTCATTGCAACTCTACATCGGGGATCTCGGATAACTACTCCAACACTCCCTTTTTTATTAGGCCCTCGGGATGCTCCATCAAAGTATAATGTGTACGTCCATAATGGGTTTACATAGCCAACCATCAAGAACTCCCCTATTCATAATTATGATAGTCAAAATTCAACATATTGAGAGGATGAACTAATGGCTCCATCCCACCTTCTTCATTAAACTCAACAGGGATGCTTGTCAAAATTTGTAAATAGTGATGGCAGAAAACTTTGATCTCCCACACAAAGGTACCATCTTCTCGTGCAATCACTTTGTATCCCTTGCTCCACCAGATAAGCTTCCCCTGATGATATCTTTGCTCGAGATATGGGTGCTCCAAATAAGGTCTTGCACAATCACTTTGTATCCCTTGCTCCACCAGATAAGCTTCCCCTGATGATATCTTTGCTCGAGATATGGGTGCTCCAAATAAGGGATTAAGAGCCATGATAGAAGCCAGTGGGCGCTTCATGTTCTCCCTACTATCATATCTTTGACATGTATCACATCACTTGTTGAGACCATTAGCGGGGCTCTAAGGCACTAGCCGAGCCTCTACTACTTAGCTCAAACCACCCCACATGGCCTCACGGCCCCAAGAGTGTCTAGGGGGTATATTACCCTAACCTCTGATACAAAACTTCTGTGTTTGTGTGACTTGTAATCCAATGGATATCCTCCTCCACACTCCTTCGAGGGAGTCCCTAAATAAACTGGTGTTATATACCATGTAAGCACACACAAACGGAGCACCCCTTGGCTACTATGGCTCTCCTACACCTCAGTGATTGGCCCTAAGATGCATCGTGAACACATAAAGCACATTTGAAAAAGCTCCACTCTTTTGATCGATCGATTTAGGAGATAATAGATAGTCCTCATTGAATATTCCACAAGGAACCAAACCTCTAACCCTAGAGCTTAGGGTACCTCATACTCTCAATGTAGGTCATCATGCATAAAAACAATAGATATTTATCTAGGATGATACCATATGGTGCATGCAATGCAATTGTGTATGATTACTGTGTTCAAATAAGTTTCTTCATTAACAATTAGCATCATGAGAGTGCAAAAACAATTATTTTTATGTCTTCTCTTCTAATCTGCGATTGCTGCGTGCTTAAGGCTAGTATCGAGCATTCTCATGTTACTAGACCCTTTTATTTTTAAACAACAATGTACCCTATATGATATGCATCATAAAACATTAGAATTCAACGTACTTTAAACACTCAACAACCCCCTTCTCCCTACTGCTTAAAGTTATGCATTTGGTGGTAGGTTTAAGGCATATTTTTCATGTATTTTCTTTCACGAAAGTAATTAAAACCCAGTTGAACATAGAGGTAGGGCTGAAAACCTCATGCTTTAACTCTACCATACATTCACAAATATAAATATTATTTTTTCCTATTTTTCGAATGTGAAAATCTATTTTTTCTATTTTTTCTATTTATTTATAGATTATTACTTATATTTATTGATTGATGAGTTTAGATTGATTAATCTTATTGATAATGATTTTCTTATCATATTTCAACCGATAAGAACACTATACACACGACAAAATCCCAAAAACACATCATTTTTCTTAAATCACAAAGT
Organism: Lygodium microphyllum; assembly: GCF_053477565.2. Classification (NCBI taxonomy): domain Eukaryota; kingdom Viridiplantae; phylum Streptophyta; class Polypodiopsida; order Schizaeales; family Lygodiaceae; genus Lygodium; species Lygodium microphyllum. The sequence goes on from NC_141158.1 coordinate 31,634,010, forward strand.
TGTGGGTTTTGCGTATTTAGCATAAAATTATTATATGACTATTTTTTCTTGATTATTTCAACATGGCTGATAAATTAGATCATTGGCAGCCAAATACAATCTTTTCCAACCATTTTCAACTAAAATTAATATATAAAACAATGAAATCTACAACTTGCTCATGAAATAGTGCCTTATGACGTATGTATTTCGAAATTGGAGGCGCGTTGATGCTTTCCAATAGCGGTTGACAATTCGTCCAACACGATCTATGTTTCTTTACACTCCCACATCATCGTGTAATTAAAATCTTTAATCTCAGCCCACCCCCTTCTCTCATGCACATTAACCCATGGAAACATACAATAAAGAGGAGATCAGAGAGAGGAGAAAGAAAGACTAAAATAAAATCTCTTGATTTAGTGCATCAATTTTTTATCAGTTTGTCATGATGGAGGGTGAAGAAATTGAGCATCTTGCTGCCTTGTGCATTCCTCTCATCTCTCCACTAGTAAGAAAATGATAAAAATTTACCAAATTGGAAGGTGTTGAAAATATAGTTCCTCTCCTCCCCCCCCCCCCCCCCCCACGTTTCATTTTTCCTCATGTGCCTCTTCATTGCTCAATTACTTAAGTTCATTAAGCTTAACAATAACTAGTTCATTCTTTTATGTTCGCACTTGTCATAAGTGGTTTTTCCTCGAATAGAGGCCCGAACAAACTCCGATTTGCGAAAGGACTAGATGGTCGGCTTCTTGACGTCGAAATCTATAAACTTGGCATCTGTCATGCACTTTTCGGCTCATGGATCTTGCGGGGATTAAATGGGAGGTCAAACGAACTCAGATCGACAATTGCATTGGGTTTCTGATATCAAACTCCATATAAGAAATTCCAGCTCATTGATCTATAATCGTTTCATTATGGCTCCGCAGACCACTTTTTATGCTTCATGGGCTCTAAAATCTTCTCTCATTTGCAACCACGGGATAGGGCAACTCGGTTTTCTCAATCCCGCAAATTGATAACCATGAAAAGCATCAAGTTGCCACAAAAAATATACTCAACAAAGCTCAAGAATAGGTTTCACCCTACCTCCTAACAAAATCAAGGCATGAGCATCCTCAAGGGATAGGCCCAGCATAATCTGGCAAAAATCTAGAGCGAGTTGCTAACCAAGTGCTCCAACACAGATTGGCTAAGCAGAACCATCAAAGAAGTCATCCTAAGCTCCCGCGCAGTAAAGGCTCCCTCCAGACACTTCGTCAAACGTGTCTGATGTAGTCACTAAAACACAAAATCATTAAATGCACCCACACCAAATAGACACATGACCCTCTTGGCCTAAAGAAACATAACATTTCTCAACCAACAAATTGGCCCTCTTGGCCTAACAAGATAATCCACGTCACTATCATTCATCAACATACTTCTGAAACAAACCCTTGGTCCTGACATAACTCTACTAAAGCACAATACCGACCAAGGATAAGGGCTCCTCAGGCCCTATACTAAATATATCAAGTTATTGGCTAAACTCCCAATGTAAATAGCAAGGGTGTCAAGAATCGCGTGGTGGGGGGACTTGCTCAAGATGCTGTGCCGAACACACACAGAATGCACAAGGAGAAGCTCACTCAAGAGACAAGAAGAGAGATGGAGGCCAAAACGTTTTCTTGCTGGTTTTTTCTTCTTCTTCCACACACTTTACAATATACACAAAGTATAGATAAGATACAACATAAAGGAAAGTGGCCTACTAAGTCAAACAATGCATAATCGACTACACTAGTCGACTGGCGCTATAACTATGCCAGCTATAAATAGGTGTAACAACCTGAATATAATAAGTAATGAGTTAGTGGCCATGTGAGAGTCATAATGACCACCGACGTGCTAAGTGTAGACGTGTGGACCCATCTAACCAGGCGGTCCATCATCAATGTTCGCATGTGTTGAGCTTGTCATCTCAACACTCCCCCTCAAGCTCAACTGCATCTCTGCAACTCTAAGTAAGCTTCGAAACTTTTGAAACTTCTCTGTACCCAATGCCTTCGTGAAGATGTCAGCTATCTGATCCTGTGTGGTGACATACACCAAGTCAATCTCACCTGCTAGTACCTTCTCTCTCACAAAGTGGTAGTGTACCTCAATATGTTTTGTCCTAGCATGGAACACAGGGTTTCTAGCCAACTGTATACTGCTCATATTGTCACAATAAATGACAACTAGACCTTCCACCTGCACATCTAAATCAGCCAATAACTTTTGTAGCCATACTACCTCACATGTTGCAACACCAGCACCTCTATACTCAGCCTCTGTACTCGACAAAGCAACTGTAGATTGCTTTTTGTAAAATTTTGCACTACTTAAGGCAACCACGCTTTGTGGGGCAGTTTCTGCATGGGGTTGCTATCCTTAGAAATGGGAGTTGTGTGAATCTAAAAGCTTGTGTTGTTAGAGTCTCAACCATGGTTGTTTTCACATCAGATTCTCTCTAGAAATGGTAAATTTTGATCTTAAAGGTTTAAACTGCTTAAGTGTTGAGCTAAAGTCTCTGAGGAGTGAGTGATCAGGAATATTTGATCATGTGTTCAATGGTGCTATCTTATGGGTTTTGTTGAAAGAAGATCCTTGGTCTTTATCCTGTAGTGTTGCCTTGGGGGTTCTTAGAGGTTGACTACCCTATTCACCTACCAACATTGCTCTAAATATGGATGCTCAAGATAAGTAATGATTCATCCCATTCGATCATCTTGGTACCTACTACAAGTTAAAAGTTGAATCATGAAGGACCTGCATAGGCACCAAGCCCCTCGTTAGCCCTTACACGTAGTAAGGATTCAACTTATTAAAGTTAACTTTATTTTTAAACACTATCCCCTGCAAGTCTACTAAAAGGGATGTTATATAGCCCATCCCACTTGGGTTCTATTTTACTAGAAAACAACTCACGACACGAGCATCATACTACAACACCAACTGACCCTTCATAAATTTATGTTTCTTAGCCCGATAATCGTGAAGTGCTTTCATTATCTTCTTCCCTACCTCTTGATGTAATAAATCCTACAACCAAATTTCATCAAGATGTGCAAGAGAAGTAAATCTTTCTTGCAATGCTTCTGCCTCTCCCAAACGAATGATTGAGAGCAAAATGCACAGTGGACAACTCTATTTCCAATGGCAAAACACACTCTTTCCCATACACCATCTTGAACAAGGTGTAGCCGCTAGCTCTCTTGAATGTCGTATTATAAGCCCAAACCCCCACATACAATTTCTTATCCCAATCTCGCTAACTTTTCGACACTATCTTGGATAAGATCATGGGTAGTTCATTATATGTATACCCTCTATATTACATGCATTCAAGGCCTATTTATAAATATCCTTATCTATGAGTTTTTCCTTAATAAAACATAAACCTTTTTTATTCTTTGGTAAGTAGCCCCTTGGTAAGTATCATTGTAGTCTGTCACTACAATGATACAACACTTTCAGGTAGCCCCTTGGTAAGTAGCCCCTTGATAAGTATCATTGTAGTCTGTCACTACAATGATACAACACTTTCAGGTAGTTGATGAAGGGTATATTGCTGCCACAAAATTGATACCCCATTTTTTGAAGGGTAACGTAACTAGAATATGATTTAAAGGTCACTTACGATTCTCCCTAGCATCGTGTATTTGGCAAACATCACAGTGCTTAACATAACTGAAAGCATCCTGAAATATCAATGGCCACTAATATCCAACACGGAGAGCTTTCTCGGCATTAAGCTATCTAGCACAATGTCCCCCTCATGTTGAATCATTATATTTCACAAGAATGAATGGTACCTCATCAGGTACTACACAACGACGATAGATATCATCTACACCTTTTCGATACAAGACACCTGCTATAATTGACAAGCATAGTGCTTGTTGCTTAATCTTTCTCTTCTCAGACTTTGATAGAGCAGCCCCAAATCCCCTTATAGATAGATCATGCATTATGGTTGCATACCAGGAACGGATGGAAGCTGTATCGATTTTAAATAAACCTTCGATATTACCTCCTTCAGCTAGGATTTCCTTTGGCTCCCCGAAATCCACAAGACATTCTAGAATACCTTGTAGCTTCAGTGGCTTACTCTTAATCTCATAATCAAACTCTTGCAAAGTGATTAACCACTTTGCTAAATGGTCAAGTAGCTGCAACTTGTTCATCAACCGTCTAAGTCCTTCCACCTTCATAAAAAATATCACCTTTTCATAGAGAATATATATACACCTCAATGTGCTTTGTTCTAGCTGATAGACTGGGTTATTTGCCAAGTGTATACTACTCATGTTGTCACAATAAATGACAACTAGCCCATCTGTAGGCTGATGCATATCATAAAGTAGCTTATGCAACCAAGCTACCTCACATGCAGCCATTGCTGCACCCCTGTACTCAGCCTCTGTGCTCGACAAGGCAACTGTAGGCTGTTTCTTGCTGCTCCAAGTGACCGCAGCACTCCCAAAAGAGAACACATACCCACTAGTAGATCGTCTATCAGAAATACTACCAGCCCAATCAGTATCAGTGTATCCATGCAACTGTATCTGAACCCCAGTCTCATAAAATAGTCCATACTGCAATGTGGACTTCACATACCTAAGTATGCGTCTAGCCGCATCCAAATGCGATTTCCTTGGAGCCTGCATAAACTGACTTACCAATCCAACAGCATAGCTCAAATCTGGCCTGGTAATAGTCATATAAATCAAACTTCCTACTATGCGTATGTACATAGTAGGGTCTTCCAGAAGCTCACCTGCATCTGCGCTCAGCTTCACATTCTACTCCAAAGGAACTGAAATAGGCTTACAGCCTGTCATCCCATATTTGGACAGCATGTCCAATCCATACTACCTCTGCAAGAGCTGTATCCCACTTGGTGATCTAATCACCTCAATGCCCAAGAAATAACGTAGCTCTCCCAAATCCTTCATCTCAAACTTTTGCTTCAATAGCATTTTCACATGAAGGATATCTTCATCACTGTCATCTATCATAATCAAATCATCAACATAAATGACAAGTAGCATAATACATTTCTCTGTTTTTCTCACATAAAGTGAGAAATCTGCCTTGGAAATCTGAAAGCCAATAGTGACAAAATACTATCCTATCTTGTCAGACCATGCTCTAGGTGCTTGCTTCAAGCCATACAAGGCTTTCTTCAACCTGCAAACAAACTCAGGATGAACATCATGCACATAACCTGGTGGCTGCTCCATATAGGGCGAGCAATCTTTAGGTTTCAGATTGGCAGGACAAATAGTTATTGTTAGTGGGTCTAGGCCTTTCCATTTCGGGCATCCCTTTACCTGAAATTTGCCAGTGGCTGCCTTGATTAAAGTAATCCAGTCCTCTTCTTCCCTTATGATGCTTCTTGCTATCCATTTGGCTGCCAGTTTGTCAGCCAGAATGCTAAGATTGGGAAGACCAAGACCACCTAATTTCTTAGGTGTAGTACATATAGCCCAAGATATTTTAGGTACCTTTAATTGTTCCCCATCTCCACTCCAAAGAAAGTTCCTCCTTAGTTGCTCTAATTGCTTCATTCCTACCTTAGAAGGTTTCCAGCAAGCCAAAAAGTAGATTGTGGATGGAATTAGTATGTGTTTAAGAACCATACATCTTCCAGCCATAATGAGCTGCAACCCCTTCCATTTTTCAAACTTGCCCCTGACTTTTTCCAAGACCCAATCCCATCTTTGTTTCATTGAGATTACCATGCAAGAAGGCATTCTTTACATCCATCTGATGTAAAGACCATCCCTTTGATGCAGCCATAGTAATGACTGCTCTTACGGTTGCCATCCTTACAACCGGACTGAATGTTTCTTCATAGTCAATGCCATATGTTTGTGCATACCCCTTGACTACTAATCTACCTACATTCTCTTTTCCTTTTCGTGACACCTGAATACCACTATCTGCATTGCTTTGAGAAGATTCTCCTGATCTCAATCTTCCTGTCCATGGCGAAGAATGTGAACCACTACTAGAGGACGCTCCAGGTCCACTAATATTTTGTGACTGCTGCTGTGAATTCTGTGCAGCATTACCATTTTGTGCATCTACATCATCAATCGCATTTATTGGTTTATACCAGCTACTCATCTCATCAAAAACATCTCTGCTCACTGTAAACTTACGAGTAGAAGGGTTATAACATCTATACCCTTTCTGTTGCTGCAGAGAGTAACCAATAAAGATGCACTTCTCAGCTTTTGGATCCAACTTGGATCTCAACTCATCTGGCACATGAACATAGGCAATGCAACCAAAAATCTTCAAATGAGAAATATCTGGTTTTCTACCAGTATACCTCTCCTCTGGAGTCATTCCATGTATTGCTGCAGTGAGAGTCCTGTTCATTATGTAGACTGCTGTAGCAACTGCTTCAGCCTAATAAAAATCTGGCAGGTCTTTTTCATTGAGCATGGCACGAGATACCTCTCCAATATGCCTGTTTTTTCTTTCTGCAATTCCATTTTGCTGTGGGGTATGACTGCATGAATATTGCTGCTTTATGCCATGCTCCTGCAAGAAGCTTGCAAACTCATTTGAGAGGTACTCTCCCCCTCCATCTGACCTTAGGCATTTTATTTGCAGGCTTGTTTCTTTTTCAACCACACCTTTAAGAGTTTTGAAATGCCCAAAAACTTCACTTTTCTTTTTCATAAAATACACCCAAACTTTTCTGCTATAGTCATCAATAAAAGTGATAAAATAATGACAGCCTCCAAGAGATGCAGCTTTAGTAGTCCACACATCAGAGTGGATTAATTCCAATGGCTTCTTACTCTCTTGAACATGTCTAGGAAATGGTTTCCTTGCCTGTTTTCCAAACTGACAAGCTTCACATATCTTATGCATTTCTGCAACCTTGAATTTTGCCAATCCTGCAACAATATTTTGGGCCTGCATTGATTTAAGTCGTTGTACATTAACATGACCAATGTGTTTATGCCAGTTATCAATATCTGCAACTACACCGGTCCCATGTGCAAACATTGCTGCACTCAATTCAGGCATGTCTGCATCCAATGTAAACATTCTGCCCTTCTTCTTTCCTTTTGCTATCAAGCGACCTTTATTTTTCATATCCTCAACAAAGCATCCATGGGAATTAAATATGACTTGCAAGCCTTGATCAACCATTTGACCAACAGAAACCGGGTTCTTGGTGATATTCGGAACATGAAATACATCCGGCAGGTATTTCTTTTTTCCATCCTGCATAGACAAATGAATATTTCCAATCTGCACAATAGGATGTGCAGTATCATCACCAGTCTCCACAAATTCTCGTTTTTCCATTTTCCTTGCATCCTGCATTCATTCTGCATGACCTGTCATGTGGTTTGATGCACCTGAGTCAACATACCATACATCGTTGCTTTCTTCTGCACTTGTCACAGAATTGGTCATGTGCTGCACCATAAACAAATGCTCATTTCTGTCATCACCCTGTCTACTAGAAGATGCATAATTCCCTTGTTGCAGTTTTCCATTCATGATGTTATTCTGCTTTTTATAGCAGTCTTTAGCCATATGACCCATTTTACCACTGTAGTAGCATTCAACATTTCTGTTTGCATTATGCCCTCTTTGCCATCCACCACGACCTCTTTGGCTCCCCCTGCCTCTAGAGTTACCACGTCCTCCTCCATAGGATTGGTTTTCTTGAGTTTGCTGCATATTCTAATTTCTACCACGGCCTCCAGATCGGCCTCCTCTACCTCTGCCTCTACCTCTTCCAGCATTTGAGTAGAAGACAACTTCTTTTGAAGTTCCTCCTGAAGAAGATGCACCACCATTTCTCTACTCCTCAGAAATTAGAAGAGCAATCAACTCCTCAAAATCAGGAAATCTTTCACGGACGGAAATGGATGTTCGAAACTGTGCATAATCCTTTCCTAGACCATTCAAGGTCACAGAAACTAAATCATCATCTTCCACTGGCGACCCAATGGAAGCAAGTGCATCTGCAATCTTCTTCACCTTCATGTGGTAGTCATTGATGCTCATATTTTCTCTTTGCACATTGTGCAACTCTTGCTTGAGCTGCATTTTCTTGGCTTGCATATTTGTGCTATACATTTTTGACAAAGTATCCCATGCCTCCTTTGGCGTACTTGCATCTTGAATATGCACAATCATAGAGTCTGAAATGCTGATAGACAGTCAGTACATAACTTTCCTGGCTCTCTCATGCCATGCTTTAAATGCCTGCATTTGCTGTTGATTGGGAACATCAGGAAGAACTGGTTCTTCTTCATTTTCTGCAACAAATTCCCAATATCATTTTCCCATAAGGAAATTCATCATTCTAAACTTCCATGCTTGGAAGTTGTTCTTGTCAAGCTTTTCAATGACAATTTGTGAAAGAGAATCAGACGCCATTACAGAACGCTGCAAAAAATTCTGTCCCTGCAAAGAACACAGCTTCAGCCTCACAAGGGCAAATCTGCAAAACTGACGAAAGTGGTATTTGACCACACAATCACTTCCTAGTGACGATTTTGCATCAATAGGCAACAAGGATGATTCTGTAACTCCCAATGTCTCTGTGCACAGGCATACGATGCAATTTCTACAGTAACTTTTCACCGACCTGTAGAACAGTGGCTGCACAGCATAAAACTGGGCCTTTAAAGCCCTCTCCCGCAGCATATACTGCCCTCTTGCTTCACCGCGAAGGGTATCTCAACCTGAGACAATGCACTCTTGCAATTTCCGGCTGTGCTACCTACAGAGATCTGCTCCCAAAACAGAAAATGAAAGCAACACTGCTCCTCTTACTAGAACACCGCGAACTTGGTTTGCTTTCTTGAGCTCCTTACCACGAACAAGGCTCTGATACCATGTCAAGATTGTGGGAGAGAAGGAAGGAGTCTCACTTGTAGCTTTCTTGCTTGCACAATGGGGGAATACGCACAAAGGTGGAGGTTGAAAACAGTTTTCCTCTTCTTAGTTGTGTAAGCCAAAAAGAACTCTAGTACATAGAAATAGAAGAACCCTATATATGGGTCTCAAACCAAACTCAACTAGCTAAGGTGGCATACTAACTGAGCCACGAACTAGAGTAGATAAGGATAGCTATCATCTAGCTATTATTCATAGGCAGTGTACCAACCGCATCTGCAAACTGACAAGCCGGTGACATAAATGCACAACGGTCACCCTGGCATATCACGAGTGGAGCTCGATATCTCAACAGCTGAGAAGTACTTAAAAATAGCAAAAATTTCCGAATTTCACGGGAAAAATAGACTTCGTCGAAGGTGGCAGCTGCAATCAATACGATTTTAAGCGGCAAGTCCCTAAAGCGTTAGTGCTTATTTTCATGGAAAATCAAATGGTAGTGGATGGTCGAGCTCGAGTTTTTCTAGATACAAAACAACATTAGGAATCCAATGCAAGTCTCGGATCTCCATTCCGAGGTCGTTTGATCCCCCATTTAATCCTCGCAAGGTTCGGGGTTGTGAAGCGGCTAATGGATCTGGAAGCTGGGAAGAGTGGGACGGGGCCTAGCTTTGTAGATTTCAACGTCATGGAACCACCTGTGCAGACGGATCTCGATTATGATGTCGTTTGCCCCCTCAAAACTAAAAAACCCACTTGCCGAAAGTGTGAAAGCAAAAGTCATGAACTAGATACTTTGGGTTTACAATGTTAAGCTTGCTTAAGCTTGGAAACAAACTCAAGAAATGAAACGCCATGTGGGGGGGGAGGGGGGAGGGAAGGGGCGTCAATTTTTCGGCGCCTCCCAAATCCCCATTTTTTGTGATTTCTAATCAGTCTGAGGCATGAGGAATCCTCTTGGGCTTGAGATGCCTCTATTCTTCGCCCTCCATCGCCATAAATGGATCAAGAATTGATGCACTGAGCAAAGAGATAAAAAAACAGTATTTCTCTCTCCTCCATAGAAGCACTTCATGTGGAAAGAATCAAGAAGAGAATCGGGAGATGGATACTTGTCCGAGAGACATCGGATTGTTCCAAGAGGCTGAGGAGGCTGAAGATCTATGTTGAAATCCATGGCTGGTTGGTCGATACACAATCCCAATTAAATATTCAAAAAACCTGAAACACACAAAAAGGTGGTATGCTCTATTTTATGAAAGAATTTTGCTTGTTTTTTTATCGTTCATGGTCTAAATGGTGTGCACATGAGCTGAAATTTTATTTGAATGTTCCTTGCATTATGTTTGAGGGCTGCAATCACTGTTATGTAGAAGCCGTATTGATTTACAACAATTATACATTTTCAAAACCCGAAAAAACATAAAATTTGATGAAATTGATAGTTTCTTTGATTTTGAGCGGGGAAAATGAGTGGACATGGGGTAAAATAAGGGAAAATGTTGAGTTTTAGTTCCAATGATTAGTCATCAGATAAAAAACCACAAAGTACATATTTTCTATTAAAAATTAATAGAAAAAATAGAGAAAAATGGAAAAAAATGGGTTTCTTACATTCGAAAAAAATGGAAAAATGAGATCTATGTATGTGAATGTCTGACGAGGCTGAAGCATGAGGTTAAGCCTTAGTTTGGCCCTTGTCCTTTGTGTTAAAGTGTATTTATTGCTTTTACATACAAAAAATGACATAAAAGAACCTCTACACCTATGCAACGCAATAAAATTTAAACGGTGAGGGGGAGGATGATGTTATACAAAAGTTTAAGCCCTAAAATAATACAAAATCTGATTGTTCTCTTTATGCATAATATTTAGGATGCGATTTATTTGGAAATAATGGATCTAGCAGCACGAGGTTCACCTTGGTGCTAGGTTCCTACAACGAAGCATTGCGTATTAGCGAAAATTCATTAAAAAGGCTGTCTTTGCACGACACACAGGCTGATTTCAAACCATAACTATTTGTGCACAATAAGGCATCCGCTATTGCATGAATCATACACATGGTATCTATTCCTGGCATGCATAGTAATTTGTTAAATTATAAACAACCCACGCTAGAGAGAGTAAGGCACCCAAGCTGTAGGTCTAGACTGTGGGTCCAAGGGGACAAGTAAGTGAGGACTGGTACATTCCTAGAATGATATAATATTGGTACCAAGAGTGGAGTCTATTTTGTATGTATTATGTATGTTAGTGATGCATCGAGGGGCCAATCCCCAAGGTGTAGAAGGGTCGCAGTGGGGCCACGACAATCAGCTAAGGGGTGCCTCCTATGTTGTTCTAGGTGGTGAATTACATCAAAATGTGCAGGGTCTCCCTCTGAGGAGTCTAAGAAGGTTAAGGGTTGGACTAAAAACATGATACAGATGCAAAATGTAGGTATGATGGCAGGGCAATGTGTCATGTAGACGCTCCTGGCCACGAGGCTGTGGGGTTGTCTTGTGCAAGTCAGAGGTCCGACTAGTGCTATAGCCATTACCGGCCCATTTTAGGTCCCATCAGTGTTGCGTCTACCTTGAGCTACCAACAAGTGGTGGTTCTTGAATCTAGGGTTTTTAGGGACCAAATATTCCTTTTATGTCTTTTAACAAGGACCGTCAAGCTGAAATACAAAAAGAGGAACATGCTAAGAGGGCTAGGGGGTGGTTGGAGATTGTAAGGCGATATTCTCCTCAAAGAAGCAATCCACTACGAATAAGTGGCAGTGGTTCTAGTAACCTAAGTGTTACGAGTAGCTCTTTGAGTGCAAGTGGAAGTCTTAGTACTTCCCTACTTCCAGTTAATCAACCCACAACAAGTGGGGGTGTAGTCAATCCGATTGTAGCCATGGCACAACCCATTGCACAAACTCCTGTTGTCAATCGAGTTGTAGCCATGGCACAACCCATCTCAATTCTAGCAGGGACACTGGATTTACTGGCATTAGGAGCACCGTTGCTCATTTTCCATGGGTTAGCAGAAGAAGATAGAGAGCTCCATATTAAGGAGTTCCAAATGCTCATGTTCAACTATCGAATCCAAGACGAAGGACACCTAATGATGTTCTTCAACATGATGTTAAAAGGAAGAGCAGAAATATGGTATCACGGTCTAGAAGCCGGAACCATAACTAGCAGTGCCCAATTCTTCACAACCTTCCGAAGAGAGTTTTCCCCTAAGAAGGGTGGACAGTATTGGTTGTGTGTCTTGAATGTAACACGCTAAGAGTTAAATGAGAATGTCCAGGCCTATGCCAAGAAACTAAAGCAAGTTCTTCGCAAACTTAATACTTATATTCCCATTCCAATGGCTGCACAGTTGTAATATTTTCTACATGGATTGGATTTCAATATCCAAGTGCAGCTTAGTAGTGTCGCTTTGCCCAACATTGACACTACTATTACCCAAGCAGAAGAAGTAGAGTCACGCTTGCAAGCGACTTATGCAGCAAGGATAAATTCAAATGGTAATAATGTGGCCTTAACCAATGGGAGTCAAGGTGATCCCACCTCAAATGCGAATGGAAGAGCGAGTATCATGCCCAATTTGCCAATGTTACTACCTGCTCCTCTTTGTTGAGATATCGAGCTCCACTCGTGATATGCCAGGGTGACCATTGTGCATTTATGTCACCGACTTGTTAGTTGCAGATGCGGTTGGTACACCGCCCATGAATAATAGCTAGATGACATCTATCCTTATCTACTCTAGTTCGTGGTTCAGTTAGTATGCCACCTTAGTTAGTTGAGTTTGGTTTGAGACCCATATATAGGGTTCTTCTATTTCTTTGTATGAGAGTTCTTTTGGCTTACACAACTAAGAAGAGGAAAACTGTTTTCAGCCTCCACCTTTGTGTGTATTCCCCCATTGTGCAAGCAAGAAAGCTACAAGTGAGACTCCTTCCTTTTCTCCCACAATCTTGATATGGTATCAGAGCCTTGTTTGTGGTAAGGAGCTCAAGAAAGCAAACCAAGTTCACGGTGTTCTGGTAAGAGGACCAGTGTTGCTTTCATTTTTCTGTTTTGGGAGCAAGTCTCTACAAGGTAGCACAGCCGGAAAGTGCAAGAGTGCATTGTCTAAGATTGAGACGCCCTTCGCGGTGTAGCAAGAGGGCAGTATATGTTGTGGGACACTGCTTTAGCCCTAGGTTTCTCTGTTTTTTTGATTTGAGGCCATTTTAGGGCCTATTTTGAAGGCAAAAGTTTTCTGCATGCACTCAGGAAAAGGCCCTGTTTTATGCTGTGCGACCACTGTTCTATAGGTCGGTCAAAATTTACCGTAGAAATTGCATCGTATGCCTGTGCGCAGAGACATTGGGAGTTACAGAATCATCCTTGTTGCCTGTTGATGTAAAATCGTCACTAGGAAGTGACTGTGTGGTCAAATACCACTTTTGTCAGTTTTGCAGATTTGCCCTTGTGAGGCTGAAGCTGTGTTTTTTGCAGTGACAGAATTCTTTGCAATGTTCTGTAATGGCGTCTGATTCTCTTTCACAGATTGTCACTGAAAAGCTTGACAAGAACAACTTCCAAGCATGGAAGTTTAGAATGACGAATTTCCTTATGGGAAAAGGATATTGGGAATTCGTTGCAGGAAATGAAGAAGAACCAGTTCTTCCTGATGTTCCCAATCAACAGCAAATGCACGCATTTAAAGGATGGCATGAGAGAGCCAGAAAATTTATGTACTGGCTGTCTATCAGTATTTCAGACTCTATGATTGTGCATATTCAGGATGCAAGTATGCCAAAGGAGGCATGGGATACTTTGTCAAAAATGTATAGCACAAATACGCAAGCCAGGAAAATACAGCTCAAGCAAGAGTTGCACAATGTGCAAAGAGAAAGTATGAGCATCAATGACTACCACATGAAGGTGAAGAAGATTGCAGATGCACTTGCTTCCATTGGGTCGCCAGTGGAAGATGATGATTTAGTTTCCGTGACCTTGAATGGTCTAGGAAAGGATTATGCACAGTTCCGAACATCCATTTCCGTCCATGAAAGATTTCCTGATTTTGAGGAGTTGATTGCTCTTCTAATTTCTGAGGAGTAGAGAAATGGTGGTGCATCTTCTTCAGGAGGAACTTCAAAAGAAACTGTCTTCTACTCAAATGCTGGAAGAGGTAGAGGCAGAGGTAGAGGAGGCCGATCTGGAGGCCATGGTAGAAATCAGAATATGCAGCAAACTCAAGAAAACTAGTCCTATGGAGGAGGATGTGGTAACTCTAGAGGCAAGGGGAGCCAAAGAGGTCGTGGTGGATAGCATAGAGGCCAAAATGCAAACAGTAATGTTGAATGCTACTACTGTGGTAAAATGGGTCATATGGCTAAAGACTGCTATAAAAAGAAGAATGACATCATGAATGGAAAGTTGCAACAGGGGAATTATGCATCTTCTAGTAGACAGGGTGATGACAAAAATGAGCACTTGTTTATGGTGCAGCACATGAACAATTCTGTGACAAGTGCAAAAGAAAGCAACGAAGTGTGGTATGTTGACTCAGGTGCATCAAACCACATGACAGGTCATGTAGAATGGATGCAGGATGCAAGGAAAATGGAAAAACCAGGATTTGTGAAGACTGGTGATGATATTGCACATCCTATTGTGCAGATTGGAAAAATTCCTTTGTCTATGCAGGATGGGAAAAAGAAATACATGTCAGATGTATTTCATGTCCCAAATATCACCAAGAATCTGGTTTGTGTTGGTCAAATGGTTGAGCAGGGCTTGCAAGACATATTTAATCCTCATGGATGCTTTGTTGAGGATATGAAAAATAAAGGTCGCTTGATAGCAAAAGGAAAGAAGAAGGGCAGAATTTTTACGTTGGATACAGACATGTCTGAGTTGAGTGCAGCAATGTTTGCACATGGGACCTGTCTAGTTGCAGATATTGATATCTGGCATAAATGCATTGGTCATGTTAATGTACAGTGACTTAAATCAATGCAGGTCCAAAATATTGTTGCAGGATTGCCTAAATTCAAGGTTGCAGAAATGCATAAGGTATGTGAAGCCTGTCAATTTGGAAAACAGGCAAGGAAACCATTTCCTAGACATGTTCAAGAGAGTAAGAAGCCATTGGAATTAATCCACTCTGATGTGTGGACTACTAAAGCTGCATCTATTGGAGGCTGTCATTATTTTGTCACTTTTATTGATGACTATAGCAGAAAAGTTTGGGTGTATTTTATGAAAAAGAAAAGTGAAGTGTTCGGGCATTTCAAAACTCTTAAAGCTATGGTTGAAAAAGAAACAGGTCTGCACTTAAAATGTCTAAGGTCAGATGGAGGGGGAGAGTACCTCTCAAATGAGTTTGCAAGGTTCTTGCAGGAGCATGGCATAAAGCAGCAATATTCATGCAGTCATACCCCACAACAAAATGGAATTGCAGAAAGGAAAAACAGGCATATTGGAGAGGTATCTCGTGCCATGCTCAACGAAAAAGACTTGCCAGATTTTTACTGGGCTGAAGGAGTAGCTACAACAGTCTACATAATGAATAGGACTCCCACTGCAGCAATACATGGGATGACTCTAGAGGAGAGGTATACTGATAGGAAACCAGATATTTCTCATTTGAAAATTTTTGGTTGCATTGCCTATGTTCATGTGCCAGATGAGTTGAGATCCAAGTTGGATCCAAAAGCTGAGAAGTGCATCTTTATTGGCTACTCTCTACAGCAGAAAGGGTATAGATGCTATAACCCTTCTACTCGTAAGTTTACAGTGAGCAGAGATGTTGTTTTTTATGAGATGAGTAGCTGGTATAAACTAGTAAATGTGATTGTTGATGTAGATGCACAAAATGGGAATGTTGCACAAATTTCACAGCAGGCGTCACAAAATATTAGTGGACCTAGAGTGTCCTCTAGCAGTGGTTCACATTCTTCGCCATGGATAGGCATATTGAGATCAGGAGAATCTCCTCAAAACAATATAGATAGTGGTATGCAGGTTTCACGAAAAGGAAAAGAGAAGGTAGATCAGCCCATGTTTGATGTGAATGCAGGTCACTCTTATGTGGAAGGTGAATCCAGTGGCTCAGAACAGAGCATTGATGATGAGTTGGGTATTCCTTCTATTGTTACACCTGGAGTAAGGAAGACCAGGGATGTTTTTAGAGCACCTGGAAGTGAGCCTACTTTGCGCAGGTCTACTAGAGCTAGGTATCCTGTGGATAGATTGAAATATGATGGATTTACAGCCATTCATTATGCCTATATAGTCAAAGTGATACAGGAACCAAAACCCACTTCTTTTGAGCAAGCCATGGGAAAAGAAAAATGGGAGAAAGCCATGGATGAAGAAATGGATGCCTTGGAAGCAAATGCTACATGGGAATTGATACCTTTGCCTAAAGATAAGAATGCAATTGGTTGTAAGTGGGTTTATAAGGTGAAACACAATGCAGATGGTTCAGTGAATAGATACAAGGAAAGATTAGTAGTCAAGGGGTATGCACAAACATATGGCATTGATTATGAAGAAACATTCAGTCTGGTTGGTAAGGATGGCAACCGTAAGAGCAGTCATTGCTATGGCTGCATCAAAGGGATGGTCTTTACATCAAATGGATGTAAAGAATGCCTTCTTGCATGGTGATTTGCAAGAAGAGGTCTATATGGAGTAGCCACCAGGTTATGTGCATGTTATTCATCCTGAGTTTGTTTGCAGGTTGAAGAAAGCCTTGTATGGCTTGAGGCAAGCACCTAGAGCATGGTCTGACAAGATAGGACAGTATCTAGTCACTATTGGCTTTCAGATTTCCAAGGCAGATTTCTCACTTTATGTGAGAAAAATAGAGAAAGGTATTATGCTACTTGTCATTTATGTTAATGATTTGATTATGACAGGTAACAGTGATGAAGATATCCTTCATGTGAAAATGCTATTGAAGCAGAAGTTTGAGATGAAGGATTTGGGAGAGCTGCGTTATTTCTTGGGCATTGAGGTGATTAGATCACCAAGTGGGATATGGCTCTTGTAGAGGCAGTATGGATTGGACATGCTGTCCAAATATGGGATGACAGGCTGTAAGCCTATTTCAGTTCCTTTGGAGCAGAATGTGAAGCTAAGCGCAGATGCAGGTGAGCTTCTGGAAGACCCTACTATGTACAGATGCATAGTAGGATGTTTGATTTATATGACTATTACCAGGCCAAATTTGAGCTATGCTGTTGGATTGGTAAGTCAGTTTATGCAAGCTCCAAGGAAACCGCATTTAGATGCGACTAGACGCATACTCATGTATGTGAAGTCCACATTGTAGTATGGACTATTTTATGAGACTGGGGTTCAGATACAGTTGCATGGATACACTGATGCTGATTGGGCTAGTAGTATTTCTGATAGACGATCTACCAGTGGATATGTGTTCTCTTTTGGGAGTGTTGCAGTCACTTGGAGCAGCAAGAAACAGCCTACAGTTGCCTTGTCGAGCACAGAGGTTGAGTATAGGGGTGCAGCAATGGCTGCATGTGAGGTAGCTTGGTTGCATAAGCTACTTTATGATATGCATCAGTCTACAGATGGTCCAGTTGTCATTTAATGTGACAACATGAGTAGTATACACTTGGCAAATAACCCAGTCTATCATGCTAGAATAAAGCACATTGAGGTGCATTATCACTATGTTGGAGAGAGAGTTTTACTAGGTCTTATTGATCTAGTTTATGTCGGCACAGAGGATCAGGTAGTTGACATATTTACGAAGGCATTGGGCACAGAGAAGCTACGCAAGTTCAAAAACCTGCTTGGTGTGCAGGAATTGGGATTGAGCTCGAGGGGGAGTGTTGAGATATCGAGATCCACTCGTGATATGCCAGGGTGACCGTTGTGCATTTATTTCACCGACTTGTTAGTTGCAGATGCGGTTGGTACACCGCCCATGAATAATAGCTAGATGACAGCTATCCTTATCTACTCTAGTTCGTGGTTCAGTTAGTATGCCACCTTAGTTAGTTGAGTTTGGTTTGAGACCCATATATAGGGTTCTTCTATTTCTTTGTATGAGAGTTCTTTTGGCTTACACAACTAAGAAGAGGAAAACAGTTTTCAGCCTCCACCTTTGTGTGTATTCCCCCATTGTGCAAGCAAGAAAGCTACAAGTGAGACTCCTTCCTTCTCTCCCACAATCTTGACACTCTTAGCATGACTATTCCTATGGCTAATCAGGTGGCCTCACTAAGTAGTGGTGGAAGCCAAACAATGAATCCTAATTTTGTCCTAGTAGGTCAGCGGCCGATTTCTAATCAGGTAGTTAGGCCGATGGGACGATAGAAAGATGATTGCGGCTATGAGTTCAGTGCCTCTAATGTCCTTGGCAAAGTTAAGGACATGATGAAGCACTATACCGATATGATTTCTGAATAATACAGATAAATAGTTGTGGATGTCAATTTTCTTAAGAAGCAGCAAAATTTGATGGGGATTTGACACCCTGAAGAGAGTGCCCCCTCAAGATTCAGCTGTAAGTGGTGTGGTGGCCAACATTTCCCTAGGAATTTTCCAAATGTTAAATGCGATATTTGCAGAAAGTTTGGCCACTTAGCTGCTACCTGTTGGAGTAAGATCAGTTCTCTCCAACAAGGGAGTAAACAACCAGGTCCAGTTAACCGTCACGCACAAGGGAATAATCTCCAGCAAGATGAGGAACCAAGAAAAATATTGCAACGAGGAAAGGCTACTGTAGAGGAGTTGCCTCATGGTAGTGGAGTTAGCCTTATTGAGGCCGTATGTGTCAATGATGCTAAAACTTCTAATCTACAAGCCGTAAGAAGAGGTCAAATGATCAAGAGGGTGATAAAGGAATTGTAAAACCTGTTGAGGGAAGCCCTAAGCAAGATGCTAGGGAAAAGGAGTCTTGAATCTTGATATGGAAGGTGGACCTTTAAGACCTATTGGTAGTAAAGTTGATCTTGAGAAGGATAAAGGATTGCCGAGAAAGAAGGTAAAGGCTAAAAAAGACGCACCAAAGCCAATTGAAAGACCAAAGGAGAGAATGGTTTAGTGCGAGAAGAGAACTTTGGCTAACTACTATGACTTTAACCTAGCAAGTTCTCTTTGCGAAGTTAAACCAAACGTAAATCTCCTACAATTGATTAAAATTTCTCTAGGAGTATGCAAGGAATTCAAGAAAATCCTATGTATAGGGTATATTGTAGAATCTTTGGGCATAGCTAGAGTGGGAGAAGATTGGCTCGATCATGCTGAAAAGCATTGCCCTAGGGTTCCAGCATAAGTGGATGGAATATTAGTGGAGCATGCTATCGTGGACACTAGATTCTCCGTTAATATCATGAGTTCAGATTTGATGGAGAGGTTAGGTCTAGAGATCCAAAAAGATGGCTCCACACTTCTTAGGATGGTTGATGATAGTCTAAGACAACCAGAAGGTTGCATCACTAAAGTCCACGTTACAATTGCGAGCGTGGAATGCTATCTGGACTTTAGGGTGATAAGGTTTGCAAGATGTCCTAGCTATTGAGTTTTGCTAGGCAGGCCATGGATTCTACGGACAGACTATCAAGTCGATATACCCACTAGTCGAGTGATTCTAGGTCGAGGTGCCCACCGTGTAATAGTGGATGCTTACCTTGAGTCTCCTCAGAGTGAGAGCTCCATTATCCTCCACTGAACTAGAAAAAGTAGATGACCCATCTAGTAGTGAGACATCTTTGAGTGATGGATCTAAAGAAGGGTCTATTATAGAGGATATTTATCAGATAACCTTGAATGAGCCGATAGAGCCGCAAGATTGAATAAGAGATGCGGACGTTATTGAGTTGGACCTTGGCATGCCTAATGATTCGCGGCCAATCAAATTAGATTCCATGCTCAGTTTAGAATAAGAGAGAACTATGTGTCCCTGATTCAGGAGTTCCACGACATCTTTGCTTGGAGCTATGACAAACTTAGGGGTATTCCTCCTAGTATGGTTGTGCATACCATTCCTGTAAAGGAAGGTACCTGCCTTGTACGTCAAAAAGTAAGGCATATGCCTTTTGAACTAAGGGATGGGTTGTTTGAAGAGCTTCAGAAGTTGCAGAAGGCGGGTTTGATCTTCCCAGTTCAGCATACTGAATGGTGTTTGCCAATTGTGATTAGAAAAAAGAAGAATAATCAAATCCGTCTTTGTGTAGACTTTAGAGAGCTAAATAAACAGACTGTTAAAGATTACACCAGTTGCCATTTATTGACCAAATTTGGGATCAATTGGTGGGTAGGGAAATATATTCATTCATGGATTGCTTTGCAAGGTATAACCAAATGGCGATGTTGAACAAGACAAGCTGAAAACGACATTTATCACTGTCTTTGGTACCTTTGTATACCATGTGATGGAATTTGGGTTATGTAATGCACCTGGTTCGTGGAAAAGAACAATCGACAAGATCTTTGATGACATCTCCCCAGAGGAGTTGAAAGTATTCATTGATGACTTGGGGGCAGCCATCATAAGAGAAAGGCAGTTGATTATTTTGCGGAAGTGTTTCGAGCGTTGCTGAAATTTTGCATAGCTCTCAACCCGTGGAACTACATCTTTGGAGTGCCTTATGGGCTATTGTTAGGCCATGTGGTTAGTTCGATAGGGATTATGATTGACCCTAAAATGATCAAGGTCATAGTCACCATGAGTTCGTCGCGTACTCCAAAGGAAGTGCATAGCTTTCTGTCTCATTGGTAGGGTACTATCGGAGGTTCAATAATGCCCTGGCAGAAAGAATGTTGCCATTGACGAACCTATTGTCGTTTAACTATCAGTTTGCATGGAATGATGCTTGCAAAGTATCTTTTGACGATGTGAAGCAAGAGCTTGCCAAAGCACCTATTTTAAAAGCACCTAAAAGGGACGAAATGTTCTATATATTTTCAACAGCAACCATGTGTAGTACTAGCTGTTGGTTATCCCGAATTTGGGAGGAGAAGTGGTACCATCCGATAGCTTTTGCTAGTCAGAAGTCGGGAATATTGGAAATTAACTACACCTATATGGATAAGTTGTGCCTTGCGATGGTATTTGTGACAAAAAATTTCAGGCACTATATTCTTTATGAGAAGGTGGTTTTTTATACGAAGATGTAAGGGCTTCGATTGTTGTTGAATAAGCCACAGTTGTCTGATCGTTTAGCAAAGTGGTTAATCACTTTGTAGGAATTTGATTACAAGATTAAGAGAAAGCCACCAAAGCTTGAGGGCATTGTAGAGTGTCTTGTGGATTTCAGAGAGCCAAAAGAGGTCTCAACTGAAGGAAGTGACATGGAAAATTTGTTCAAGATTAATACGACATCTATTCCCTCCTGGTATATGCTGCTATACCGCACTATCTTTCTACGGAGAGACTGGAGCTACTTTATCAAAATCAGAGAAGAGGAAAATTAAACAGCGGCATTGAAATTTTCATTGATCGCAAGAACAGTATATCAATAGGGTGTTGATGATATCTATCACCGATGTGTGATGCCTTATGAGGTTCCATTTATACTGGAAGAGTGCCATGACTCCGCTTGTGGAGGGCACTTTGCTGGGTGATTAATGACACAGAAGGCTTTAAGAGCTGGATATTGGTGGCCATCCATCTTCCAGGATTCATTTGACTATGTCAAGAGATGTGATACATGTCAAAGACATGACAGTAGAGAGAATAGGAAGGGTCCACTTACACCGATTATGGATACCCTTTCATTTGAGAAGTGGGGCATCAATTTTGTGGGACCTATTACCTCCTCATCTACTACTCAGAAAAGATACATTATAGTAGCAATTGATTACTTTACAAAGTGGTCAAAAGCATGGGTGACGAGGCAGGACAATGCAAAAGAGACTGTCAGTTTCCTACTTGAGCAGATCATCTGCCATTTTGGTCTGCAAAAGGAAATAGTATCGGACTGTGGAATCCATTTTTTGAACAACGTGGTTAAAAGCCTGACTAAAGCATGGAAATTTAAGCATAATAAGACGAACCCCTATAATCCGCAAGCCAATGGACAAGTTGAAAGTACCAATAAGCAGTTGTTGGGTATCCTATCTAAGATAGTCTCCGAAAAGAAGTGAGACTGGGATACAAAATTATATGTGGTGGTTTGGGAGTATAACACGACGTTTAAGCGAGCACTGGCCACACCCCATTCAAATTAGTTTATGGGGAGGAGTGTGTCTTGCCCTTAGAAATTGAGTTACCGACGATAAGATTCACAATCAATCATTCTTTGGGTGATGAAGATGCCATATTTGAGCGGTTTACGACTATAGCCCACTTGGATGAACTTAAATTGCAGAGATTATTGCACCAAGAGGTGGCTAAACGTCGGATGAAGCGGCTGCATGATCTAAAAGCAAAGAAATATACCTTTAAGAAAGGGCAGTTAGTTCTATACTACGATGCGCTTAGGGAGCTATTTCCAAGAAAGCTCGAACCTAGATGGGATGGCCCTTACAAGATAGTTCGGTTAGGTAAAAATAAGTCCACGGCTTTATTAGCTAATCTACAGGGAGTGGAATTTAAGAATAAGATTAATCTTAATAAGATTAAACCTTATTATTTCTGAATATGCTAATGCTCTAAATGCATTGCAGGTCTATGCTAGGGTTGATTTGAGACCTGCATGAGAGCTTTGTCTTGAGTTATTCCTTGGCAAGCTAGAACCCAAATGGAATGGCCCATATAGGATTGTTTGTATAGCAAAGAATAGCTCTACAACCCTTTTAGTGAATTTTGCAAGGGGTAGAGTTTAAAAATAAAGTGAACTTATAAGTTGAAGCCTTACTATGTGTAAGGTTTGATGTCGTGGTCTTGATGCCTTTGCAGGTCCTTCAAGATTCAGCTTAAACCTGTAGTGGATACTAAGACAATTGGATGGGCAAAATCATTCCTTATCTTGAACATTTGTATTTAGAGCAGCATTACCGCCAAGGTCGAGTGATCTGGTAGAGTAAAGGTTATCATTTTACTAAGTGGCAAGATAGATATTTTACTTGGGATAGTAAGGTCTATTACCACCATTGTCATAGCATTCATTTTAGTGTTCCTATTAAGTTTTGTGAGGAAGGAGGAATTGTACCTATTATACATCCCCTCTCTCAACATGACTTTGACTATCATAAGTACGAGTAGGTTGATCGGTATGGTGTGGCCTATCAATAAATAATGAATCTATATGTTGTATTTTGATAGAGCTTCTCGAGGGCCTACTAAACATGCAAGTGTGGGGGTGGTTATTAAAGATCCTTGGCATAGAATTATTATAAAAATGGAAGTATATTTAGAAAAATCTTTCACTCATAATATGGTAGAATATGAGGCCTTAATCATGGGGCTGAATATAGCCAGATGTGGTGGTATTCACCATTTATTAGTGAAAGGTGACTCGCAACTAGTGATCAACCAATTGAATGGGACCTATAGTGTGAGGGATCCTATTCTATAAACGTACCATTGTACAGCCTTGGATATGTTGTAAATTTTTGCAACAGTGACTTGGCAGTTGATGTTGGAGCTATATATAGCTCACCCTATCTAGACTAGGTCTCACCTATATATATGTAGATTGTGATCAATATGATGTAGTCTTTGGGAGTGTATATGGTGTGTCTCTTCTCTCTCTATCGCATCTCTACATATCTTCACTCTCTACATCTCAACTTGGTATCAGAGCTATCATGATCAACTACAACCAATTCCTTGTGAGGAAGATAATAATGAAGTATATCTATGTAGTATCTCTTCAATTATTAATTCATGTTCTTTTCATGCTTAAATTTGATGTATTGTGTATGTTATGAGCATATTATGTTATGAATTTTAAGCATAGAAGAAGTTCACTTGATCATCATCGATCATCATTTAGATTGCAGATATGTTGAATTGATGCCTTGCTTTTTTTCAAATGTGTGCCCAATTTGGAGTTCTGTGGCAAAAGTTATATCAGTCTAGGTAAACTGGACTTGAAACAGGAAAACAACAGGACAATAGCTAATTTTTGTGCACACTTCTACGACACAAGTTTCGTCACAATTAGTCACTCTTGTGTTTCTGCGTTTTTGCCAAAATTAGCTAGATCATCATCTATTCTTGGCCAAAAAGTAAAGCGGTAATGTTTTGAGTGTTGTTCATATTTCTCATCTATGTTGAACGGATTTCTTCTCTCACACGTTTTGTCTATTTTGGGTTGCTTTATTCTTGCCCATGTTTCATATTTCTTGGGTCTCTTTCTTTTAGAGTATGTTTTTTTCTCTCATGACACAAATCAAAAGATTGATTATCTTTTAAACATGAGTGGTGATTTTTGACTCCGAAAAGTGCTTAAAAATAGCCCAAAAATCCGAATTTCAAGGGAAAAATAGACTTCGCCGAAGGCAGCGCTGTAATCAATACGATTTTAAGTGGCAAGCTCCTAAAGTGCTTTAAAGACCCAACGAGTGACAATTGGGGATTTTTTATAATTTCTCGGCATAATAGATGAGACTCCAGGAGATGTCCAGAAGTGGGGGACATCGAGATGAGTTAGCTTGTGAAACAAACACTAGATGTGAGACGGGAGTGCCCGGAGGCCAAGGCCAAAACAAAATCAAGTGGAAAAATGTAATATTTCCGCGTACCATGTACGGTAAATATTAACTTGCCGCACGTCATACGAATCTCGTGCAAGGATTATCACTAGTGCCAGCAGTTGAGCTATAGCTACACGCGGGAAATAGTGACACTCTACCTTACGAGAATAGGACCGGAGGATTCAAACCCCATAACCGCGGGAGAACAGCCTCTTGGGAAGAGGTCAAGAGGATAAAGGTAAGATTATTGCAAATTTTTTTACTAATTTCCCCAGCCGATTTGTGGCTTGGGGAAAGGGGATGGCTTAGCATGGGAAGGAAGGATGGGAGAGAGGCCATGCATCCGACCACGTGGGCAGACCCCTCTCTCCCTAAGAAGCTATAAGAACCCCCTCTAAGGGGAGGGCTGGGGGGTATGCCGTGAAGGGGAGGTACGCTGCCGTGAGGGAGATGGCCGTGAGGGAGGTGGCCGTGTGGAGGAGAGAGGAGATGTGGGGGGTGGCTGGGGGAAGGGCCGTGCAAAGAAGAGGCATCGTGGAGGAGGAGATCGTCGCCATGTCGCCGTGGGGCGCCACGCTGCCGCCAGTCCGCCTCCGCCACGCTGCCGCTAGTCCGCCTCCGCCTGACTGCCCAGTCCGCCGCCGCTTGGTCCTCGACCTTCCCCCCAGCTCCGACGTGCCCACGTGTAGGGAGAAGCTTCTTAGAAGCTTCTCCAAAGAAGCTTCTAAGGGGGCTTTTTAAGCCCCCCTTCCCACTACCTTTTCTTCCCCCCATGAGTCTTTCCACACCCCCGCAAATTCAGAAGAGAAGGAGGTGACACGGGGAGGCCTCGTTAAACCCATTATTTTTCCCGGATTTGAAGAATAGGAGGTGACAAAAGTCCTTCCCACTACGTTGCCCATCGGCCTATCCGCACACATCCCGGAACGTGAGGAAAGAGGAGGCGACGAACCTTCTCACCGATTTTTCCATAAGCCTCTTGCCCAAGATCTTGTAGAGAAGAAGAGGGGTCCTTGAAAGCCTTTTCCCAATATCTTTAACCCTCGCGATTTTGAAAAATAAAGTGAGGAAGCCCATAAAGGCCATCCCACCAATTCCCCCAAAGCCGGTCCTTGGGTTTTTGTGGAAGAAGAAGAACTCCAAAGGCCCATTCGCAAGAGCCTTTTTCCGCGGACATCATCAATCCTTCCTTAATCCGGAATTTCAAGGAGGACTAAAGCTCTCAAATCGCCAATGTCAAAGGGATCTCATAGGAACCCTAAGGGTCGCCAAGGCAAATTCCGCAAATCGGAACTTCGGTCAAGGAAGCCATATAACAAAGAGAGTTGCGCATACAAAGGAGGCGAGCCAAGGTCATAAGATTGCAAGCCAAGGCAAAAAGTTGAAGTCCACAAAGGCTAACTGGAGATCGAATTCGCGATGGTTTCTAGAAAGATCACAAGGTGCGATGCGGAAGGTTCACCCCGAGCATACGTGGATATTTTCCGGAGTCCGCAAGTCCAGGTTTTATCTATTTGGATTCCACACAAAAGTATTGAATTATTCACGATAACTTCACGGATCAGAGGCACTCATGCATGTCAAATGCAACTGGTCAAGTTAAATGCAATTAGGACATGAATTGGCTATTTGAACATTATTAGAAATAGCTTAAGATATGGAAATTGATCATTGGTACGTTCAAAGGAATGAATGAAAAGAGCATAAGGTGTCTATGCATTTGTAGGACCTTATTAGCAAGTTTCCTTTTGTGCATTCTAAAGTGACGAGCCGAGGACAACTGTTGCCTCATTACAAGGTTGAAGTTATTGAGGTACACCTTTTTACTAGGTATGGAAAGATTAATGGCATGTCACCTTTTTAGATAAATCTCCTTGTAATGATTCATAAGGAAAAGTTATCACCCATAAGATGTTATTCGAAAAGGAATAGAAGGGCACAAACATGAACTATGGACTTGCAAGTGGCATGTTTATTTGATGTAAATCCTAGTAGGACCTAGGAAAGTTAGTGTCCAGATTATTAGGCATTTTTACGTTACCAAGAAAGGATGGGGTTATTGTGAACCATGTGATGCGTTGAAACAGTGAATCACATGTTTACATGTATTGGTGTAGTTGTTGATCTAGTTTATCACCCTTGGGAAAGGTTAGGTGTTTGCCTTGATGTAAATGACCAGACAATAAACTAAGGCGACATGGTCACTGGATCCTGCCACAACAAACCTAATGTATTGGAAGGGTATGACCCTGACCCTAAGAATGATAGGAATCTTGCCAAGTTGCAATTGATTCCGAACGAATGCGGATTGCATTCGGAGGAAAGGAGTCAGTCCTTAACAGTTTGCCAGCTAAAAGATCACTGAAATTGATTGTGCTTGTAACAGTTTAGAAAGGACTGTTTGCATTGTTTGCTCAATGAACTAAAGGATGAAAATATATCTAAAGCTTCAGGTTGGTGCCTGAGAGGCAGCTTCAATTACCCCCGACTGCCTGCCTAACCCTAACCAAGGGGGTTGTGAACCGCGC
Source organism: Lygodium microphyllum (assembly GCF_053477565.2). NCBI lineage: Eukaryota > Viridiplantae > Streptophyta > Polypodiopsida > Schizaeales > Lygodiaceae > Lygodium > Lygodium microphyllum. The sequence goes on from NC_141158.1 coordinate 31,661,032, forward strand.
CGGGAACGTGGACCGAACCCGCCGTGAGAGGTCTCTCCGTTGAGTTCTGCTTGGAGCAGGAGGACGCTTGGGTGCCAGGGGGGGCTCTGGCTGTAAATCCCTCGCCTTCCGGGTCCTGCACAAGAGACTAACGTGACTCGGGATTGGATCTCGAGGCCCGCATACTAGTCTACGGGCGGAAACTTGGGATAGTAATCACAGGAAGGATTACTGGAAAGCCTTCGGGCGGATTATGAATACGCCTACGGGCGGGAACTCCTTGTATTTCAAAGATAAAAGGATATAATGATAATAAAGGAGTTGTTTGGCATTGTTTTCTTTATGTCCTGTGATAAGATTACGTGAAGGAACCAGTGCTTAACAGGGTTAATCAAGGAAGCTGTTTGTATGTGTCAAACTAATATGGTAGGTAATTACATAACTAAAACAAACTGAGGAAAGTGCGGAGGATAGACCATAGGTCTACGGATGGGTGGTCCCGGTTAGCCGGGGACTTTTCTCAAGATCTTCGATGGACAGAGGATGATCGTCAACACCAAAGCAAGCAAGGAGAACAATGACTTGGAAGTACCGATTACCCGATTCAGGCTATTTTAGGGGAACGGAATGGGACTATGCCTTTTGGCAGAGAGGTCGAGCCTTGCATCCCTCTCGTTTCCTATTCTCCTTGAACCAAGTGCAGCATGAATTCGCTTCAGACCGGGCGTTTCTACGTAAAGTAGTTCATTCGGGTCTGACGCTAGTGGTTGCTAGATAATGACCAAACAGGAAAACCCAAATTCAGGTCGATCCTAAGTGGGAACGGCCAGGATACTTCCGCTACGTGGCAGACGCGGGAAGACCTAGATCGCAAGTCCCGTAACATTCCATGGGAGTGCCGGGCGGAGCTTTCTAGACATCCTTCCCGATGGACTGCTAAGACGTGTCCGGGATGATTCTAGTGGACATGTTACAAAAAAGAACTTAAGGCATAAGGGGGGGTGTGACCCTTGGGATCTCCACCCCCCAAATCAATTTCATGGGGGATGGGGGTGGGGTTTCTGCACGTGGCAGCAAAATAGTGCCATACTCCCCACAATGGGAAAAAAATGAGATGGGTGGCTAAAGAACAACCCCCCCCCCCCACCGATTACAGCAATGATCTTGTGCTTCTTTACGCTCTCCATCACCATCTCTCACACGTCCAATGGCTGCCTAGATATGGAGAACCAGATGTAGTCTTTCTCTCTCCTCTCTCTCTTCCCTCTATGGGTTGTTCATACGCATCATCTTGAAGGAGGAATCGGGAAGTAGATTGAAGCAAATGATGATGGAGATTAATGGAGATGTTGAAGATTGATGTGCAATGTGGAATTGAGAGCAATGGAGGCTCCATTCACTGGTCACGCAGTCATTTAATGCATCTCAGGTTTCAAAAAAACACGGTATGACTATTTTTTATGAAGGAAATAAAGTTTTTTTGACATTTTATTATGGAAATAATGTTCTTATGGGATGAATTTTTTTTTTGAGTGATGTTTGCATTATGTTTAATTGTTGTATATCAGAAAAGTTTTATTTCATAATGATTTACATGTGCTATTTCAATCCCGCAAACCCGAAATGTGGTTTTTAAGGGTAAAATGATGATTTTATCATTTTGAGTAGGTGAAATGTGTTCCTATGGGAGAAAATAGAAAATGAAATTGAATTGTAGTATTCTAAAAATGATTGGCATGAAAAAATCATAAAATAATAGTGATTATTGTCAAATAAGTGCATAAAAATAAGAAAAAATAAGAAAAATAGAAATACGCTTCGTAAAAATAAGAAAAAATACAATGAGTATTCGTGAATGTATGGTAGTGGCGGTGCATGAGGTTTAGCCTCAGTTTTCCCTATCTTTTTGTCAAAGTTCGTGATTTATCACTTTTCCTACATCAAAACATGACAAAATGAACCCTTACATCTATGTAACGGAAGCTCTACTTAAATGTAGGGGGTGGGGTGTTTGAGTGATGTGATTTGGGTGTTGTTTATTACTGTTTTTTAATGAATATCATGATATAGAGTTAGTATTATTTTAATTAAGAGGATAGTAGCATGAGCATTGTCTCGGTGCTATACTTACATCGCCGCAACGAGTTAGTGAATGAGCATTGGAAAGCCTGGTTGTGCACAAGACGTTTCTGATTGAAAATTGTGTTTGAGCACATTAGGATCATCCGTTTTTGTATGTGCATATCAAACATGGTATCGGAAAATGAAGAACTGGATGCATAGCACTTGTTATCCGTTATGATGACCTATGCTTGAGAGTGTGAGGGACAACCTAATCCGTAGGCTAGTCGATCGGGTTTCTTGGAAAATTATTTAGTATAAGGACCCATGCTATCTCCTGGAATACGTTCAAAATGAAAGAGTGGAGTTTTTATCGTGTGTACTTTATATTGGAGCGACGCATCTTGGGGCCAATCCTCGAGATGTAGGAGAGTCGTAGTGGAGCCGTGGCAATCAGCCAAGAGGTGCTTCCTTATGTTTGTGCTATGAGGTACTATGCTTATTTGTTATGGGATCTCCCTCTTGACGAGAAGAGATGGTGAATGTTAGACTATGACTCAATACAAACATAGAATCGATTATTGTAGAGTGAGGCTTAGATGCTCCTGGCCCACGAGGCCGTGTGGTGGGGTTGTCTGTTGTGTGCATGAGTTCCAGCTAGTGGCATAGCCAATGCTGGCCCATTTTAGGTCCCATCAAAACAATATCAAAAAGTTGCAGAACTTCATACTGGTCATCACATCAAGAAACTTTGTAATGATAATGGTGGAGAATACATTTCAAATGATTTTGATGATTATTGTCATAATCAAGGCATTCATCATCATGAATATACAATTCCCTACTCTCCTCAATAGAATGGTATTACTGAACGTAAAAACATGACTATTCTCAATGCCATGTGATGTATGCTCATTCATTCTGGCTTATCTTGATGTTTCTGGGCTGAAGTAATCTTAACAACAGTATTTGTGCAAAATCATCTTCCTACAATTGCTCCTTCTGGTAAAATATTGATTACTACTTGGACAGTTGAGACTCCTTTTGTTTCATATTTTCAAAATTTTGGATGTATTGCTTATATTCATGTACCCAAAGAGACTCACGTGAAACTTGATTCTCCCAGTTTGAAAGTTATTTTCATTGGATATTCAACTTTTTCTAAGGGAGAGGGAGATACAAGTTTTATGATCCATCTTTCAAGAAGATAATCATAAGTTGTGATGTTATTTTCAATGAGCAACTTATAGGCAACACATGTTCTCAGGAGGATGCTGGGCGGACGTGGTCACTAGAGGATGTTGATGATACAAAGTCATTACTCACTTCTTTTCCTTTTCTATATGATGATGAACCTTCTTCGAAGGATAATACTAACTCTTCAAATCAAGATTCACAACTTGCACCTATTATTGTTGATGATGACCTTGGCATTGATATTTACGTTGATCTTCCAATTGATAATGAGAATGGTACTTGTCATGTTTATGATGGTGATATTCTTGAGAATGCTCTCAATATTTGTGAAGACCCTATCTCTTATAGTGATGCCATGTCATCCCCACAAAAGGAACAATGGTGATAGGAGGCCATGGAAGTTGAGTATGAATCTCTTCTCTCGAAAGGTACATGGGTTCTAACTAAGTTACCACCTAGACGTACTGCTATTAAATGCAAGTGGGTTTTTTAAGACTGAAACAAAAGTAGATGGAGCATTTGACAAATTCAAAGCAAGGCTAGTTGCCAAAGGTTTCTCACAAATTGCAAGAGTTGATTATCAAGAAAATTTCTCACTTGTTGTTCCTATTACATGTATTCGAGTCTTGTTAGTTTTTGCTATTGAATTTGATTTGGAGATTCACCAAATGGATGTGAGAACTGCTTTTCTTAATGGTGATTTGAAGGAAGAGATATACATGGAGTAAGCATGGGGATTTGTAGTCATATATAAGGAAAATATTTCTTGCAGACTTCATCGGGCACTCTATGGGCTCAAACAATCTTCACAAGCTTGGTATCAAAAGATTGATCTCTTCCTTACAAAATAAGGTTTTATCTCTTTTTCTTTAGATCCTAACTTATATATGAAGTGGTACGATGATAGTTTTGTTATTCTTGCTCTATATGTGGATGATACCATATTTGTTTCTAACAATCTCAACTTCCTTCAACAAGTAAAGAAGGTTTTATCTTCTAATTTTGGCATGGTCAATCTTAGAGACATATACTCCTGTCTTGGTATTTAGATTCAACGCTATCGAGAAAAGGGTGTTTTATTTATGTGTCAAACAAAGTTCATTGAAGATATTATTCAGAAGTCTGGTTTGGGTTCTGCACATCATGCTAGTACTCTTTGTCTTGTGAGCTCTACCAAAAACTCTCACTTTCTGCAGAATGATGGACAATTAGCATTACATCCGCCTTATGCTAATCTTATTGGATGCCTTCAATTTGTTGGCTTAAATTCTCGCTCTGACATTCTTTTTGTTGCAAATTTTCTTGGATAACATCTTATTTCTCCATGCCTTAAACATTGGACTATAGCTAAACAAGTTTTGAAGCATTTGAAAGGCACTAAAGATTTTGGGTTGGTTTATCAATGCAAACAAAACTTTGATTCTCTACATTCACTTCAACTTTTGGGTTATACAGATGCAGATTGGGAAAGCTCTCACTTATCTATGTGTTCTATAAGTGGAAATTATTTCTTTATCAATGGTTATCTTGTTTCTTGGACTAGCAAGAAACAATGTTGTGTTGATGTTTCCACTGCAGAGGTTGAACACGTAGTTGCATCTTTAGTGGCTCGAGAGTTAGTATGGCTTCGTCAAGTTATATTAGATATTGGCCATCCTCCTCTCTCCAACACACCACTTCGATATGATAACCAAAGTGCTATTAGCCTTGCTAAAGACTATGTTCAACATAACAAGTTTAAACATGTTGAAGTACATTATCATTATGTTTGATATGAAGTAAATAGAGGCACGATCATGATTGAACATTGTCCAAGTGATCCAATGATTGCATATATATTCACCAAAGGACTCAATGAAGCACGCTTCACTTTGTATTGCGCTTGGAACTTGGAGTTGTCTCAACTTCAATATTTGGGAATTAATCTACTATGACATTATAGTGCCATTGTACATACTCCTTGTAGGCACCATACACTTCACATATGCGCATATATCTTAGACCTCTTGGTCATCTTTATACATATATATTCAATTTCACTTTACATGCACGGGTTCACTTTACATGCATATAATAATCCTTCTTGATCATGTTTGTACATTTGTATATAGGAACTCGGGTTTTTGCCTTGTGCTCCCCAAGGGGGTTTTCATCCGTAGCTAGAGACCTTTGTTTGAGTGAGGGTGTTGGAGCTATATATAGCTCACCCTATCTAGATTAGGTCTCACCTATATATATGTAGATTGTGATAAATATGATATAGTCTTCGGGAGTGTATAGGATTGTGATAAATATGATGTAGTCTTCGGGAGTGTATATGATGTGACTCTTCTCTCCCTATCGCATGTCTCTACATGTCTTCTCTCTCTACATCTCAATAGTTGATTCCCTGACAGTGAAATTACTTTGCAAATTCCCTAGCCAATTATGCTTTTGTTTAGGATGTCATTTTCAAGTGTGGTCTTGAGGGGCTCTTACAATTTCCTTTAGATATTAGCCTATGACTATTATGGGGACTTCTTGTTGACATGTCCTATTTTGGCCACCGATGGCTAGTTTGGGTTATGAGTTAGGTAGCACTTGAAAAACCTTCCTATTTTATCGTGGATGCATAGGATCATTCAATGTCATATTCATCAAACACCCCTTGCCATTTATGTAGGGGGTTGGCCAATAATTTGTTGCACTTAGGGTAGGACCTGATCAGCCCATATCATTGGTTTGGTTTTGTGCTTCACTAGAGCTATATGTGGGACCAAGGGTTTGTTCTCAGTAGTAAGCTACTGAATGGTGTGGTTTTTGGCTTATTTCATTAGGCCAAGAGGGACATTTTGGTTGAATTTAATGCTTGATTCTCATTAGGCCAAGAGGGCTATATATTTGTTTGATGGAGGTGAAGTTAATATTTTCTTATTTTAGTGCTATACTAAATAGATTCGATGGAGCCTGGAGGGAGCCTCTTGCTGCACTAGATGCTTCTTGTGGAGAAGTCTAGGTGATATCCTTCCTTTACAAGTTCTTTCCCTTTATGTTGAATGGTTATGTGTCTGTGGGAAATTTTCTTCTTTTGGGAATTAGCAGTCAAGGCGTGAAGTCCCAAGGATAGTAGGTATATCTGGGGAAGTCCAAGTAGTCATCTACCTCTTGTGAAGAAATTGTCGATCACTCTAAGAATTGTTTTAGAAGGTAGTCCTTAGTGACCCTGTTCTACTGGCCTACTAGGTAGCTAGTTCTAGGAGTTTCTGCTAGTTATGAGGCAATTAGAGAAGCCTACCAAATAAAAGAAAGAGAAGAAACAATGAGGAAACAATACATATATTTGAAGACTATAGTACATGGAGGTGTGTAAAAAGGGGTTCTAACCCCTGAACAAAAGATAAAGAAATAAAATGAAAGACAAATATCAAAGAGTAGATGATCATTGCCTTGCAAAGGCCTTGTAGGATGTCTAGCTGAACAAAATAAATAAGGATGGTTGGAGTGAAAATAAAAGTGAATGGAAGAAAAAGGATTTAGTATCACCTTGTGAGAGCTTGGTAGGTTTGTGGGTACCAAGGCAGGACTTGTGGGGATGCCCTGCTCTTCTTGGGTCACTATGCTCAGCTCCCTCCTTTTCACATGCCCGAGTATCAAGTCTTGAAGTCTTAAAAAGTCATAAATTAAAAGTATCTAAAAATGAAAGATCGGGCTATAGGAGTCCTCACCAAGTAGGAGTTGCTGGTCTAGTTGTCCTAGGGTAGGTAGGTAGTTCAGACCACCAATCAACTTGACTCCTTTGATAGTTCTTTCAACCTGTCTGTGTGTTGAAGCAGTTGGTTAGCAACTAGCTTTGGATCTCTATTAGGTTATACTTGGCCTATCCTTTGTGGATTTTCATACCTTGATTTGGTCAGCGCGGTAGGGTGAGAGCTATTTTTATGTTTTGTTGTGTATTCTTCTTTGAAGCAGCTTTATGTTCTTTATAGTTTTTTAATGTGTAGATCAATTTGTAGATTCGACAGGATGAGTATCCATATCTCGCGGTCATCAATGAGAGAAAAATTTAAATACTAGGGAAATTCCAAACAAGTGCCAAATGATGAGAATTTAAGGCAGAATTCAAAGCTTGAAGGAAGTGGAGGACGCGGATTTGATAATTTTAGGTGGCTATGAAAGAAAGGAATTCAAATTACTTCGAAACCCAAGCTTTGCACTGGTTGCATATTTTTCATAAAATTTTAGCGTACCAGAATTAAGAGGGATAAGTTCCAAGTAGTTTGAGACTTCATATGACAGACACCAAAAAAATTTCAGAATTGAAATTGGTTGCCGGACATAGAAGTTGCCATCTTCCATCGCGATGTTTTAGAGATGAGGGGGGTTGTGGGGCTGAAAGTAAGCCCAAGTTCTAATCATACAAGCCTATTGCCTAATTTTTTCACTCTACATTGCTTATCTCCATGTGGGAAATGGTGGATTGATCAGAGAGAATAAAAATTAGTCTTTCTCTCTCCTCTTAAGGTGTGTTCATGCGGATGATTCTTGGAAGAGATTGAAATGAAGACCGGTTGTCCAAATCTTGATAGGATCATGTTGATGCTCAGGGAGATGATGGCTAGCATGTTTTGAGGATCAATGATTAGCTTGGTGACTGCCTACTGAAAATGCAAATATTAATTCCCAAAACCCAAGAAAAGGCAGTAAGGTCTTTTTAACGAAAATTCAAATCTTTTTTGACAATTTATGATGCAATTCTCATTCATATTCAATAGATATTTGTTTGATGCTTGGTTACAATATGTTTGAGGGCTATATATTGTAAAATTCAAAATTCATGCTTGTAGTCATGATTTATTAATTTTTTTAAAATACAAAAATGCATTTTTAAAAGAAAAATGGTGTTTTCGTCATTTCGGGCAATCAAATTGTATTCATGTATAGTAAAATTAAATGCCAAGGTGGATCAAAGTGTGTCTTAGTTTGTTGACTCAGAAAAATCAGAGAAATACAATATTTTATTTGAAATAAATCATGAAAAAATCAAGAAAAATGAGTTTTATATGGAGAAAAAAAAGATTTTAGGCATAAAAAATTTACAAAAAATTATGAATGTGTTTGTGAATGTATGCTAGGGCTAGGGTATGAGGTTTAGCCTTAGCCTGCTTCCATTTTTATTCTAAATTGTATATTTATTACTTTTTATATACAAAAAATACATGAAAAATACTCCTTACACCTATCAATGAGTGCAAAACCATAAACAATAGGGGAAAAGGGTTGACGAGAGTTAAGAGTCTGTTAAATTATAAAATTTTCTCATAACTTGGCATATAGGATTCATTCATTTTAAGTCTTTAAAGGAGGAAAGTATCATGAATTACTTCGGTCGTCTCAAGACATTGTGTGTTAGAGTGAAGTCATGAAAAGAATGGTTTGTGCACAATCCACGTTGTTTGGTCTATAAGTTAACATATTTGTGCACTTAAGAATATTCAACTTTGCATTGCATTACATATACATATGGTATCAAAAAAAAAAATCCTGGATGCATTGCAGTTAATTGTTATAATCATTGACCTGCGTTGAGAGCATAAGGAGTCTCTTATTGTAGAATAGTACGTTCGTTCTCTTTGGGGCCTAATCACTACAAGATATAGACCTTATAGCGACGTTTAAAGCGACGAAAATACAAACAACAAATTTTGCCCCCGTCGTCGCAAAAAGCGTCGTTATTGACGACGCCATAGAATCGTCGCTATATCCGTCGCTATATGCGCGACGCATATAGCAACGGTTGCAGAGTATTTGCGACGCTCATAGCGACGCCAATAGCGACGCCAATAGCGACGCGTGCAGTAAATTTGCGATGCAAATAGTGACGGTAACAGAGAAAAAAAAAATTTGTGGCAGGGCAGCTTGTATAGCACTGTGTGCTGTATGAGAGCCATACAAAATAGTTTCTGCACTGCTGCATACAAAGCGTTTGCAAACAAAAAGAATGTATACTGAAATCATAAAACTGATACATGAAATAAATACATGATATCGCATAAAATGCGATTGGTACAATCATGAAACGATATCACTAATACATAGAAAATGTCTACATAGATCGGGCGACTAAAAACTAAAGGTGTGTGAGCTCTAAGGATCCAAGGGCGAGCTACAAATCCTCGTCCCTCGAAAGCTCGTCCCGCTGCAAAGGAGCATCAAACGGATTCTGCAGAAAAAGAAACAACATATCAATCCACCATACAATAATGCATTCAAATATCTCATGGTAACTACGGACAAGAAAGATGAGTGACTTATAGGGCCGCCGCGTCTATACAATCGGTCGATCAATGCCCTAAAACCGTGCCTCTCTGCATATCGAGTCTCAAGGCCTTGTGGATCACGATTTGTAACGGAGTGCTGCAAAGAAAACAAAATGCTAACTGTTAGAAACATGATTGTCAGTACAAAGAATATCTCAAAAAAACAAATAAGCAAAACAAAAGAGAAACTTACAAAGTCCTCCAAATATGTCCTGTGGCCGCCATTCCCAAGATGATGTACCGATCCAACCTCGATTCGTGCCCTCGCCGCCTCCCGCTACTGACTCCAATGTCCTGGCGAATTTGTAGCCTCCTCCCTCAGTCGGCGCCAGTTGTCTGCATCTAACCACTCGGGCTTTGGAGCCCCACTCTTGATTGCCTTGCGTGCGTCGGATCGTCTATGTGACATGTATGCACGCATGCAATCCATCATCCAGCCCGTAGAGAATCTATCCACTGCGGCTGGCACCGGGAACTCCTCGTGCAAGGATGCTACTATGTAGTCCTTGCTCCCCTCCGGTATGTTCCTCCAATGATCCAGGACGTTGTGCCGAAAAACTTGTTGGCACAACTCCCTCATGCGAGCCATCACCCTCCTCCCCTCATCATTCATGATGATGGCTCCTGACCTGCCATCCACTAGGTATCCATAACCCCTAGGAGTATGCCTAAGATGGGCCCTCTCCCATCTCCGTCCACGCTCCTGGGCATATCCAGGAGACCCCTGCACATCCGGTGTACCGACGGGGGTACCCTCTCCCGGAGTGCCACTCAAAGGGGTGCCACCAAAGGGGGTGCCACCAAAAGGAGTGCCACCAAAAGGCGTGCCATCTGCCGACGGCTACGCAAATACACACACACACACTCTCTCTCTCTCTCTCTCTCTCTCTCGTTTGTGTGTGCACATGTGCACTCTTTGACAATTCATCAATGGTCCTAAGCCTTAAGGCTCAAGGCTTTTTATAACCTTAGTCACCCACGTTACTTTCTCTCTCTCTCTCTCTCTCTTGGCACATTTTATGGTGATGCATGCTTGCTTTTTGTTAACTTGGCATTGATGATCAACATCAGCCTTTGTATGATCCAATGGATTTCTTCTTGGATAGGCATTGATATAAATCATAAGTATCATTCCTATGTAATTTCATTCCTATGCAATGTAGACATTTCATTAACCATGGCATCCTTCCATTTGCTTTTATCACATGCATTCTTTATTGTAGGTTTAACATGTAAGACTAAGGCGAGAATGGAAAGATTGCATTGTTTCAAATTTGATTTGTTAATTGGAGTGGATGTCCCCATAGGTGTGACAAATCCTGGAGGTGACGCAGCTCCAGCTGAACGACGAGACGGAGACACCACATCCGTGTCTCCACAGCAGCACCCCCCTGATCCTCCTGCAGTCGCAGTCCCTCCCTCTGGCCCAAGTCGCGAGCGTCGAGATCGTCTGCTCGAAGCTGAAGCATCTGATCGCGCTGAAGCTGATCTAGCTGAAGCTGATCTAGCAGAGCGCCCTGAAGAAGAACGAGACAGCTCCTGATCTGCCATCTCTCTGAATCTCGCGAGCTGATCTGGAGACATGCATGCCATCATGTCCTGAAACTCCTCATCGCTCATCCCTCGACTCATCCTGAAAATGTCGATACCTGCACAGATAAAAAATGATGTTAGAATAATCAATTTAAACTATACAAAGCACATTAATATAAATCATTTTTGAAAAATCCCTCTTAAAATGCGTATCTTATCTACCTTTATGGAAGATCTAAACAACGAATTGAGTAATACAATTCTCCAAGAATGAAGTATTCTATGGTCCCATGTTAATCTCCTGACACAACTCTGCATACACTGGAAGGTCGATAGACATGTCACCAAAAAGAACGAGTCTGTCTCGTTCTCAAAAAATTCTACGACTTCTGTATTTCCATCATTGTTAGCCGATGCGGGCTCCAAGCTTGCGGTGGCCTCCACCCCTTGTAATATCGATCCCTCTATTTGCATATTTTTTTCATCTATGCCTGGAACATCGCTTTGATCATATACTCTTGCACCTCGAGGAGTTGAAGGTATAACATACCATCATCGAGGTTGTCGGGGGTTTGGATCCAACAAGTGGTTGACCTGTAAGTGGGTCCAATATGGCAACTCGTAGAAAACTGAGAACCGTTGCATTCCATTTGGATGTGATTCCGGGTTTACCATTTTCAGCTCGTACCAGCTTGCAGCATTCATACGTGCTGGAGGTCGTCCAAGAAAACCTTCCCTGAGTTCATGATCCTCCAGCAAGAAAGCGGCGTGTCCTTGATATACCATCTTCTTCATGGTTCGTGACCTTCGGGAGTCTAATTGTGGCCCACACAATGGACATGCATGATAACCTGAGGTAACGAGACCTGCAAGGCGATCCACGACCTAGTGAATACTTGATTGAATGAAATAAAATATAGATATTACCAGCGAGAACAAAGGTCTGCTCACCTGAGCACTCTCCCAATCCCGGAAATTCATGCATCGTCCACATGAGAATGGCTCGAATGTTGGCTGACCGCCGACCATCGCGCCTGCTCATATCTTGCACCGTGACCCCCTCCTCCCACAAAATCTTAAGCTCATTGACTAATGGACGAAGATACACGTCCATATTTTTTACTTTGTAGCGGCCCGGGACAAGCAAGCTAAGGATGAGATGTCCTTTCTTCGTAGAAAGCCATGGAGGAATGTTGTAGTTGACAAGCACTATAGGCCACACACTGTAAGAAGTCGAGCGCAGACCGAATGGGTTCACACCATCCATGGCGAGACCGAGCCGAAGATTCCTTGGCTCTCGCGCAAAGCCTGGGAAGGTAGAGTCAATGTGGCTCCATGCGCGCGAATCTGCTGATATTCGTTGAACTCCATCCGTGGACCTATTCTGCACATGCCACGTTGTCAAGCTTGCCATGGCAGACGTGCGAAACATGTGGTTTATGCGGGGGATGAGCGGAAAGTGTCTGAGAACTTTTTGAGGGATGGTCTGCCCTTGCAAGTCCTATCGATACCTGTGAGCACCACACTTTGGACATGTCTCCATAGTCTCGTATTCATCTTGAAACAATATGCAGTCGTTGATACATGCATGGATGTTATTGTAGTCCATGCCAAGCTTCCGTAAAACATGTCGTGCATCATCATGAGACTCAGGCATGGTGTTTGCAGGTGGCAATATATGATATTTCAGTAACCTGAAAAAAATCATAAAACACCTTGAAAAAACACAAATGTTTGCAATAATACTATTTTTAAAAAAAACAATGAAGTCTATGTGCAAGGTACCTGAATAACTCAGTCACACTCGTATCGCTCCAACCGTATTTTGCTTACACACTTAAGAGTGCAAGCAATGTCTTCAACCGAGATACTCGGCACCCATCATATAATGGTATGGATGCTTCCTCTCTAAGCGGGTCAGATGTCTCAACATCCATGGGAATCAATGCATCGATCATTGCCTCCATCTCAGGCTCCAAGATTGTAGGCAAGTCGGGAAGGTTGTCTGTCTCCTCTGGCATTGACGGTATAGATGGGCCTTGCGAGTGGTCGATTGGCTCCTGCAATCCATCCATCGCACGTCCACAAACTCTTCTAATTGGCCGCAAAGGGTGCACTCCCCCTTGGGTCGAGAGATCACCCCCCTGGATACAAAATTTGCCAACAAGACTTAATCTTATTGTGTATGGTTTTCAATTAGCTTGAGAGTACAATGCATGAAAAATGCTAACTTCAAATTACCGTTTGCTGAAAATCCGCAATCGCCTGATCAATGATCTCAGATTGAAACTCGCCAAATCGTCGTACGTGTTCTATAGACAATCGACGTTTTCGTCTAATTGTCAACTTGCATTGAGAGCAAGGACATGGGACACGTTGATTAAGATACGTCTCGCGGTCTTGAACAATAAGACCTTTTTCGTTTGCCATCTTATCTACATTACAGCAAACGAGGCTTAAATGGATAGCTTTATGGAGATGTACGTCAAGTTGCAAGTTGACCATAAACCTTGCATTGTATATAGTAGTTGAGAGATTTTTCGATGTTATATCTCGGCCTTGTATCATGCTCAACGATTTGTTTGTCCCGGTAGATAATTATTTGTTATATCTCGGCTTTGAGTATAAGTAATCCATTTTAAAATTAATGCGCGCCATCTATGAAATTTTATAACTATAGTAATAAAATTTATTTCAATCAATTCTACTCATAGTCATAAGACCTGAGAGAAATTATCCTATACTCAATTTAAGGGTTTCTTCTTCTATAACAATAATTTTGGGTTCATTTTGATGAAGTACGTGGCCCATGGCAAAGCACATTGCATACCATTATCAATAAGTCTATTATCTTAAATTTCCTTCCCCTCCCTCTCCCTCTCTTTCTCTCCCTCTCCCTCTCTTTCTCTCTTTCTCTCACCCTCTCCCTCTCCCTCTCGTTCTCTTTCTCTCCCTCTCTCATTTCCTTCCCCTCGCTCTTCCTCTCCCTCTCCCTCTCTTTCTCTCTTTCTCTCACCCTCTCCCTCTCCCTCTCGTTCTCTTTCTCTCCCTCTCTCATTTCCTTCCCCTCCCTCTCCCTCTCCCTCTCCCTCTCTTTTTCTTTTTCTCCCTCTCCCTCTCTATCTCTCTTTTCCTTCCCCTCCCTCTCCCTCTCCCTCTCCCTCTCGTTCTCTTTCTCTCCCTCTCTCATTTCCTTCCTCTCCCTCTCCCTCTCCCTCTCCCTCTCCCTCTCTATCTCTCTTTTCCTTCCCCTCCCTCTCCCTCTCGTTCTCTTTCTCTCCCTCTCTCATTTCCTTCCCCTCCCTCTCCCTCTCCCTCTCTCTCTCTTTCTCTTTTTCTCCCTCTCCCTCTCTATCTCTCTTTCTCTCTCATTTCCTAAACAAGCAAAAAATAAAGTGATTTAAACATCCTCCAAGCAAAAGGGAGAGGGAGATATACAATGCACTCTCCCTCTCTTTCTCTTTCTATCCCTCTCTCATTTCCTTCCCCTTCCTCTCCCTCTCGCTCTCTTTCTCTCTCATTTCCTCTCCTAAACAAGCAAAAAATAAAGTGATTCAAACATTAAACAAGCAAAAGGGAGAGGGAGAGAGAGAATGCACTCTCCCCCTCCTTCTCCCTCTCTTTCTCTTTCTCTCCCTCTCTTATTTCCTTCCCCTCCCTCTCCCTCTCCCTCTATTTCTCTTTCTCTTTCTCTTTCTCTTTCTCTCCCTCTCCCTCTCTTTCTCTCTTACTCTCTCGTTTCCTCTCTTCAACAAGCAAAAAAGAAAGTAATTTAAACATTAAACAAGCAAAAGGGAGAGAGAGAGAGAGAATGCACTCTCCCTCTCTTTCTCTCCCTCTCCCTCTCCCTCTCCCTCTCTTTCTCCCTCTCTTTCTCTCCCTCTCTCTCCCTCTCTCTCTCCTTCTCTTTCATTTCCTCTCCTAAACAAGCAAAAGAGAACGATTTAAACCTTCAACAAACAAAAGAAAGAGAGAGGGAGACTCACCAATGAGATATGGCGAGCGTGGGCGGCTTCTCTTTGCAACGAGGGCTCCTCCTCTCCTTCGCGAACAACGGCGGTGGCGGCGGCAGCAAGTCACTTCCTCTTCTTCTCTCACAAAGCCTTCGCTCTCTCCCTCGCTCTCGCTCTCAAAAGGCGAAGAAAAGAAAATGAAAACGGCGCTCTGGTTTCGGCCGCGCTTTTTTTCCCTGCGGCGTCGCTATACGCAAATAGCGACGCCCATAGCGACGCCCATAGCGATGCCCATAGCGACGCCGATATCTGCCGTCGCTAATCGGCGTTGCTAATTGCCCAATTCCTTGTAGTGAATTTGGTAAGGATTGATTTATCTCCTAGAATGAACATTAAAAGAGTGGACTATGTTTCTCATTGGCTATATGTTTGAACAATGTATCTTGGGGCCAATCCCTGAGGTGTAGGAGAGCTATAGTGGGGCCACAGCAATTAGTTGAGGGGTTCTCTCTGTGTGTGTAATATGAGGTGCTAGACACAGATCTGTTTGGGAACTCCAACTACTTGGAGTTGGAAAGGGAATTGTTGGACTAGAAACAGTACAAATGTGTGTCTAAGTTAGATCAGTATGTGTAGCCTCCAAATCCTCCTGGCGGTAAGGCCATGGGGGTGTTTTGATTGAGCATAGAGGCTCGGCTAGAGCCCTAGAGCCAGTGTTGGCCCAAATTTGGTCTTGACACAACCCTTACAAATGATCCTCACATGGATCCAACTTCAATATCTCCCTTTATGATGCCCCTTGACTTAAAACCAAAACTTTCCATGGCTATCCTACCCTAATGGATAAGCTTGCCTTATGCAAAATCCTTAGCTATTATGCTTTCTTAATTGATCAAATGCTAACCTAACTACCTTTGAGAACTAAGAAATCCCCACATGGTAGTGGACTCATATATACTAACTCCTATTGGATTTCTATAGTAATCTCTTTGTTTTGTTGATGCAAAAGAAAGGTATACATGCTAGGAAACTGAGTGACTCTAAGGACTACCAATCAATTCAGGATAATAATGACTCTATTTCCAATATAGTGGATTATGACACTAATGGTCGTAAAATTAAGAAAATCTATAAAGACCCCAACCCCTCTCAGATCAAGAGTTTGCTCATTGATGTAGACACTATGAAAGTAAACTTGAAATTATATTGGCTTGAATACCTACCTCAAGGTACTCAAGTACAAATGATCTATGTCGAAACCTTGACATACTAATTGTCAAAAATGGCATAGAAAAAGTCCAAGAGAGCACCACAACAACTTCTAATCTCAATACAAAAGGAAGTACAAGTTGTGATCCAAGATTTCTCCAATCAACCTAATCTTCTAAGTCTAAGATCGTATTTCTATTCCATCTAAGGAGAAAGCACTTAAAATTCAATACCCACAACAATGAATCAAAAAATCAAAGTCAAAACCATGTAACCTCCCATAATTCTCAATTCTTAAAAGGAATAGTTATATAATTATATTTCTTGGGACGAAGTGCAAAGATACATATAATGAACCCGTTGAGGGACCAAGAAGTAAACATGGCTATGCTTGGGAACCCCCTAAGCCTCTGTATATATATTGATAAGGAGCTTAGTGAGGAGGATGAGGTGTGACTCCTTGAGTTGCTAAAACAATATCAAGATGTGTTTTCTTTGGAAAAAGTGCTCTAACCTTAAGGGTATACCGCTACAATTTCTCACATGTACAATTTCTCTTTAGACTAACACCAAGCCTCTTAAGTAGAGACCCTAGCCTATGAATCCTCGAGACACCCGTCATGTGTCTCTAAATTGATTGCTTATTACACATTCTCTATTTAAAAAATTTATGTCAATAAATTAATGACTCACTTTTCTTTAAGTGTTGATGATAATCTAGCTTGGCTATGAGACCATTTAGAGACTAGTATTCCTAGTGCATCACTTAATGGGGTGATCAGAGCACTATGACGGGGATATCTGGTACATGTAGTACAAGTTATGAAGGAGGAAGGAAGTGTCTACCAACTGTAAGAGTGTACACAAGAACCAAGGAGTTACACATAAATGAATACGGATTAAGTTCTAAGAAGAGGAAGTGCATTAGCATTATGCATATGTATTTATGTGTGCATCTGTGGACGCCTAGGAATGTTTACTTGTGTGTAATGAGCATTGCATTCATTTGGGGTCATCCTCTCCCTTACAAGTCAAGGTTTAAGGTATTTTCTTTCATTAAGAAAGATGAGAGAGGGAATTCTCTCAGTAAGAAAGACGAGAGACGTGATCCTCTGGAAGTGAGGGGAGAAGTGATTTTCTCTTTCTAAGGTCTAAAATGACATAAGCTTTTGTGTGGAATTCAATCTTAAGGTTGAGGCCCAATGCAATTTTATGAACTCTCCTTAAGGTGGTTGCATGGACCACGAGTTAAGAGTAAAGTTTGAAAAGATGGCTTTTTTAAAAGACATGATTAATACATTTTTAAAATATCTCATGATAGAAAGATGATCTCTAAAAATGGCTCACGAGGGCCATTGGAAACAATGAGATCTACAACTTTCATGTTGGACGTTTTTTCATCTGAGTAACACACAGAGAGATATCTCGAAATTGGTGCTACAAACTAGGTCCTGGAATAGCCAGATCTTGCATGAAGATCAAGTCAAGTCTCTCTCCAACAAGAGAAGCTCTTGAAAGCCTATAAAAGAGGAGGCTCTCATTGGGTGTGAGGGAGGTGGAAGGAAGCTCTTCTGAAACCAAGTTCCAAGAGGAGAACAGAAGGTGCAAGTGCTACAGAAGCTCTACTAAAACCAAGTTCCAAGAGGAGAAGAGAAGGTGCAATTGCTGCGAAAGCTTTGCTGAAATCAAGCACCAAGCGAGAGCCCTACAGATATTTTGTAGGAGAGAAGGAGACTCAAGAAGGATCAAAAGGTGCCAACTTCCAAGTTGTGCAAGTGTTAGCTGGTTGTATACCATGCAAGGAACTGTGATCTTGTTTCCAAGATCTACAAGTAAGAACCGGTTTATGTGTAACGAAGGAGCTTGGTCCTTGTCAATAATATAACTCCACAAGGGGGGAGATTGGCCCATCTTCCAGTCCCTAGTGTGTTGTCAATCTCTCTCTCTCTCTCTCTCTCTCTCTCTACATCTTTCTTTTCTCTCATTTGTTCTCTCTCTTCACCATATATATTTTAAGTATATAAGAAAGTCGAGTGTGTATCTTAGATATTGTAACAGTGGTATCAGAGCAAGTCTCTTTGCTTTTCTCAAAGTAAAGGTGATCCTTGCAAGAAGAAGGTAAAGATGGCAACAACTGATGAAGCAATTGACAAAGTATCGTAGCTTGTTGGAGATTCTCGAAGTACTCAATTGATTGAAAGCTTAAGGGAAAGGGAAGAATTGACAAATTATCATAGCTTGTTGGAGATTCTCGAAGTACTCAATTGATTGAAAGCTTAAGGGAAAGGGAAGAATCTACTTATGAAGGACCGAATCCTCCATAAGATGGTGATACTAGAGGAAACACCATTGCACCAATTGATGGTGAAGGTGCAAAGCATCGCTGAGAAGCTTCCTATAAGGAAGAAGGACTCTTGGATCAAGAAGAGTAAAAAGGCCTCACCTCGAGTGAGGCAAATAAGGAGGGAGTCATCTCCCTTAGCAACCAACTACTCCCCTGATTACTCAAGTTCCTCCTCCTTCTCATCATCTTCTAGTTTCTACTCTCTTGGTTCTAAGTCGCATACAATCCGCAAACGGACAAAGAGGGACCATAGAGGAGCAAGCTTAAGAATACTGAGACTTTCAAGTCTGGGGATAAGGACATAAAATTTAACTCTTACTCTAGTAAGAGAGATATTGCTAAGGCATTAGCCTTTGTCAGGAAATTTGAAGTTGCTTTTTTTAATGGTAATTTCTTAGAAAAGTCTAAGCTCACGCATGTAGACATGCACTTGAAAAACACCACTAGCAATTGGTCGTTGACTCTCATTTTGGAGGGAAGGAAACCCACGACTTGGGAAAAGTTCAAGAAGAAATTTTATGCTTAGCTATCGCCTCCTAATTTTGAGAATGATGTCAAGAAGGAGTGGGATTGGCTAGGCTCGAAAGAGCATGAGAAGGTCACTAGTTATGTGAACAAGTTTTGGTCTACTCTTCTCAAGGTTACTCCTTTCATGGAGATCAGTGATGAAGAGAAGAAAAGGAAGTTTGAAGCTGGCCTACTCCCTCATTTACGTAGACCATGAAGGTGTATCCACATGAAACCTTATCTCACATTATGGAGTCGGCCATCATAGCTGAAAGTTTGCATACACCTGCTACATCTTGAAAGTTGGAGATGAGTTCTTATAGAGCTAGACAAGAGCATCTCTATGATCAACCAAGAGACAAGACTAATCGAAGAAGACCTACCTTTACCTATGACCAATATTCAAAACCAGAGGGTAATAAGAAGAAGCGCAAGTATCCCTCACCCTCTGAGATACAAAAGTACAAAGAGGAAGGAAGGTGCTTTCTTTGTGGTGAGTTAGGGCATATGAAACCTGATTGTCCTCACAAAAGGAAGGAAGAAAATTTGGTTAAAGTTCCTCCTCCGCCATCCTCAAATTCTATTCTAGATGGTCAAGCTAACACTCATTCAAATGAGAATAAAAGACAACTCTTAAAGGGTTGGGGAACACTCAACAATCAATGAGTTTTGATACTCTTTGATCCAAGGTCCACAAATAATTTTGTGTCAGCAGATACTGTTGAAAGGCTACAAATTCCACCGAATTGATTGGGAACACCAATTGGATCATATTCGGCATTTGAAGGACTCACAACCAATTTGACTCCTATTCAAGGAAAGTTGAATCTTAGAATTGGGGATTACTGCGACCAAGAATCTTTTCTACTTGCACCCATAGGTAAATGTGATGTTATCTTAGGCATGCCTTGGCATTACAAGATTAGACCTCTTTTCGATTTTGTTAAGAAGACCCTTGCATTTCAATTCAAGGGTCAAAACATACTATGCATTGATGATATTGGAGATTGGCCTATGCCAATGGTTAGTCATATTAGCATTTCTAAAGAAATGAAGAATGCTACTTTTGCATACATGATTTTTGTGAGAGAGTCAAAAGAAGCTAATGATTCAAGGGCACTTGATGCCTCTAATGAACACACAATACCAACTAATTCTTCTAAGTCTCAAACTTTAAAAGAACCCCTCTCTTTAATTGATTAAGTCACACATGATTTTGTTAAACAATATGAAGATTATTCTAGTGATTCACTCCCAGGAGAGTTATCTCCTAAGCGCTCGAAAGATCACACAATTGATCTTATCCCAGGCAGTGTACCACCTAACCAACCGCCTTATCAAGTAAGTGCAAGTCAACAATAAGAGATCCTAAAACAAGTAAATGAACTATTGGAAAAAGGGTTAGTTCAACCTAGCTCCTCTCCATATACTGCTCTCCAGCCTTACTTATTCAAAAGAAATATGGTTCTTTCCGTATGTGCATAGACTACAAATCTTTGAACAATATCACAATCAAGAATCGTTTTCCTATCCCAAGGATAGATGATATCTTGGATAAGTTGCAAAAGGTGCTAGTATCTTTAGTCACATTGATCTCAAGAGCGGCTATCACCAGATACAAATAGCACTTGAAGATGTTCACAAGACAGCTTTTTGTACAATGTTTGGACTATACGAGTTCTTAGTCATGCCATTTGGTTTGAATAATGCACTTGCCACATTCAATCGAATGATGGAGAGAATTTTTAGACCTCGCTCATAGTTCACAGGTGTCTTCTTTGATGACATTCTAATATTTTCACTATTTGAAGAGGAGCATAGAAAACATATATCTATTGTTTTTCAAGAGCTTCACAAGCATAGACTACATGTCAATGCTAAGAAGAGTGCGATTTTCCTTTCAAAAAATCATTACTTGGGCCATATTGTTTCTCACAATTTGGCGAGAATGGATCATGAGAAGATTTAAGCCATTGTTGAATGGTGTCCGAGCTCTCGCTCAACTGCCAAGACCCACGGATCACTTATTATTTCAAGCATTCCAAGCGAGCTCTAATGGCTATCTCTCACATAGTTGACGCGTCTTCAAACCTACGAATGTAGTGAGCTTACCTCAATGCCGAAATGAGTTTCCTCCTCCTCCGCACACACCGGTAGCTCCATGATCTTTGATGCTAGCTCAAGCACCCTCAAGCCTCCTCCATCAAGCTCCATCCCCCATTGTCGTGCACGCGCGAGCAAAGAGAATAGAATAGAAGAAGTGAAGTAGAGATGGTGAGGAGCTTCACCCTCTTGATCCCTCACTCCCACACACTCTCACACTCCCTCTCTCAAGATCTCTCAAGAGCACACACACAAGCAAAGAGAAGAGAAGAAAGGAGGAAGAGAGGTCTCTTGTTAGTCACACACCAAATAATGAGCTTCCATTAACTTTTTTGAACTTTATATACAAGCCCTAAAATTCCACGGGTGCCCATCTTTTTTTACATGACCAGCCTTTGTAGCAAGGTCATTTTTCCTATTTCCCTTTTCTTGCCTCATGCCTTAAGCCTACACCCATCTATTCCTTTACAAATGGCACATGAGGGAGCCTGGCGCTCTTTTAAAAGAGTTTTTTGAGTTTTTTGAGGTGCCTTCTATTTAAAATTGCACTTTCGCCTCAGCTTAGCTTTTAGGAGCCGCCTTTGCGCCTTTGCTCTTTTTTTGTTCTTTTTCCACTTTTTGCTTCATTTTTCTGCCATCTTGAACTAAGGTTAACATTACCCCCTCCAAGACATGTGCCAGTCCCATGTCACTTCGAGGTCTCTATTGCAGGAGGGTGGATTCTTGGCCAGGGTTGGGGGACTTGTTCGATTGGGAAGCTTCGAGAATGATTTGGGGTAAGAATTAAAGGTGTGTCGAGTGGATGATGGGGGCCTCCGAAGTTGGTGGGTTGCAGCATCGTGTTGGACTTGGCAAGAGAAAGTGCTCGACCTAAGGGGAGTGTCTACCTCATCGTGCAGTGCTTGGTGCTCATGCTGGTGGAAAATGGAGTTGGGTCTAACCCTAGGTAAGCTTGGGTGATATCCCACACTTGAGAACCCTATTCCTGTGAAGGGAGGTACGGAGTGTGTAGCTTAGAGTGACAGGTCTAACCATAGGCGAGTGTTATCTCCTTATGTGTGTCTTGTCCTTGGGGTGCCCTAATCGTGAAGTGGAGATATAAAAAGGGCTAGGGGGTTAGGAATGGGACCGGCTGACCGAGGTCACCAGACGTGCCTAACTTGAGGACCCCTAAGGTGCAGTGATGGTGAGCTATGTGCCACAATTTTTGTGGGGATATGTCGCGGACTCCTTACTTTTTAAAAAAAAGGCATTGCTGAGGTACAGGGTTGGGTAGTAGGTTATTGTTAGTCCTCATCCTCAGAAGGTGGTAGTGAAGGGGATTTAATGGAGTGACTCAAAAATTTCCAGCTCTACATGAAATTCTTAAGGTTCAAGCGGACCTGGAGAGGGGTGGTGGAGAGGAATGGATGGCTGCAACGGGTGAACGGGCTGTCACTCATATCTTCAAGAATGAGGAGGCAAAAGGAAGGGAGGAGGCTGGCTTGCATCATTAGGCGGGTCATCACACAGCTATCAATGGCGTTAGAATAAAAAAAGAGTGGGGGGAGGCCACAGTCTGCTGGGGTGGGGTCCTGCCTAAGTAGGATTTTTAATAGCCTAAGATAGTTGCAAGTGGTAATGAAGGCGGGATCTGGACAGGAGGAGAAGTCAGCAATAAAGCATGTCATGGTGGCATCTAGGCTGTCAGAGGTGAAGGTGAGGGCTTGGGCTAAGGTGGTAGTACAGGGGTGTGGGGTCGTTCCTCTCAGAAGGGAGAGTGTTACAGAAAGCCATCCTTACAAACACATTGTCATCGCAGATGCGTCTCCGCCATAGTGGCTGGCACTCATATCCGAGCATGGACCGAGGCACTTCAAAAACTTTATTTTGCTAGTATTTTGCATCCTTGATGCCCTAGAGGGTGGGGTTCTTCTCTCTTTCTTTTAGCCACTGTTGGCTTAGCCGGCTTTCGACATTGATCACCTCATCCACTATTTTTGGTGGAAGGACTTTGTGCAGGGCATTAGGGATGAGGAAGCTGAAGTTGAAGGGCTGCTTCTCTTTTTCTTGTCTCTCCCAGATTAAGAGCTCCGCGTGGAAACTCGCCGGAAGGTCATTTGGGCATGGTGGGAGGGGTACAGATGGCTGTGCCAAGGGTTAGCCCTCAATCTTTGTCTGGCTTCTTTCACCAATTTCCTCCTCTTCTCCTGCAGGATGCTTTTTCTTTCCGCGAACGCGTCTGTTGGCTGCCCCTGCCCTTCAAATTGGGACGAAAGGGGTTGTGCGATCACTTCTTCTTCCAATCCGCCTAGGTTGATTTGCAGTTCAGTCTCACTCCTTAGGCACTCTTGCTGTTGAACCTCTTCTACAAACCCCAGAGTATCAATCTCTTGGGGGGTTAGGCTGGCCGATAGCAAGTACCTATGTTGTTCATCAGGGTTTAGCCCAACTGCAATGGATTGGGGAGGCCTGTGTAGCCCTGCTTGTAGAGCTCTACACGCTATGCTCAGCTTCTTCTTTACCGCCTCCAAGGACTCCCCTTCCTCTACATGAGTGGCATCCATCAGGGTATTGAGGAAGATTCGTTGTTGAGTATTGAAAGCCACTTGGGCTGCCTCTGCTCTGCCTTCTGCTAGAACTTTCTCTTTTTCCACGAGAGCCAGGCGACGCGCCAAGGTCTTCACTCTTTGTTCATTTTGGCCTGCCCACTCTTCTGCTCTCTTTTTCATTTCCTCCATACCTTCTTCCTGTCTTTGCACCAGGGCCATGAGCCTCCGCTCCTGGTCTTCCAATTCCCTACTCATTCTCTCCTGCTCCTCTCTTTCAAGGTTCAGCTTTTCGGTCATGGTTTCCATTTCTTGATGGTGTTGTTCCTCTTCTTGCTTCCTTCCTTCTTCCCCTACGGTAAACTCTTTCATGGCCCATTCGATCCGACCTATTTTGGCACCAGATCCTTGTGTTGCATGATTAGAAGCTTATACTCTCCTTGGATTTTCTCTAGCTCTTGATTTTCATCTATAAGCTGTTGCCACCAGCTTTGCTCCTTTTCTTCTTTGGCTTTTAGTTCTCGTTTTAGGTCAAGGATTTCCTTTTGTTGCATAGCCATTTTCCTCGTCTTTTCGAGCTGGAAGGCTACTATCGACTCCTTTCCCACTTCCAACTCAGTCACCGCTATTTTTGTTTTCTCCCTTTCCTTCTCTAACTGAGAGAGCAATTCATCAACATATTCATCATGGTTTGTTGGTGGCGTCATAGTGGTAGGGATTGGAGTGGTCAAATGAGAGCAAATTTTTGAGCTCGGAATGTGCCTAAAATTTGCCAAAAGATTCGAAATTTAGGGGAAAAATATTCAACATCGAAGGCGGCGGCTCCAGCTAGGACGATTTTAAGCACCAAGTGAAATATGAATTTTAAAAGGCGCTCGAGCGACACTTGTTGATTTTTGATAATTTTTCAGACTGCCGTGCAGGTTGTCAGGAGTTGCCAGCCAATGCGGGATGTCAAGCCACATGCCCAGAAATTTACAACACTCGATTTGGAGCCCGGACGGGGAAATGGCCTAGGAAATGGTCAAGATGCGAGGGCAAAATGGGCTAGTGACCTTTGGGAGCCCAAACTTTAAATGTCACATGAAAAAGAAGAAACTTAGCATGCAACAAATCGTGGAGGGAGAAGACGTCTGTATGCGCCTGAAATTTGCGCTCCAAATGATGGTGATCAATCTCCTACCTGTGAGCAACCTACCCAATGGACATTGGGGCTTGCCTACCCTCTGCTTGCTGATCATTTCGCCATCCTTCACTCACGCAATGATGGCCTGGATGGAGATTTCTGATTTTAGTCTTTCTCTCTCCTCTCTCTCTCCCTTAACGGGTTGTTCTTGTGTGGAAGAAGACAATGAAGAATGGTGGAGGAAAGCTTGTCCGAATGAGATTAGATTGCTTCCGGATGGACGAAGACTTGAAGAGTGTTGTTCTTAAAGATGCTAAGTATTAAATGCATGCTGAAAATCAGTCCCATAACCAAGACAAAAAAATCAAGACCTGAAAATAAGCGGTAATGTTATTTTTACAAAGAAAAATGATCTTTTTATGCTATTTGCTTTATGAAACCTTGTTCGTATGGGATGAAAGTTCATTATGATATTATTTACCATGAGTTTCAACTATTTGCAACTTGAAAATCAGAAAATATAAGGCTATATGGCTGGAATTAGCGTCAAAATACATGAAAAACACATGTTTTAAGGGTAAAATTGGGGTTTTTGCTATATAAATGAGAAATATGATATGTCACACCAACTAAATTTGAGTTTTTGCTGTCAATGAACCTAAGGGCCACAGCCCACAATCAACTTTCATTTTCAGTCATTATTTATTAAAGAAAAAGAGAAAAAAAAGCCCAAAAAATGGAAAAAAAGGATTTAAAAATTAGGAAAAAATGGAAAACGGGCTGAGGAAAATTAGGGAAAATTATATCTATGTTTTTGCAATGTATAATGATGGAAAAGCATGAGGTTGGCCTCAGTTTGTTCCCGTTTCTATGTTTTGTGTGTATCTATCATTCTTTTAAAAGGGAGAATACATAGAAACCCTATCTAACAGATCAACAATACAAAATGTTAAGAGTTGGATGAAGAGGGGCTGAAACGCTGAAAGATAAAGAAAATATTTGATTTATGCATTGCACTTGGCATATAGGAAACGGTTTGAATAAAGAGGATGGTAGCATGAGCATATGGCTCGGTGCTTCCTTTCAACGTAGCATACGCTAGTAAAATTCATGGAAAGAATGCTTTATGCACCATTCACGATGCTGATCTTCCTTTTGTCTGGGCACATAGTCATACACGATTTTCATTAAGCATAATAATCAAAAGGTATCAGAAAAAACCTCCTGGATGCATGGCACCTGTCTTCCTTAGGTTGTGACCAACGATGAGTCTAAGAGGATGTCCTAAGCTATAGATTAGTTGTTGGGTCCTAATGGGAAAGTGTAGTGAGGAATGGTACATCCTAGAACGTAAAATATTGGTACCTTGAGAGGGGTATGTGTGGAAATGTTCTATATGTCTAGCAGCGCATCAAAGAGCCAATCTCTGCAATATAGGAGAGCTACAGTGGGGCCGCGGTGTTTCTACCGTGAGGTTGCCTCCATATGTGTGTGATCATGGCATTGCCAATGTGTATGGGTTCTCCCTCTGAGGAGTTTAAGGAAAATGTTGGACTATAAACTATAAACGCATAGATTAAGCTTTAGGGCAGTTTTTCCTTTAGCATTAGATTGATGCTCCTGGTCTGCGAGGCCGTGAGGGTGTTTGTGTGTCATGAGCATGAGGTCCAACTAGTGCTATAGCCAGTGCCGGCCCATTTTAGGTCCCATCAGTGGTGCATCTGCCGGGATGTAGAGATGATAAGCTCAACATATGCGGACATTGATGGACCGCCTGGTTAGATGGGTCCACACGTGTACACTTAGCACGTCGGTGGTCATTATGACTCTCACATGGCCAGTAACTCATTACTTATTATATTCAAGTTGTTACACCTATTTACAGCTGGCATAGTTATAGCGCCAATTGACTAGTATAGTCGGTTATGCATTGTTTGACTTAGTAGGCCACTTTCCTTTATGTTGTATCTTATCTATACTTTGTGTACATTGTAAAGTGTGTGGAAGAAGAAGAAGAAATCAGCAAGAAAACATTTTGGCCTCCATCTCTCTTCTTGTCTCTTGAGTGAGCTTCTCCTTGTGCATTCTGTGTGTGTTCGGCGCAGCATCTTGAGCAAGTCCCCCCACCACGTGATTCTTGATATGGGAGCTGCCTATAAGTGGTGGTTCTCAAATCCAAGGTTTTTAGGGACCAAAAGAAAGTTGGTTTATGTCCTCTGACAAGGACTGTCAAGCCGAAATCCAAAAAGTAGAACGTGCTAAGAGGGCTAGACGGCGATTAGAGATCGTAAGTCGTTATTCTCCTCAACGGAGTAGCCCGGTATGTATAAGAGGCAGTGGTCTTAGTAATCCAACTGCTCCACATAATCCGTTAGCTGTAGGAGGAAGCGTAAGTTCTTCCTCTCCTCCACCAAGTCTACCCACTTCAAATGGGGGGGTGAATTCACCCGTTCAAGCTCCTATTGTTAATCCGATTGTTGCCATGGCACAACCCATCGCAATTCCTATAGGGACACCGGATTTACCAGCTTTAGGAGTTCCCTTGCCCATTTTTAATGGGTTAGCTGAAGAGGATGCAGAATTTCACATTTGTGAATTCCAACGATTGATATTCAATTATCGCATCCAAGATGAGGGACATCTCATGATGTTCTTTAATATGATGTTAAAAGGAAGGGCTAGGGTATGGTATCACAGCATAGAGTCTGGAACCATAACCACAATTGATCAATTTTATGCAGCTTTCCGAGGAGAATATGCCCCTGAAAGAGGTGGCCAATATGGTTGCATGTCTTGAATGTAACACGCCAAGACCCGTATGAGAATGTGAAAGCATATGCCAAGAAGCTGAAGGAAGTGTTTCGTAAGTTACAAACTTACATTCAATACTTCTTGCATGGGTTGGATTTTAAAATCCAAGTACAATTGAGCAGTGTGGCCTTGGCAGATATAGACACCGCTATTACGCGGGCAGAGGGAGTAGAAGCACGATTACAAACGGCCTACTCCTCTCGAATAAATGTTAATGCGGGTTTAGTACCTGGAGGCAATCTACCATTGACGAATGGAAGTCAAGGGATGCCTATGACTAACCCTAATGGGAGAGGAAGCATGGTTCAGAATGTACCTTTGCTGCCAGCTCCTCCCAGTGTGACTATGCCTATGGCAAGCTAGTTGGCTCCACCAAATGTTGGAGGCCAAGTTTTGAATTCTAATGTTGTTCCTGTGAGTCAACAACCCATGCCAAATTAGATTGTTAGGCCAATGGAATGATGGGTCGACGATCGAGGCTATGAGTCGAGTGCATCTAATGTTCTTGGCGAAGTTAAGGATATGATGAAGCATTATACTGACATGATTTTTGAACAATATTGACAAATAGCTATCGACGTTAATTTCTTGAAGAAGCAGCAGAATCTGATAGGGAGTCGATGCCCTGAAGAGGGTGGACCCTCAAGATTCACCTGTAAGTGGTGTGGCGGACAACATTTCCCTAGAAACTGTCCAAATGTTAAATGTGATATTTGTGGGAAGTCGGGCCACTTAGCCGCTACTTGTTGGAGTAAGATTAGTTCTCTCCAACAAGGGAGTAAACAACAAGGCCCTGTTAATCATAGAGTGCAAGGAAATAACTTGTAGCAGCAGAATGATGTACCAAGACAAATATTGCAGAGGGGAAAGACCACTATAGAAGAGTTGCCACAAGGCAACGGAGTCAGCCTTATTGAGGCTGTACGAGTCAATGATGCTGAAACCTCTAACCTAAGAGCTGTGACAAGAGGCCAAAAGGCTAGAGAGGTTGACAAAGATAAGGAAAAACCGGTTGAGGGAAACCCTAAGCAAGGGGATAAAGGGACACAAGTCCAGAGTCCTAGCGTGGAAGGGAGACCCCTAAGGCCGGTTGACAAAAAAGTCGATTCCAAGAAAGATAAGGAAGTGCCAAGAAAGAAGGCAAGAGCTAAGAAAGAAGTACCAAAGCCGGTCCAAAGACCAAAAGAAAGAATGGTTTGGTGAGAAAAGAGAGCTTTGGCTACCTATCATGACTTTGATTTAGCAAGTTCTCTTTGCGAAGTTAAGCTAGACGTGAACCTTCTACAGTTGATCAAATTATCCCCAGGAGTGCGCAAGGAATTTAAGAAGATCCTGCGTATTGGGTATATTGTAGAACCTTTGGGCATAGCACGAGTAGGGGAAGATTGGTTTGATCATGCTGAAAAGAATTGCCCTAGGGTTCCAACGTATATGGATGGAATATTGGTAGAACATGCCATTGTAGACACTGGATCCTCAGTCAACATCATGAGTTCAGAGTTGATGGAGAGGTTGGGTCTAGGCATCCAAAAAGACAGCTCCACCCTTCTCAGAATGGCTGATGATAGTCTAAGACAACCAGAAGGTTGCGTTACTAAGGTCCATGTTACAGTTGCAAGTGTAGAATGCTTCTTGGACTTTAGGGTGATAAGATTTGCAGGACGTCCTAGCTATCGAGTCTTGCTAGGGAGGCCTTGGATCTTACGAACAGACTGTCAAGTTGATATACCTGCCGGTCGAGTGGTTCTTGGTAGAGGTGCTAATCGAGTAATAGTCGATGCTTACCCTGATTCTCCTCAGAGTGAGAGAGCTCCTTTATCCTCTATTGAATTAGAGACAGCAAATGATCCATCTGGTAGTAAGACATCATCTAGTGACGAATCTAAAGAGGGGTCCACTACAGAGGATTTCTATCAGATAACTCTAAATGAGCTAATAGAGCCGCAGGATAGGATAAGAGATGCGAATGTGATTGAGTTGGACCTTGGCACGCCAAGTGATTTGCGGCCAATTAAATTAGGTTCCATGCTCAGTTCAGCAGAAAGAGAGGACTATGTGTCCTTGATTCAATGATTTCACGACATCTTTGTTTGGAGTTATGATGAGCTGAGAGGCATTCCTCCCAGCCTGGCTATTCATACTATTCCTGTAAAAGAAGGCAGTCTTCCTATGCGTCAGAAAGTACAGCGTATGCCTTTTGAATTGAGGAACAGGCTGTTTGAGGAGTTACAGAAGTTACGAAAAGCTGGTTTAATCTTTCCTGTACAGCACACAGAATGGTGTTCACCAGTTGTTATCAGGAAGAAGAAAAACAACCAGATCCGATTATGTGTAGATTTTAGAGAGTTGAATAAGCAGATGGTTAAGAATTACTACCCATTGCCGTTTATTGACCAGATTTTGGATCAATTAGTGGGTAGGGAAATATATTCATTCATGGATTGCTTTGCAGGATACAACCAGATGGCAATTGCAGAAGAGGACAAGTTGAAAACAACTTTTATTACTGTCTTTGGTACTTTTGTGTACCATGTGATGGCCTCTGGTTTGTGCAATGCACCTGGATTGTGGCAACGAACAACAGACAAGACCTTTGGTGACATTTCCCCAGATGAGTTGAAAGTATTTATTGATGACCTGGGGGCAAACTGTAAGGGAAAGGATGTTGATTATCTTAAGAAAGTGCTTTGAGCATTGCAGACAATTTTGTATCACTCTTAACCCATGAAATTGTGTCTTTGAGTGCCCTATGGGCTATTGCTAGGCCATGTGGTCAATTCAGTAGGGATAGCAACTAACCTGAAAAGATCAAGGTCATAGTCACCATGAGTCCACTACGCACTCCAAAAGAGATTCATAGCTTTCTGTCATCGATAGGGTACTATCGAAGGTTTATAAATGCCTTGGCAGAAAGGACGTTGCCATTAACAAATTTATTATCCTTTAGTTGTCTATTTGAATGGAGCGACCCTTGTAAGGTAACTTTCGAGGATGTGAAACAGGAGCTAGTAAAAGCACCTGTTTTGAAAGCACCTAAAAGAGGTGAGGTATTCTATATATTTTCAACAGCCACCATGCATAGCATAAGCTGCTGTTTAGCCCAAACCTGGGAGGAAAAGTGGTATCATTCGATAGCTTTTGCTAGTCAGAAATTGGGCATTTCAGAGATTAACTATACCTACATGGAGAAGTTGTGTCTTGCGATGGTCTTTGGGACTAAAAAATTCAGGCACTATATCCTTTATGAGAAGGTAGTGTTTTATATGAAGGCGGAAGGGCTTAGATTGCTGATGAACAAGCTACAATTGCCTGATCATTCGGAAAAGTGGTTAATCACTTTGCAGAGTTTGATTATGAGATTAAGAGTAAGCCATCGAGGTTGCAGGGAATTGTGGAATGCCTTGTGGATTTCGGGGAGCCAAAAGAGGTTTTGGCTAAAGGGAGTGACATTGAAGAAATGTTTAAAATTGATACAACTTCTATTCCATCTTGGTATGCTGCTATTACACATTATCTATCAACAGGAGAGACAGGAGCTGGTCTATCAAAGTCAGAAAAGAGGAAAATCAAGCAGTAGGCTTTGAAGTTTTCCTTAATCGCAGGGACACTATATCGGCAGGGTGTTGATGATATCTATCGCCGATGTGTGATGCCTGACGAGGTTCCTTTTATCTTAGAAGAGTGCCATGACTCTGCATGTGGAGGGCACTTTGCGGGACGGTTGACGGCGCAGAAAGCTTTACGAGCTGGATATTGGTGGCCGTCCATCTTCCAAGATTCTTTTGAGTATGTTAAGAGATGTGATACCTGTCAAAGACATGACAGTAGAGAGAATAGGAAATGTCCACTTACGCCTATCATGTCTATCCTTCCATTTGAGAAGTGGGGCATTGATTTTGTGGGTCCTATCACCCCGTCGTCTACTACACGAAGAGGTATATTATAGTAGCCACTGATTATTTTACAAAATGGTCAGAAGCGCGGGCGATGAGGCAAGACAATGCAAAAGAACTGCAAGTTTCCTTTTAGAGGAGATTATCTGCCGTTTCGGTCCACTGAATGTGACCGTGGAACCCATTTTTTGAACAAAGTGATCAAAAGCTTGACTGAAGCTTGGCAAATCAAGCATAATAAAATGACCCCTTATAATCTGCAAGCAAACGGACAAGTTGAAAGTACTAATAAGCAACTTGTGGGGATCTTGTCTAAGATAGTCTCCGAGAAGAAACGAGACTGGGACAGGAAGTTGTATGTGGCAGTATGGGCGTACAATACCACGTTCAAGCGAGCTACCAGCCATACTCCATTTAAGTTGGTTTATGGGGAAGAGTGTGTGTTACCCCTTGAAATCGGGTTGCCAACCATACGGTTTGCAATTAACCACTCTTTGGGAGACGAGGACTCTCTTAGAACATTTCATGACCATAGCCCACCTGGATAAATTGAAGTTGCAGAGCTTATTACACCAGGAGGTAGCTAAACGTCGGATGAAGTAGTTGCATGACCTTAGAGCGAAGAAGTATACATTTAAAAAATGACAATTAGTTCTGTACTATGATGCGCGTAGGGAGTTGTTTCCAGGGAAGCTCGAACCTAAATGGGATGGGCCCTACAAGACTGTTAGGCTGGGGAAAAATAGGTCTACAGCTCTATTAGTTGATCTACAGGGAGTAGAGTTTAAGAATAAGGTTAATCTTAATAATATTAAACATTATTATTTCTAAGAATGCTAATACAATGGAAATGCATTGCAGGTCCATGTTGGGGATGATTTGAGACCTACACGAGAGCTTAAAGCTGGTTGATGGGTCGGTTAATTCCTTATTTGGAGCACCCATATTTGGAACAGAGATACCATCAGGGGAAACTTATCTGGTGGAGCAAAGGATACAAAGTGATTGAGCAAGAAGACGGAACCTTTGTGTGGGAGATCAAAGTCTTCTACCATCACTGCTTATGACTGTTGACGAGTATCCCTATTGAGTTCAATGAAGAAGGTGGGATGGAGCTGTCAGTTCATCCTCTCAACATGCTAAACTTTGATTATCATAATTACGAATAGAGGAGTTTGTGATGGCCGACTGTGTAAACCCATTGTGGACATATACACTATATTTTGACTGAGCGTCCAAGGGCCCTAACAAAAAAGGGAGTGTTGGAGTAGTAATCTGAGATCCCCGACGTAGAGTTACGATGAAGGTAGCTACTTATCTCGGGGTAGGATTCACTAACAATATGGCGGAGTATAAAGCCTTGATTATGGGACTGCATATTGCCAAACAAGGTGGTATTCGTCGGTTGTTAGTAAAAGGGGATTCCCAGTTGATCCTGAATCAGCTAGATGGGACATACACAGTGCGGAATCCCATTCTTTGTATGTATCATCGTACTGCGATGACCCTACTTGAGGAGTTTGAGAGAGTATCTTTTCAGCTGATTCCACGTTACTGGAATCAATTTGCGGATTCAGTGGCAAATCTTGCTTATGAAGAAGACCTTTTCTTTAACTGTGGTCCTAGTTTGGATATCGTTATCGATGATGAAATAGGACCCGGTCGCTTGTGGGGAATGTTATCAGAGCATGCTATATATAGCAGACGATGGTTGATATGGGTAATGCAAAGAGTAGCCGAGACCAATCTACCGTTATTATCCTGGGCCCATAGGCTGATTAGACAACATGTTATGCGTACGCCTCTTGCTATATATGCAGGAGGGATGGGTCATAACCTTATGCATTTAGTTTAGGGCTGTGAGCCCTGTGTTTTCCTCCTTGGAAAGAGGCATGTTATTGCATATCTGTGTTATTTCAGGGAGGGATGTGTAAGTGCTATTTTTTTTTATCTCGTTAGGCCAAGAGGGCCAGTTTTGTGAGGTTTTGAATGCTTTATTTCATTAGGCCAAGAGGGCCAGTTGTCTGTTTAGTGTAGGTACGATTAATGGTTTCTTGTTTTAGTTTTATGCTAGACAGGTTCAAAGAAGAGCTTGGAGGGAGCCTTTATTGCGTGGAAGCTTCTCATGGCCCTATCCAGGTGATATCTCTCCTTTATGAGTACCGTGTTTTTATGCTCTATGTGTCTGTGTACTTGTTGGGGGATTTTCTTTTCTTGTTGGGGACCGGCGTCCAAGGCATGAAGTCCCAGGTTTAGGTTAAGTATGTTTGAGGGAGGTCTGAGTAGTCGTTGCCTCCTGTGAAGACATTGCCAGACATCGAAAGACCTGTTTTAGAAGGGAGTCCTAGTGACCCTATTCTGCTAGCCTGCTAGGCAGCCGTTCTAGGAGTTCTTGTTAGTTGTGAGGCAGTTAGAGAAGCATGCCAGAAGGAAAATAATGATGCTAGGGGAGAAAAACCCTAAATATCTCAAAGGAAATAAATATATACAAAGGTGTGTAAAAAGGGGTTCTAACCCCTATCAAAGAAAAGAAAAGAAAAGCAAATTTATAAGCAGTTGATCATCACCTTGCGGAGGCTTGGTAGGTTCCTGGGGACGAGTCAGACCTGGGGCCGATGCCTTGTCTTCCTAGGTGTGGCTTCTTGCTAGAAGCGAAGAAAGTTAGGAAGGTTGGAGCGAAAATAAAAGTGAGTGTCAGAGAAAGATTAAGTGTCGCCTTGCGAGCGCTTGGTAGGTTCTTGGGTACCGAGACAGGACCTGAGGCCGATGCCCTATTCTCCTTGGGTCACTACGCTCAGCTCCCTCCTTTTTACATACCCGAGTATGGAAAATAAAAACCTAGAAGAAGATATGTGTTAAAAGAAATACTTTTTGATCAGGCTATAAGAGTCCTCGCCTAGTAGGAGCTCCTGGTTGTGTTGTCCTTCGTTAGGTAGGTAGTTCAGACTACCACTTAGGGCAACCTCTTTAATAGTTCTTTTCAGTTTGGCCGTGTTGGAGCAGTCGGTTAGAGACTATCTTTAGACCTTCTATCAGATTATGCTAGGCCTACTCCTCGTGGATTTCATGCCTTGGTTTTGTCAGGGGGTAGGGTGAGCATTGTGTTGTGTTTAGTATGTATCTATTTTGTATCAGCTTGATGCTTCCTTTGGTTGTTTTGTGCAGATTTGTTGTGGGATTCGACGGGCTGAGTCACCCTATCCCATGGTCGCCAATGAGAGCAGAGTTTTGAGCTCGGAATGTGCCTAAAATTTGCCAAAAAATCTAGAATTTAGGGGAAAAATATTCAACATCGAAGGTAGCGGCTCCAACTAGGTTGATTTTAAGCACCAAGTGAAATACGACTTTTAAAAGGTGCCCGAGCGACACTTGTTGATTTTTGATAATTTTTCAGACTACCGTGCGGGTTGTCAAGAGTTGCTAGCCAATGTGGTATGTCAAGCTGGACGCCCAGAAATTTACAGCACTCGATTTGGAGCCCGGATGGGGAAATGGCCAAGGAAACGGTCAAGATGCGAAGGGGTGGACAAAATTTGGGCAAAATGGGCTAGTGACCTTTGGGAGCCCAAACTTTAAATGTCACATGAAAAAGAAGAAACTTAGCATGCAACAAATCGTGGAGGGAGAAGACGTCTGTATGCGCCCGAAATTTGCGCTCCAAATGATGGTGATCAATCTCCTGCCTGTGAGCAACCTACCCAATGGACATTGGGGCTTGCCTACCCTCTACCTGCTGATCATTTCGCCATCCTTCACTCGCGCAATGATGGCCTGGATGGAGATTTTTGATTTTAGTCTTTCTCTCTCCTCCTTCTCTCTCCCTTAAGGGGTTGTTCTTGTGTGGAAGAAGACAATGAAGAATGGTGGAGGAAAGCTTGTCCGGATGAGACCGGATTGCTTCCGGATGGATGAAGACTTGAAGAGTGCTGTTCTTGAAGGTGTTGAGCATTAAATTCATGCTTGAAATCAGTCCCGTAACCAAGACCAAAAAATCGAGACCTGAAAATAAGCGGTAATGCTATTTTTACAAAGAAAAATGATCTTTTTATGCTATTTGCTTTATGAAACCTTGTTCATATGGGATGAAAGTTCATTATGATATTGTTTGCCATGAGTTTCAACTTTTTGCAACCTGAAAATCAGAAAATATAAGGCTACATGGCCAGAATTAGTGTCAAAATACATGAAAAACACGCGTTTTAAGGGTAAAATTGGGGTTTTTGCTATATAAATGAGAAATATGATATGTCACACCAATTAAATTTGAGTTTTTGCTATCAATGAACCTAAGGGCCACAGCCCACAATCAACTTTCATTTTCAGTCATTATTTATTAAAGAAAAATAGGGAAAAATGCCCAAAAATGGGAAAAATGGGTTTAAAAATTAGGGAAAAGTGGAAAACGGGCTGAGGAAAATTAGGGAAAATTATATCTATGTATGTGCAATATATAACGATGGAAAAGCATGAGGTTGGCCTTGGTTTGTCCCCGTTTCTATGTTTTGTATGTATTTATCGTTCTTTTAAAAGGGAGAAATGCATAGAAACCCTATCTAACTTATCAACGATGCAAAATGTTAAGAGTTGGATGAAGAGGGGCTGAAACTTTGAAAGATAAAGAAAAGATTTGATTTATGCATTGCACTTGGCATATAGGAAACGGTTTGAATAAAGAGGATGGTAGCATGAGCATATGGCTCATTGCCTCCTTTCAATGCAGCATACGCTAGTAAAATTCATGGAAAGAATGCTTTATGCACCATTCACGATGCTGATCTTCCTTTTGTCTGAGCACATAGTCATACACGATTTGCATTAAGCATAATAATTAAAAGCTATCAGAAAAAACCTCCTGGATGCATAGCACCTGTCTTCCTTACGTTGTGACCAACGATGAGCGTGAGAGGATGCCCTAAGCTGTAGATTAGTCATTGGGTCCTAAGGGGAAAGTGTAGTGAGGAATGGTACATCCTGGAACGTAAAATATTGGTACCTTGAGAGGAGTATGTGTGGAAATGTTCTATATGTCTAGCAGCGCATCAAAGGGCCAATCCCTGTGATGTAAGAGAGCTGCAGTGGGGCCGCGGTGTTTCTACCGTGAGGTTGCCTCCATATGTGTGTGATCGTGGCATTGCCAATGTGTATGGGTTCTCCCTCTGAGGAGTTTAAGGGAAATGTTGGACTATAAACTATAAACACATAGATTAAGCTTTAGGGCAGTTTTTTCTTTAGCATTAGATTGACACTCCTAGTCCACGAGGCTGTGAGGGTGTTTGTGTGTCATGAGCATGAGGTCCGGCTAGTGCTATAGCCAGTGCCGGCCCATTTTAGGTCCCATCATCAAAGCTTCCATCTTTTGGAGTTTCGGATCTTGCCTAGACTCCACATCTGTGGTTGGCCTTTTCTGCCTGGTGGTCGTTGTCTCCCCGCTCTTTCCTTGTGCTAGTTCCTTATTGATGAAGTACTTCATCCAGGCCACAAAACTATTCACATCGGTGCTGGCTAGGATGCTTGGGGTGACAGTGGTTGCTTCGCTGGCAGGCACCAGGAGGAGTGGGATGGGATGGATGGGAGCCTTACCCTTTCCTTCAATGACCATGGGCAGCACGGCTTTGGGTACTTGAGTGCTTGAGTCGGGTCTATCTTCCCTAGGTGGACTTAAAACCCCTAGGCCATTGAGTCAGCTTTGTTGTTCTATGGACTGGCGAGTTGCTTCGGCTATGTCTTCCTCCTCATGTCTCCTCAATTCTGCCTCCTTTTCCATAGTTCTTCTTTCTCTCTCTCCTATTTTCCTTGATTCCTCTACCAAATTTTCAGCTTCTTCCTTCTCCTTCTTTTTTCTCTCCGCCGCCTCTCTTAGGGATTCCCTTTTGGCTCTCTCTAGATCTTCTTTTTCTTTTTCCCTATCCCCATTCTATTTCTTCTTTTGAGCTGCCTTTCCACTGGGCTTCTTTGTTTTTTTTCTTCTAGATAGAGCCTCCTCCTCCTCCTTCTCTGTCTCGATTTTTGTTTTATCGCTCGATTGCTCTTCCCCTTGGTGGGTCAGCGTCCTATCTGGGGTCTCATCCACTCCTTTGTTTCCTTGTTGGGCTTCTTTTACAGCCTCCTAGATGATGGCCGTCAGCACACTTCCATACCCGATGAAGGAGGCTTTCGAGGAAGGTTTCTTCCTCTCCGTATTTTTAGAGGTTGGGGATTCTCCGCCTGCCTATCTGTTGCCCAGGGTTAGTGCTTTGGTTGCTTGGTCTATCGTCTTGCACATGTAGCCATTCCAGTCCAGTTCATCCAGGGTGCAGGCTGCCACATTCTCCAGCACAGGTACACTGATCCAATGCATGAGGGAGTTATAGCATTGGCTGGAGTAAAGTGAGTGCAGCAACTTTTCCTGCATGCGGATCTCAACATTGGGGATATCTTGCATGCTGATGCCATCGTTTGTCAAAACATCTTTCCTCTTCATCTTGAGCATAGCATACACATCTCTCTTACGTTTTTTCTCCACCTTAGGTTCCAGTCCCAGTGCCTTCTCCACCAAGGCCTAGTTTAATGGCACCTACACCTATCAAGCATTGTCTCCTCTTCCCACAGTCACCGTTCTGCATTCTTGGTCGGGGTTGTACGTTCTCAAAAATTACACACACTTTGTGTGGTGAGGTTCCTGCACAAACTTCTCTAGGTACTTGTAGAGGTTACACTGTTCCATTACTCTCCTTGCGGCCTGCTCCTTGGCTACCACCTTCTCAAGGTTGTGAATGCTGTGGAATTTTAGGTAACTATAAGCACGATTTTCTAAGTTGATGCCATATTGTGTTCTCTCCTCCTCCGTGAAAGGGAGTCAGTTAGCTTGATCTTGCTGCGACATCTTTCATTCCTTTCATGAACCATCATTCCCATTAGTGCTTGCAAAAGAGTTATTTTCTGAAAAGAAAGACTTCGTGTTTGTTGAATGAAAACATTTAAGCTCCAACATAAACTTGAAAGGGAGCGATGGATCGAAGGTTAGACTCGAGAGCTATGGCGGGAGAGCAAGAGCAAGAAAGGGAGAGACTAGAAATGGGAACTCCAACAGTCACAATGTGTAACTGGGCCTTCCTTTATTCAAACTGTCACTAAAAGAATAAAGAATAAAGTGATGGTGACGGGTGCCCGCCACTTGCAGTGTGCAATGGCAGTGACTGTCAGTGTAGTAATACACGGGCGGCTAGGCAGAGGTGCCTTTACCCCCAACAACCTCCCACTTAAAGGCGAATCTGCCCCAGTGAGGAGTGAAAAGAAAAAGAAGAAGAAGAAGAAAAAAAAGACGGTACAACATGTACACATGTACAACAGGATGAGGAAAGACATCATCTCATCCCATGCCCATCAACCTCCTGAGGAAGGCAAAGCGCTCTATAGAGAGGCTTTTCGTGAGCAGATCTGCAGGATTCTGATCAGTCGAGATCTTGACAAGATCAATAGACTTGTCCTCAACGACCCCACGTATGAGGTGATACCTCACCTCAATGTGTTTCATCTTCGCATGGAAGACCGGATTCTTGGCTAACTGAATAGCACTCATAGAATCCGAATGCAGTGTAGGGATAGCATCAATACCAAGGTCAGCAACTAAATGACCCAACCAAATGGCCTCCTTGCAAGCCTCAGTGATTGCAACATACTCGGCCTCTATAGCAGAAAGGGCCGTGCATTTCTGCACCCTGGACATCCAAGAAACAACACCTCCAACATAGGTGAATACATAGTCGGAAGTGGACTTCCTACTATCTGCATGTTCTGCATAATCAGAGTCAGTGTGCCCCATGACTCTTGTATCCTAGCTACCATAGCATATGCACATATCTGCAGTGCCCTTCAGGTACCTCATGATACCCTTCACGGCATCCCAATGCTTCTTGCTAGGTGTAGCCATATAGCGTGCCACAACACCAACTCCAAAGGCAATATCTGGATGAGTGGCTACCATGGCATACATAAGACTGCCCACTACAGATGCATAGGGAATCTTGGCCATCTCGGCCTTCTGCTCTTCTGTCTGCAGACAATCAGCCTGTGATACCTTTACATAAGAAGGCAATGGATAGCCAATAGGCTTTACGTCCTGCATGCGGAAGCGCTCAAGGACTTTATGAATGTACTCCCTCTATGACAAGTAGAGGAGTCCCTGATGCCTGTCGCGTGTAATGTGCATACCAAGTATGTGAGCGGCCTGTCCCAGATCTTTCATCTCAAAGGTCTTCTTGAGCTGAGCCTTAAGAGCATCTAGCTCATCATGAGCTTTCCCTGCTATCAACATCTCATCCACATAGAGTACCAAAATCAATAAAGAACTATCATGAGCTTTCTTCGTGTAAAGACACGGATCCATAGCACTCCGGTTGTAGCCCTGTGACTGCATAAAGGCATCAAACTTATGACACCACTCCCTAGGTGTCTGTTTCAAGCCATAAAGACTTTTCTTCAGTTTGCACACTAGGTGCTCCCTGCTAGGTTCTGCAAAGCCCTTAGGCTGCTCCAAATAAATCTCATCATGCAAGTCCCCATGTAAGAAAGCCATCTTGACATCCATCTGGTATAAATCCAAGTCAAGCTGAGCAACCAAAGCCAAGACTAAGTGTAGGGTGGTCATCTTAACCACATGAGAAAAGATCTCATCAAAGTCCACACCATGCTCCTGCTTAAAACCCTTTCCTACCAATCTAGCCTTGTATGCCGGTTTGGGGTGTCCAGGGGTACTTTTTAGCTTGTACACCCACTTGCATGGCAAAGCCTTCTTGCCCGTAGGCAAGGAAACCAAATCCCAAGTGTCATTCTTATGCAGGGAGTCTATCTTAGACTGCATAGCCCTCTCCCAGGAGTGACTGTTATCCCTGTGCATAGCCTCATCATAAGTGAAAGGCTCTCCTGCATCTATAACCAAGACATAATGCATCGAGGGCTGAAATCTATCTGGTGGATGTCTGTCTCTAGTAGACCGTCTCATGACAGGCTCTGCTACTTGCCCTACTACCTTTCCAATGCCTAACCATGAGCATCTACTGTAGCTGTAGGCTGTCCAACTGGCTGTGTGCGGGAGCTCTCGGCTCCTAAAATATGACCCTGCGAATCTCAACAACTCTCGCAGGCTGCCTATGCATTTTGTCCTCATGGAAGACTACATCATGATTGCGGATGACTTTCCACACCTGTGGATCCCAGAGATTGTAACCCATCTCGCCTGCATCCCTATAACCAAGGAAAATGCATTCGACACTCTTGGGATCTAGCTTACTTCTCTTGTCCCTAGGCACATGCAAAATGCCTCACATCCAAAGACACGGAGATGCGCATAAGAGGGGGGTTTTCTAGTCCATACCTCCTCTACAACCTGGAAATCCAAACCACTAGAAGGTGATCTGTTTATGACATGCACAGTTGTACTAACTGCCTCAGCCCAAAAGCTCTGTGGTAGGCCTGCATGACTAAGCATACTGCGTACACGGTCCTGGATGGTTCTATTTATCCGCTCAGCCAAACCATTCTGGGGGGTTATAGGGGGCGGTCAACTGACACTTAATACCCCTCTCATCACATAACTGCTCAAAAGTACGTGATACATACTCACCCCCATTATCTGTCCTTAGGCATTTTAGCCTATGCCCAGACTGGTTCTCAACCAATGCAAGCCATCTCTGAAACACAGCCAAGACATCGGATTTCAGCTTAATGGGATAAGCCCAAACTTTCCGTGAAAAATCATCTATGAGCGTAACAAAATACTTTGTACCACCAATAGACTGACAAGGCATGGGCCCACAGACATCTGAATGTACCAATGCCAAGGGCTCACTCATGCGTGGCCTACCAGACTTCTTATGCATAGACCTAGTCTACCTGCCATAAAGACAAAGCTCACATGAATCAAAACATGCATAATCAAGGGGCGGTAAGTACTGCAAACTAGAAAGCATTTTCATTCCCTTCAAAGACATATGGCCCAAACAGGCATGCCAAAGAGATACATGTGGGATAACCCATAGATAAAACATGATCGAGGGAAGAAGCTGATATAATCAAGGGGTAGAGACTGCCAGCCTTGGCACCTCTCACAATCACAAGTCTGCCACGAGTGATCTTCCATGAAGAGTCTCCAAAACATACATGATATCCTGCGTCATCAAGCTGTCCAACTGACATGAGACTGCGTGTCAAAGCAAGTACATGACGTACATCCTGCATAACAAAACTGCTGCCAAAAGGAAACTGCAGCCTAACATCACCAATGCCCACAATATCAAGAGAGCTCTCATCACCCAAGCACACAGTACCAGTACGGTATGAATGAAACCACTCTTGGCAAGGTGTCACATGAAAGGATGCACCTGAGTCCAAGAGCCAACACTGTGCATACATAGAGTGTATCTCTATCATCTGTGAAGCACTAGAAGAAGCTGCAAGGATATAATCATCAGCATCAGCATCCTCAGGTTGCATAATATTGATCTCTTCAATTTTAACACTGGACTTTGCAGGCACTATGCTGTGATCAGAAGACTTATCCTGCACTTTGTCTTTCCCCTTGTCTTTGCACCTTTCATTGCGCAATTCATGGCATTGTGGCCTAATATGGCCCCTTTTTCCCACAATGGTGTCTGCATTCCTGCCACGAGATTTGCTACGTGACTTCCCACGAGACTTGGACCAAGATTTTTGAGAATCCCGTCCACGGCCACTGCCCCACTGCCACTGCCATGCTTTCCATATCCATCATTCTTGCCTCTAACTGTCATAGCATGAGACACATGAGAGGCATCCAAATTCTTACGCTTAATCTCTTCGTGCAGAAGAGCACTCTCAACATCAGATAATTTCAAGGTAGCAATAGAGGCACATAATGCAGTGCGGAATACATCCCATGACTCATTAAGAGTGCCAAGCAAGAAAAGAGGAGTGACATCCTCTGCAAAAGTGATGTCCTACGAAGTCAAGTTCTTGAGTGTAGCATGGAACTGGCTCAAGTGAGCAGACATAGTCACATTCTCCTTCATGCGGCACAGATCCATAAGCTGCTTCAGTCAATACATCTGACTCACTAGACTTTTCTTGTCATAGAGATTTTTTATCTTTTCCCACAACTGCCATGCACTCTGTTCTTCCTCAAAGACATTATAGTGAAAATGTTCTGTGAGCGACAATACAATGGTAGACTTGCATAACTCATCAAGCTCAAGCCATTCCTCATCTAGTGTAGTTGCAGGCGGATGCCCGCTTAACCTCAAAGGTTTGATCTGCGACTTCAAAACTGCTTGCTATTTACTGCAAAAAATGACCAAAAAATCACCAAAATCGAGGAAAAATGGCAAGGAAAGTGGAACCAAAGCTGCTCCCCACCAAGTACTAGTGAAAGTACATCATTTCAGAGTGTTTCAGCATTAAAAATCCATGTCGGTCCATACATATATGCTTGCTGTAATAAATTTCAGATTTCAGTAAAAGAGAGCTAACAATGCCAAAATCGGATCCCAAGGCAATCAGATATTGCCAAGACCAAAGCCGGCATCATGCGAGCATAGCATAAGCATATGACAGTCGATAAGCATGAATGCAACACCCAAGTAAGCCATACAAACATCTGCTAGTGAGTAGGCACATCCCCCAAGCAACTGGGCAAAGTGTTCCTGCCACTACCAAAACTTGACACAAGTAGGTGTCAGCTCACAAAGATACGGATCCAAAACTAAGACTTAGCTCATAAGCATACATTGAACCAAGACATATGATGTATCATCCCAAAGGTTAAGAAGTCCCAAAGTCTCAAGTGTCTATAACTGCTCAATGGCATGTAACGGCTCAATGCATAAAAGTACCGCCTGCTCAATGTCTGATAAGCATTCAAGAATGCTCCCACTGGCACAAAAATTGTATATACGAGCTCAAGAGCTCAAGCCAAGGCAACACACAGTGCCAATGACATAAGTCCAAGACAATACATCAATAGTACATCCCGAACATGTAGGTGGTAGAGCATCCGTATGTAGCATCAGTAAACATGTAAGACATCAAATACATCCCAATCCGAACTCTGACAGGCCAAGTGACATCCAAGACTACTCCAGATAATCCAAAATGCATCCAAGGTGGATCTTCAATGAGCACTCAAGCTCAATGTATGCATAGGGTAATCAACCGTGACATGAGCATCAAGCCGTAGGCAATGGGTATGCATAAACCCAAGGAGCATCACTGTCAAAGCATATACCAATGTCAATAAGTGTGGGCTGAAATAAGCTCAAGCTTCCAAAAGCATCGGGATTCAATGACAAGCTCAAAGTTGTCCCTCGATGATCAATACATCATAGCATAACACAAGACATACATCCGGAACCAATAGGCATATGTCAAAGCATGAAAGGTAGCTTCAGTCCAAGAGTATTCAGCATGCATTTACTGTTATAAACTGTGTATTTGCAGCCCCAAAATCAAGCCAAAATCACAGCATTATGTGTAGCTTCAATCCCTGAATCAATTAGGGTTCTCTCCTCCTCTGTGAAAGGGAGTCAGTTAGCGT
Source organism: Lygodium microphyllum (assembly GCF_053477565.2). Classification (NCBI taxonomy): domain Eukaryota; kingdom Viridiplantae; phylum Streptophyta; class Polypodiopsida; order Schizaeales; family Lygodiaceae; genus Lygodium; species Lygodium microphyllum. The sequence goes on from NC_141158.1 coordinate 31,705,116, forward strand.
GATCTTGCTGCGACATCTTTCATTCCTCTCATGAACCATCATTCCCATTAGTGCTTGCAAAAGAGTTATTTTCTGAAAAGAAAGGCTTCATATTTGTTGAATGAAAACATTTAAGCTCCAACATAAACTTGAAAGGGAGCGACGGATCGAAGGTTGGACTCAAGAGCTAAGGTGGGAGAGCAAGAGCAAGAAAGGGAGAGACTAGAAATGGGAACTCCAATAGTCACAATGTGTGACCGAGCCTTCCTTTATTCAAACTGTCACTAAAAGAATAAAGAATAAAGTGACGGTGATGGGCACCTACTGTCAAGATTGTGGGAGAGAAGGAAGGAGTCTCACTTGTAGCTTTCTTGCTTGCACAATGGGGGAATACACACAAAGGTGGAGGCTGAAAACAGTTTTCCTCTTCTTAGTTGTGTAAGCCAAAAAGAACTCAAGTATATAGAAATAGAAGAACCCTATATATGGGTCTCAAACCAAACTCAAATAACTAAGGTGGCATACTAACTGAGCCACGAACTAGAGCAGATAAGGATAGCTGTCATCTAGCTATTATTCATGGGCGGTGTACCAACCGCATCTACAGCTAACAAGTAGGTGACATAAATGCACAACGGTCACCCTGGTATATCATGAGTGGAGCTCGATATCTCAACACTCCCCCTTGAGCTCAATCCCAATTCCTGCACACCAAGTAGGTCTCTCAACTTGCGTAGCTTCTCTGCACCCAATGCCTTCGTAAATATGTCAGCTACCTGATCCTCTCTGCTGACATAAACTAGATCAATAAGACCTAGTAAAACCCTCTCCCGCACATAGTGATAATGCACCTCAATGTGCTTTGTTCTAGCATGATAGACTAGGTTATTTGCCAAGTGTATACTACTCATGTTGTCACAATAAATGACAACTAGCCCATCTGTAGGCTGATGCATATCATAAAGTAGCTTATGCAACCAAGCTACCTCACATGCAGCCATTGTTGCACCCCTGTACTCAGCCTCTGTGCTTGACAAGGCAACTGTAGGCTGTTTCTTGCTGCTCCAAGTGACTACAACACTCTCAAAAGAGAACACATATCCACTAGTAGATCGTCTATCAGAAATACTACCAGCCCAATCAGCATCAGTGTATCCATGCAACTGTATCTGAACCCCAATCTCATAAAGTAGTCCATACTGCAATGTGGACTTCACATACCTGAGTATGCGTCTAGCTGCATCCAAATGCGGTTTCCTTGGAGCCTACATAAACTGAGTTACCAATCCAACAGCATAGCCCAAATCTGGCCTGGTAATAGTCATATAAATCAAACTTCCTACTATGAGTCTGTACATAGTAGGGTCTTCCAGAAGCTCACTTGCATCTGCGCTCAGCTTCACATTTCGCTCCAAAGGAATTGAAATAGGCTTATAGCCTGTCATCCCATATTTGGACAGCATGTCCAATCCATACTGTCTCTGCAAGAGCCATATCCCACTTGGTGATCTAATCACCTCGATGCCCAAGAAATAACGCAGCTCTCCCAAATCCTTCATCTCAAACTTCTGCTTCAATAGCATTTTCACGTGAAGGATATCTTCACCACTATCACCTGTGATAATCAAATCATCAACATAAATGACAAGCAACATAATACCTTTCTCTGTTTTTCTCACATAAAGTGAGAAATCCGCCTTGGAAATCTGAAAATCAATAGTGACAAGATACTGTCCTATCTTGTTAGACCATGCTCTAGGTGCTTGCTTCAAGCCATACAAGGCTTTCTTCAACCTACAAACAAACTCAGGATGAACAGCATGCACATAGCCTGGTGGCTGCTCCATATAGACTTCTTCTTGCAAATCACCATGCAAGAAGGCATTCTTTACATCCATCTGACGTAAAGACCATTCCTTTGATGCAACCATAGCAATGGCTGCTCTTAGATTGCCATCCTTGCAACCGGACAGAATGTTTCTTCATAATCAATGCCATATGTTTGTGCATACCCCTTGAATACTAATCTTGCCTTGTATCTATTCACAGAACCATCTGCATTGTGCTTCACCTTATAAACCCACTTACAACCAATTGCATTCTTATCTTTAGGCAAAGGTACCAATTCCCATGTAGAATTTTCTTCCAAGGCATCCATTTCTTCATCCATGGCTTTCTCCCATTTTTCTTTTCCCATGGCTTGTCAAAAGAAGTGGGTTCTGATTCCTGTATCACTTTGACCATATAGGCATAGTGAATGGCTGTAAATCCATCATATTTCAGCCTATCCACAGGATACCTAGCTCTGGTAGACCTGTGCAAAGTAGGTTCACTCCCAGGTGCTCTCAAAACATCCCTGGTCTTCCTTACTCCAAGTGTAACAATAGAAGGAATATCCAACTCATCATCAATGCTCTGTTCTGAGCCACTGGATTTACCATCCACATAAGAGTGACCTGCATTCACATCAAACATGGGCCGATCTACCTTCTCTTTTCCTTTTCGTGAAACCTACATACCACTATCTGCATTGTTTTGAGGATATTCTCCTGATCTCAATCTGCCTGTCCATGGCGAAGAATGTGAACCACTGCTAGAGGACACTCTAGATCCACTAATATTTTGTGACTGCTGCTGTGAATTCTGTGCAACATTACCATTTTGTGCATCTACATCATCAATCACATTTATTGGTTTATACCAGCTCCTCATCTCATCAAAAACAACATCTCTACTTACTATAAACTTACGAGTAGAAGGGTTATAGTATCTATATCCTTTCTGCAAGATGCACTTCTCAACTTTTGGATCCAACTTGTATCTCAACTCATTTGGAACATGAGCATAGGCAATGCAACCAAAAATCTTCAAATGAGAAATATCTGGTTTCCTACCAGTATACCTCTCCTCTGGAGTCATCCCATCTATTGCTGCAGTGGGAGTCCTGTTCATTATGTAGACTGCTATAGCAACTGCTTCAGCCCAGTAAAAATCTGGCAAGTCTTTTTCATTGAGCATGGCACGAGATACCTCTCCAATATGCATGTTTTTCGTTTCTGCAATTCCATTTTGTTGTGGGGTATGACTGCATGAATATTGCTGCTTTATGCCATGCTCCTGCAGGAGCCTTGCAAACTCATTTGAGAGGTACTCTCCCCCTCCATCTGACCTTAGGCATTTTATTTGCAGGCCTGTTTCTTTTTCAACCATAGCTTTAAGAGTTTTGAAATGCCCAAAAACTTCACTTTTCTTTTTCATAAAATACACCCAAACTTTTCTGCTATAGTCATCAATAAAAGTGACAAAATAATGACAACCTCCAAGAGATGCAGCTTTAGTAGTCCACACATCAGAGTGGATTAATTCCAATGGCTTCTTACTCTCTTGAACATGTGTAGGAAATGGTTTCCTTGCCTGTTTTCCAAATTGACAGGCTTCACATACCTTATGCATTTCTGCAACCTTGAATTTAGGCAATCCTACAACAATATTTTGGGCCTGCATTGATTTACGTCGCTGTACATTAACATGACCAATGCGTTTATGCCAGATATCAATATCTGCAACTACACCAGTCCCATGTGCAAACATTGCTGCACTCAATTCAGGCATGTTTGCATCCAACGTAAACATTCTGCCCTTCTTCTTTCCTTTTGCTATCAAGCGACCTTTATTTTTCATATCCTCAACAAAGCATCCATGAGGATTAAATCTGACCTGCAAGCCCTGCTCAACCATTTGACCAACAGAAACCAGATTCTTGGTGATATTCGGGACATGAAATACATCGGACATGTATTTCTTTTTCCCATCCTGCATAGACAAAGGAATTTTTCCAATCTGCACAATAGGATGTGCAGTATCATCACCAATCTCCACAAATCCTGGTTTTTCCATTTTCCTTGCATCCTCCATCCATTCTGCATGACCTGTCATGTGGTTTGATGCACCTGAGTCAACATACCATACATCGTTGCTTTCTTTTGCACTTGTCACAGAATTGTTCATGTGCTGCACCATAAACAAATGCTCATTTCTGTCATCACCCTGTCTACTAGAAGATGCATTATTCCCTTGTTGCAATTTTCCGTTCATGATGTCATTCTGCTTTTTATAGCAGTCTTTAGCCATATGACCCATTTTACCACAGTAGTAGCATTCAACATTACTGTTTGCATTTTGGCCTCTTTACCATCCACCACGACCTCTTTGGTTCCCCCTGCCTCTAGAGTTACCACGTCCTCCTCCATAGGACTGGTTTTCTTGAGTTCGCTACATATTCTGATTTCTACCACGGCCTCCAGATCGGCCTCCTCTACCTCTGCCTCTCCCTCTTCCAGCATTTGAGTAGAAGACAGCTTCTTTTGAAGTTCCTCCTGAAGAGGATGCACCACCATTTCTCTGCTCCTCAGAAATTAGAAGAGCAATCAATTCCTCAAAATCAAGAAATCTTTCACGGACGGAAATGGATGTTTGGAACTGTGCATAATCCTTTCCTAGACCATTCAAGGTCACAGAAACTAAATCACCATCTTCCACTGGCGACCCAATGGAAGCAAGTGCATCTGCAATCTTCTTCACCTTCATGTGGTAGTCATTGATGCTCATATTTTCTCTTTGCACATTGTGCAACTCTTGCTTGAGCTGCATTTTCCTAGCTTGCGTATTTGTGCTATACACTTTTGACAAAGTATCCCATGCCTCCTTTGGCATACTTGCATCTTGAATATGCATAATCATAGAGTCTGAAATGCTGATAGACAACCAGTACATAACTTTCCTAGCTCTCTCATGCCATGCTTTAAATGCCTGCATTTCCTGTTGATTGGGAACATCAGGAAGAACTGGTTCTTCTTCATTTCCTGCAACGAATTCCCAATATCCTTTTCCCATAAGGAAATTCGTCATTCTAAACTTCCATGCTTGGAAGTTGTTCTTGTCAAGCTTTTCAGTGACAATCTGTGAAAGAGAATCAGATGTCATTACAGAACACTGCAAAAAAAAATTTGTCACTACAAAGAACACAGCTTCAGCCTCACAAGGGCAAATCTGCAAAACTAACGAAAGTGGTATTTGACCACACAGTCACTTCCTAGTGACGATTTTGCATCAATAGGAAACAAGGATGATTTTGTAACTCCCAATGTCTGTACGCACAGGCATACGATGCAATTTCTATAGTAACTTTTCACCGACCTGTAGAACAGTGGTCGCACAGCATAAAACTGGGCCTTTTTCTGAGTGCATGTAGAAAACTTCGGCCTCCAAAACAGGCCCCGAAATGGCCTCAAATTTAAAAAAAAGAGCAACCAAGGACTAAAGCCCTTACCCGCAGCATTTACTGCCCTCTTGCCACACCACGAAGGGCGTTTCAATCTAAGACAATGCACTCTTGCACTTTCTGGCTGTGCTACCTCAGAGACTTGCTCCCAAAACAGAAAAATGAAAGCAACAATGGTCCTCTTACCAGAACACCGCGATCTTGGTTTGCTTTCTTGAGCTCCTTACCACGAACAAGGCTCTGATACCATATCAAGATTATGGGAGAGAAGGAAGGAGTCTCACTTGTAGCTTTCTTGCTTGCACAATGGGGGAATACACACAAAGGTGGAGGCTGAAAACAATTTTCCTCTTCTTAGTTGTGTAAGCCAAAAAGAACTCAAGTACATAGAAATAGAAGAACCCTATATATGGGTCTCAAACCAAACTCAACTAACTAAGGTGGCATACTAACTGAGCCACGAACTAGAGTAGATAAGGATAGCTGTCATCTAGCTATTATTCATGGGCGGTGCATGCTGATGCTAGAGAGATACTCGATCTCATCCTCCAAGATGGGCTCCACATCTTTCAGGTGTTCCTGAGCCTCCTTTACCCACTCCTTCACCTTCTCAATGGCCTTTAGTTGGCGCTTTGGGTCGGGGTACTCCCCCACCTTAGCACTTCCCTTTTCCACAGTCTTAGGGACTCATGTCTCTGCCTTAGTGTCAATGACTTTCTTTCCAGCAGGTAGCATTGTGGCACTCTCAATTTTCAATGCGATTTTAGCTTTGGGTCTCTTCTTCCTCTGCCTATGGCTCCTCTTCCCTATCGAGGCTGCGTTAAGATTGCTAGGACCTGGTAGTGATATGCCGACCTACTTTGTTTGTGCATGGGTTATGCCATGCAATGGTATAGGTGTAGCTTCCCCATCCAAATTCTTGACACCGAACAGCTCCAATGGGATGGATGGCACGTTAGTTGAGTTTGAGGGTAGTTTTCGCTTTGTAAATTCAATGAAGAGATGAGTGATTCCACACTCAGGACACCTCAGGTCAGCCTTCTCTCTATTTTGTTGCTCCCTTTCGGGACAGCATGATGAGATATGTCCCAGGTGGCCGCAGGTCCAACACATGATTGGATCCTAGGTCTACCCTCCTAGGCCTCTACCGTGTCCCCTACCTAACGCCATCACTAGTACTTGTTGATAGTCCATAAGGACCACGTTGCCCTCATCATCATGGGAGACGTAAGGGTATATATAAGGCTCTTCCTCATTTTGTTCTTCCACATAATGGATTGGTGGATGTGTCACATAGGGGCCACATGGTCTAAGTATTCTAGTAGGACTTATATCCATTCTACGAATGGCCGGCTTAGCATCATTTGATGTGGGAAGGGCCAATGGTGCTCCCCTTCCGAAGAATTGTTGCAACCTACTCACTAGGTATAGTTGACTGTACGGTTGTGAATACAAAAGTCTTCTAGGAAATTGACAATGTGCACTATCGTGGCCAAACCTACCGCAATTAGCACAAGGTCCTGACCTAGGGTCTTGACACTTAGTCAACAAGTGGTTCCCGCCATAGTACACGCATTGGACGTGGTCACGTTGGTCGTCTTAGTATTTCCTACATCTTGGCTATTTCCATTTTCATGTCAACCAATTCTTAATTGGTGTCTACAGCCTTTCCCTTATCCTGGGTACTTGCGCCTAATCGCTTGCTGGATGCTGAAGCTCTCTCCAAACTTCTTGAGTTGGTCTTATCTCTTGGTTCGAGTTCCTAGAGCTCCTCTCCTTCAATTGGTCGTCGACCCAAGTGGCCTCTTCGAACAGCCTTGCTAGCGCATCTTGCTGCAAGCTTGAGTTGCCCACCAAGGCTTTATAAAGCTCCTCATTTTGTATCCCACTGATAAATACTGTCGACACTACTCTTTCGGTCGGTCGTTCACCCGTTAGGATTCTCTTGAAGAGACTCCTTACATGAGTCACATAGTCGCGGATGTCCTCTTTTTCCTTCTACTTGACATTCATAAGTTGTACTAGCAGGTTGTGTGAGTATCTGGGCTCGGGATTTTCTTAATGAATAGGTTTTTCAATCCATTGAAGTTCACTCGCTCTGTGGCGTCTAGGCTTGTGTACCAAGTCCGACCCTTGTCTCCTAAGCAAAGCCCCAATTCTTGAGAGCTTTGAGTCAAGTCGGTGAGACTGTTGGCCTCCCAAACTTGCTCGAACTGCTCTATAAAGCAGTACGGATAGTCTTGGGGCTAGTACTTATTGAGCTACTTTGCGACAAAACTGGTAACTTAGGCTGGCTCTTGGAGCCTTCATTCACCCCCAACCCCGCTAGTAGTGATGTGGCCAATGCTGCAGTGCTTTGCTCTGCTGCTCTGTTGTCTAGAAATTGCTTTATGAGAAGCTCACTTAGCATCAAGTCTCCTTCTAGTACTCTCTCATGGTCAGTTTGATTTCTATCTGCTAGGTTCAGCACTCGTTGTATCTCTCGCATCTTTGCATTCTGCCTTAGGCTCCTAGCCTGCTGGTCTCGATTGTATTCCATTATGCCTTGTAGTGCTTTGTGGGCTAGTTTTCTTTCCTCCTCTAGGTTGAGCTATGATGGCTTCTGCCACTCTACCACAGTGCTTATACCAAGCATGAGAGTCATAGCTACTCACCAACTGCTGGATCGCTTCTGGAAAATATCCTAAGTCAAATTCCTTGTTCTCTTTGCGGTCTGAGCTTTCCTTTGACATGGTTGTGTTCTCTTGCTCCACTAAGATGTTGAAAAGGTTAAGGAGGTCGAGTAGAGCCACGTTTCTGTTGCTATTCGCTTAGTCCTATGTTGCGCTCCAATTTCCCATCTATGTATGGGGATCTTCTCTTATTGGTGGGTTCCTTCCCGTTACTTTATCTGAGTGAGTTCCTTAATTATTGAATACAATCCTCAAGTTACCTCCACTCAACGATTGTGTTCTTTTTCGTGCACTTGTGCTCAATCAGGCTTTTGGCTGTTCTTAGGTGTACTTTAAGTGCTGGAAGTCAAGATGAGTGCGAAGGCAGGCGTCTAAGCTGATTGAGCCTTGTCTTAGGCCTGATAGGCTTGTTTGATCAATTTTTGGCCATCTTGATAGGTTTTAGGGTTTCTTGCCACGCTTCTTACTCGATTTAGGTTCTTTTGGAGTTTGTGTCTCCACTAGCTGCCATTAAGGCGCTGACTCTCTCAATAACCTACTCTAGCTGCTAAGCAGTTGTGTCTTGAAAATTTACCTATTCCTTGCGCCAGAATCAAGTCACAGGCGTCGGGATGGCTCACAAAGGTTGGCGTTGTTGAGATCTAGGTGAGTCTAGTGTAAACTTCCACAAAATTTACAAAAGTCTAACTGGACCCAACTCATCCGAATTGCATGGGCCGAGTGGTAGACTCGGATGGGCGGAATGGTTGAATAAGGGCACCGATTGAACTTGCAGCTCACACAACTGAACAGATGTGTCTAAGGGGGGCTGAGTGGTCCAAGAGCTGAGTGACAAAAGTGGGCTGAGGGCCGAGTGACAAAAGTGGGCCAAGAGCCGAGTGGTCCAAGGGGTTGACTCGGACGGGCCGAGTAGTACGTGTCCGAGTCGAGTGGTCCGAGTTATCCTAGTGGTCCGAGGGCCGAATGGATTGGGGGATCCGAGGGCCAAACGATCTGATTCTGGGACTCGACCCAAAACCAAGCCACTTGGATGGGCCGAGTTGCGCGCAACGACGACCGCGTCGAGGATGATCTCATTGAATCCAACAATGCACGCAATCACCAGACACGCTGAGTTCCAGATCACAACAAATACATAGCATGAAGGTTTTGATATACCTAAATCATGCGAAGAGCTCCCCAATGGCTAGGTCGAATTGAATCAATGCTGGAAACTCTCTCAAACTCTCTCTCTCTCAAACTCTCTCTCTCTCACTGCTAGGGTGAAAAATGAGCTCTTCTATGGTCCCTTGACCCTTAAACCCCTTCTCGAGCAGGGTTTTGCTATCCCCAATCACCCCTTTGCCGGCATTAATCCTTCCAACCACCCCTTTTCCCCATTTATCCCGATCTGTGCCTATTTTACCCTATTTTACAACAATAAACCCTATGCTTCTCCAATCTGATTTTGTAATCCTATCCTATGCTAAATGCAACAAGAATCAAAAGCAAATAACTGAAATGATCTCCCCTTCTTTTGCAATCATTAAACAACCAAAATAACCAGAATAATTCCTTGTATCAAAGATCAAAAGCCCCAACTTTCTACCTATCTCAAGCTCCGATTCGGGGATGAATCCCTTACTTCGATTTCACACACCAAAGTGAATGGAAGCTCCTCACCATCTCTAGTTCTCTTCTTCTCTTCTCTTCTCTTTGCTCATTCGTGCACGGTTATGGGGGATGGAGCTTGATGTAGGAGGCTTGAGGGTGCTTGAGCTAGCATCAAGGATCATGGAGGTACCGGTGTGTGCGAAGGAGGAGGCAACTCATTTCGGCATCAAGGAAAGCTCACTACATTCGTAGGTTCAAAGGCACATCGGCTATGTGACTCTTGTTAGCCACACACCAAAGAATGAGTTTTCACTCACTTTTTTGAACTTTATATACAAGCCCTAAAATTCCATGGGCGCCCATCCTTTTTTACATGACCGGCCTTTGTGGCAAGGTCCTTTTTCCTATTTCCCTTTTATTGCCTCATGCCTTAAGCCTACACCCATCTATTACTTTACAAATGGCACAGGAGGAAGCCTGGCGCTCTTTTACAAGAGTTTTTTGAGGTGCCTTCTATTTAAAATTGCACTTTCACCTCAGCTTAGCTTTTAGGGGCGGCCTTGCGCCTTTGCTCTTTTTCTGTTCTTTTTTCGCTTTTTGCTTCATTTTTCTGCCAACTTGAACTGAGGTTAACAAATGGCCTACACCTACTTCTATACATGAAGTTAGAAGTTTATTTGTCCTATGTTCATACTACAGGAGGTTCATACAAGGTTTTGCATATGTTGCATCTCTTCTACATGACCTTATTAAGAAGGGAATGCCTTTTTATTGGGGATCAAGGCAACTACAAGCATTTGAGAGAATTAAGTTTCTTGTGACTCAAGAACCAATTCTCATAGTTTCGGATCTTCAAAAACCTTTTAGAGCATCATGCAGTAGCATTTGAGAGCTGATGCCTCAAGGACCATGAGCTACATGCTCCAATATATGAGAAATATCTTATGGCAGTGATACATGCTCTTCAAGTATGGAAACACTCTTTACTTGGTGCAGATTTTGTTATTAAAATAGATCACCAAAATCTAAGATACTTTCTCACTCAAAAGAAGCTCTCAAAGAAATAGATGCGTTGGGAAAATTTCTTATCTATGTTTCATTTTCAAATCCTTCACATATCTGAAACTAAGAATGTGGTAGCAGATGCTCTATCACGGCAATCTTGAGTGAATGCAATCACAACTATTTACCATAATGTGTTCATGGATTTACCCAAAATATATGCAACTGATCCTGACTTCTCAACCATATGGGATCAACTTAACTTAGGTCAGTCAATTACACCTTACTCAATTCGAGATGGTTATTTGTATCATCATCAAGAAATTTGTGTAGCATTACAATTGCAATACAAGGTAATGGATGAAGCACATGTCACGATTGTGGGAGAGAAAGAAGGAGTCTCACTTGTAGCCTTACTCAATTCGAGATGGTTATTTGTATCATCATCAAGAAATTTGTGTAGCATTACAATTGCAATACAAGGTAATGGATGAAGCACATATCACGATTGTGGGAGAGAAAGAAGGAGTCTCACTTGTAGCTTTCTTACTTGCACAATGGGGGAATACACACAAAGGTAGAGGTTGAAAATAGTTTTCCTCTTCTTAGTTGTATAAGCCAAAAGGAACTCAAGTACAGAGAAATAGAAGAACCCTATATATGGGTCTCAAACCAAACTCAACTAACTAAGGTAGCATACTAACTGAGCCACGAACTAGAGTAGATAAGGATAATTGTCATCTAGCTATTATTCATGGGCGGTATACCAACCTCATCTGTAGCTAACAAGTCGGTGACATAAATACACAACAGTCACCCTAGCATATCACGAGTGGAGCTGGACATCTCAACACTCCCCCTCGAGCTCAATCCCAATTCCTGCACACCAAGCAGGTCTTTGAACTTGCGTAGCTTCTCTGCGCCCAATGCCTTCGTGAATATATCAGCTACCTGATCCTCTATGGTGACGTAAACTAGATCAATAAGACCTAGTAAAACCCTCTCCCGCACAAAGTGATAATGCACCTCAATGTGCTTTGTTCTAGCATGATAGACTGGGTTATTTGCCAAGTGTATACTACTCATGTTGTCACAATAAATGACAACTGGCCCATCTGTAGGTTGATGCATATCATAAAGTAGCTTATGCAACCAAGCTACCTCACATGGAGCCATTGCTGCACCCCTGTACTTAGCCTCTGTGCTCGACAAGGCAACTATAGGTTGTTTCTTGCTGCTCCAAGTGACTTTAGCACTCCCAAAAGAGAACACATATCCATTGGTAGATCGTCTATCAGAAATACTACCAGCCCAATCAACATCAGTGTATCCATGCAACTGTATCTGAACCCCAGTCTCATAAAATAGTCCATACTGCAATGTGGACTTCACATACCTGAGTATGCGTCTAGCTACATCCAAATGCGATTTCCTTGGAGCCTACATAAACTGACTTACCAATCCAATAGCATAGCTCAAATCTGGCCTGGTAATATTCATATAAATCAAACTTCCCACTATGCGTCTGTACATAGAAGGGTCTTCCAGAAGCTCACATGCATCTGCGCTCAGCTTCACATTCTGGCCCAAAGGAACTGAAATAGGCTTACAGCCTGTCATCCCATATTTGGACAGCATGTCCAATCCATACTGCCTCTGCAAGAGCTGTATCCCACTTGGTGATCTAATCACCTCAATGCCCAAGAAATAACGCAGCTCTCCCAAATCCTTCATCTCAAACTTCTGCTTCAATAGCATTTTCACATGAAGGATATCTTCATCCTATCACCTCTCATAATCAAATCATCAACATAAATGACAAGTAGCATAATACCTTTCTCTGTTTTTCACACATAAAGTGAGAAATCTGCCTTGGAAATTTGAAAGCGAATAGTGACAAGATACTGTCCTATCTTGTCAAACCATGCTCTAGGTGCTTGCTTCAAGCCATACAAGGCTTTCTTCAACCTGCAAACAAACTCAGGATGAATAGCATGCAGATAATGTGGTGGCTGCTCCATATAAACCTCTTCTTGCAAATCACCACGCAAGAAGGCATTCTTTACATCCATCTGATGTAAAGACCATCCCTTTGATGTAGCCATAGCAATGACTACTCTTACGGTTTCCATCCTTGCAACCGAAATGAATGTTTCTTCATAATCAATGCCATATGTTTGTGATACCCCTTGACTACTAATCTTGCCTTGTATCTGTTCACAGAACCATCTGCATTGTGCTTTACCTTATAAACCCACTTACAACCAATTGCATTCTTATCTTTAGGCAAAGGTACCAATTCCCATGTAGCATTTGCTTCCAAGGCATCCATTTCTTCATCCATGGCTTTCTCCCATTTTTCTTTTCCCATGGCTTGCTCAAAAGAAGTGGGTTCTGGTTCCTGTATCACTTTGACCATATAGGCATAGTGAATGGTTCTAAATCCATCATATTTTAGTCTATCCACAGGATACCTAGCTCTGGTAGACATGCGCAAAGTAGGTTCACTCCTAGGTGCTCTCAAAACATCCATGGTCTTCCTTACTCTAGGTGTAACAATAGAAGGAATACCCAACTCATCATCAATGCTCTGTTCTGAGCCACTTGATTCACCATCCACATAAGAGTGACATGCATTCACATCAAACATGGACTGATCTACCTTCTCTTTTCCTTTTAGTGAAACCTACATACCACTGTCTGCATTGCTTTGAGGATATTCTCCTAATCTCAATCTGCCTGTCCATGGTGAAGAAAGTGAACCACTGCTAGAGGACACTCCAGTCCACTAATATTTTGTAACTGCTGCTGTGAATTCTGTACAACATTGTCATTTTGTGCATCTACATCATCAATCACATTTACTGGTTTATACCAGCTACTCATCTCATCAAAAACAACATCTCTGCTCACTGTAAACTTACGAGTAGAAGGGTTATAGCATCTATACCCCTTCTGCTCTGCAAAGAGTAACCAATAAAGATGCACTCCTCAGCTTTTCAATCCAACTTGGATCTCAACTCATCTGGCACATGAACATAGGCAATGCAACAAAAAAATTTCAAATGAGAAATATATGGTTTCCTACCAGTATACCTCTCCTCTGGAGTCATCCCATGTATTGCTACAGTGGGAGTCCTATTCATTATGTAGACTGCTGTAGCAACTGCTTCATCCCAATAAAAATCTGACAAGTCTTTTTCATTGAGCATGGCACAAGATACCTCTCCAGTATGCTTGTTTTTCCTTTCTACAATTCCATTTTGTTGTGGGGTATGACTGCATGAATATTGATGCTTTATACCATGCTCCTACAGGAACCTTGCAAACTCATTTAAGAGGTACTCTGCCCCTCCATCTAACCTTAGGCATTTTATTTGCAGGCCTGTTTCTTTTTCAACCATAGCTTTAAGAGCTTTGAAATGCCCAAACACTTCACTTTTCTTTTTCATAAAATACACCCAAACTTTTCTGGCTATAGTCATCAATAAAAGTGACAAAATAATGAAGCCTCCAATAGATGCAACTTTAGTAGTCCACACATCAGAGTGGATTAATTTCAATGGCTTCTTACTCTCTTGAACATGTATAGGAAATGGTTTCCTTGCCTGTTTTCCAAATTGATAGGCTTCACATACCTTATGCATTTCTGCAACCTTGAATTTAGGCAATCTTGCAACAATATTTTGGGCTTGCATTGATTTAAGCCGCTGTACATTAACATGACCAATGCGTTTATGCTAGATATCAATATCTGCAACTACACCGGTCCCATGTGCAAACATTGCTGCACTCAATTTAGACATGTCTACATCCAACGTAAACATTCTGCCCTTCTTCTTTCCTTTTGCTATCAAGTGATCTTTATTTTTCATATCCTCAACAAAGCATCCATGAGAATTAAATCTGACCTGCAAGCCCTGCTCAACCATTTGACCAACAAAAACCAGGTTCTTGGTGATATTCGGGACATGAAATACATCGGACAGGTATTTCTTTTTCCCATCTTGCATAGACAGGAATTTTTCCAATCTGCACAATAGGATGTGTAGTATCATCACAAGTCTCCACAAATCCTGGTTTTTCCATTTTCCTTGCATCCTCCATCCATTCTGCATGACCTGTCATGTGGTTTGACGCACCTGAGTCAACATACCACACTTCGTTGCTTTCTTCTGCACTTGTCACAGAATTGTTCATGTGTTACACCATAAACAAATGCTCATTTCTATCATCACCCTGTCTACTAGAAGATGCATAATTCCCTTGTTGTAATTTTCCATTCATGATGTTATTCTGCTTTTTATAGCAGTCTTTAGCCATATGACCCATTTTACCACTGTAGTAGCATTCAACATTGCTGTTTTCATTTTGGCCTCTTTGCCATCCACCACCACCTCTTTGGCTCCCCCTGCCTCTAGAGTTACCACGTCCTTCTCCATAGGACTGGTTTTCTTGAGTTTGCTACATATTCTGATTTCTACCACGGCCTCCAGATCGGCCTCCTCTACCTCTACCTCTGCCTCTACCTCTTCCAGCATTTGAGTAGAAGATAACTTTTTTTGAAGTTCCTCCTGAAGAAGATGCACCACCATTTCTCTGCTCCTCAGAAATTAGAAGAGCAATCAACTCCTCAAAATCAAGAAATCTTTCACGGATGGAAATGGATGTTCAGAACTATGCATAATCCTTTCCTAGACCATTCAAGGTCACAGAAACTAAATCATCATCTTCCACTGCTGACCCAATGGAAGCAAGTGCATCTGCAATCTTCTTTACCTTCATGTGGTAGTCATTGATGCTCATACTTTCTCTTTGCACATTGTGCAACTCTTGCTTGAGCTGCATTTTCCTGGCTTGCATATTTGTGCTATACATTTTTGACAGAGTATCCCATGCCTCATTTGGTGTACTTGCATCCTGAATATGCACAATCATAGAGTCTAAAATACTGATAGATAGCCAGTACATAAATTTTCTAGCTCTCTCATGCCATTCTTTAAATGCCTGCATTTGCTATTGATTGGGAACATCAGGAAGAACTGGTTCTTCTTCATTTCCTGCAACGAATTCCCAATATCCTTTTCTCATAAAGAAATTCTTCATTCTAAACTTCCATGCTTGGAAGTTGTTTTTGTCAAGATTTTCAATGACAATCTGTGAAAGAGAATCAGACTCTATTACAGAACACTGCAAAGAATTCTGTCACTGCAAAAAACACAGCTTCAGCCTCACAAGGGCAAATTTGCAAAACTGAGGAAAGTGGTATTTGACCACACAGCCACTTCCTAGTGGCGATTTTGCATCAACAGTCAACAAGGATGATTCTGTAACTCCCAATGTCTCTGTGCACAGGCATACGATGCAATTTCTACGGTAACTTTTCATCG
The DNA here is from genome assembly GCF_053477565.2 of Lygodium microphyllum. Taxonomy (NCBI): domain Eukaryota; kingdom Viridiplantae; phylum Streptophyta; class Polypodiopsida; order Schizaeales; family Lygodiaceae; genus Lygodium; species Lygodium microphyllum. The sequence goes on from NC_141158.1 coordinate 31,721,033, forward strand.
GCCTGTAGAATAGTGGTCACACAGCAAAAAACAAGGCCTTTTCCTGAGTGCGTGCGAAAAACTTCGGCCTCCAAAACAGGCCCTGGAATGGCCTCGAAGCATATACTGCCCTCTTGCTACACCGCGAAGGGCGTCTCAATCTGAGACAATGCACTCTTGCACTTTCCGGCTGTGCTACCTGCAGAGACTTGCTCCCAAACTCGAAAAATGAAAGCAACACTGGTCCTCTTACCAGAACACCGGGAACTTGGTTTGCTTTCTTGAGCTCCTTACCACGAACCAGGCTCTGATACCATGTCACGATTGTGGGAGAGAAGGAAGGAGTCTCACTTGTAGCTTTCTTACTTGCACAATGGGGGAATACACACAAAGTTAGAGGTTGAAAACAGTTTTCCTCTTCTTAGTTGTGTAAGCCAAAAGGAACTCAAGTATAGAGAAATAGAAGAACCCTATATATGGGTCTCAAACCAAACTCAACTAACTAAGGTGGCATACTAACTGAGCCATGAACTAGAGTAGATAAGGATAGCTGTCACTATTATTCATGGAGTAGATAAGGATAGCTGTCATCTAGCTATTATTCATGGGCAGTGTACCAACTGTATCTGTAGCTAACAAGTCGGTGACATAAATGTGCAACGGTCACCCTGGCATATCACGAGTGGAGCTCGATATCTCAACAACACATGTATCTCCATATGATGGACATGGGGGTATTCTACCCACTACTCAAGCATTGGAAAGATATTTCTTTTGGCCCATTCTTAGAGTTGACATTGAAAGACATGTCTGTGAGTGCAAGATATGCCAAAAAGTAAAGTATGACACGCATAAACCACCTGGTCTACTAAAGCCATTACCTATTCCCAATGAGCCTTAGGAAAGTATAGCCACGGACTTTATCATGGAGCTTCCTCGCACACAAGCAAGCAACGATGCAATCTGGACTATCATTGATAGATTCAATAAGCAAGCTCACTTTATACCTGTGCGAAAGACAATCAAAGCCAATCATATGGCTAAGCTATTCATTGCTCGTATTTTCAAGCATCCTGGCATGCCTAATTCCATTGTAAGTGATCGAGATCCCCGCATGACCAGCCTCTTTTGGCAAGCTCTCTTCGAGAACCTCGGGACAAGGTTAAAGTTTTCATCCTCTTATCATCCTCAAACGGATGGGTAGAGTCAAAATGCTAATTCTATTGTTCTGGATCTTTTGAAATCCTATGTCTCTGATAATCAAAGAGAATGGAAAAAGTATTTGCCTTTAGTAGAGTTTGCATACAATAATATGGTGCACTCTAGTACTGGTAAGGCACCCTTTGAGATCATCTATGGTAAGCCTCATTTACCACCCATTCTTCTTACGAAGAATAAGGTCTTTGCAGCAAAAATGAGTTTATTAGAGACATTGATACAACTTTCACTCAAGTAAAAGCTACTATCCAAAGGACACAAGAGAAGTATAAATGCAAAGCTGATAAGCATCGTCGTAAGTTAGATCTCACGTTGGGACAATATGTTCTTCTTAAGTTTGAGAAGGATCGCTCGAAGAAGCAGAAAGGTCAAAAGGGTAAAGTGGTTAAGCTTTCTAATCGCTACTATGGCCCTTTCAAGATCACAAATAAGATAAATGATGTGACTTTTTATTTGGATCTACCAAGTCATTAGAACATTCATAATGCTTTCCATATAAGTTTGTTATGTCCCTATATTGGAGAACCTCCAATGGAACCAATCAAGGAAGATTTACTTAACATAGAATAAACAGAAGAGTTCCTTGTGCTTGAAAGAATTTTACACCATCAGGACAATACTCTAAGTCAGGTAAGGTATTACAGAAGTATCTAGTTAAGTTTAAGAATTATCCCCCATTGGACGCTCAGTTTATGATTGAGAGAGAACTATAAGACTTTGCAGATATTCTTAAGGACTGTATATCCCCTCTACATTTGAGGTCAATTGTCTAGAATCCAGAGGGATGTCACTAAATTGATTGCTTATTACACATTCTCTATTTAAAAAATTTATGTTTATAAATTAATGACTCACTTTTCTTTAAGTGTTGATGATGATCTAGCATGGCTATGAGACCATTTAGAGACCAGTATTCCTAGTGCATCACTTAATGGGGTGATCAGAGCACTATGACGGGGATATCTGGTACATGCAGTATAAGTTATGAAGGGGGAGGGAAGTGTCTACCAAGTGTAAGTGTGTATACAAGAACCAAGGAGTTACACATAAATGAAGATGGATTAAGTTCTAAGAAAAGGAAGTGCATTAGCATTGTGTATATGTATTTATGTGTGCATTTGGGGACGCCTGGGAATGTTTACTTGTGTGTAATGAGCATTGCATTCATTTGGGGTCATCCTCTCCCTTACAACTCAAGGTTTAAGGTATTTTCTTTCATTAAGAAAGGCGAGAGAGGGAATTCTCTCACTAAGAAAGGTGAGAGATGTGATCCTCTGGAAGTCAGGAGAGATGTGATTTTCTCTTTCTAAGGTCTAAAATGACACAATATTTTGTGTGGAATTCGATCTTTTATGAACTCTCCTTAAGGTGGTTTCATGGACCACAAGTTAAGAGTATAGTTTAAAAAGCTGTTGTTTTTTTAAAAAGACATGGTGAATCCATTTTTAAAATATCTCACAATAGAAATACGATCTCTAAAAACGGCTAGCGAGGGCCATTGGAAACAACAAGATCTACAACTTTTATGTTGGACATTTTTTCATCTGAGCAACACACAGAGAGATATCTCAAAATTGGTGCTGCAAAGTAGGTCCTAAAATAACCACATCTTACATGAATATCAACTCAAGTCTCTCTCCAAGAAGAGAAGCTCTTGAAAGCCTATAAAAGAGGAGGCTCTCATTGGGTGTGAGGGAGGTGGAAGGAAGCTCTATTGAAACCAAGTTCTAAGAGGAGAAGAGAAGGTGAAAGTGCTGTGAAAGCTCTACTGAAATCAAGTGCTATGGAAGCTCTGCTGAAACCAAGTTCCAAGAGGAGAAGAGAAGATGCAAGTATTGTAGAAGCTCTACTGAGATAAAGCACCAAGTGGAGAGCCCTACACATATTGTATAGGAGAGAAGGAGACTCAAGAAGGATCAAAAGGTGCCAACTTCCAAGTTGTGCAACTGTTAGTTGGTTGTATACCATGCAAGGAACCGTGTTCTTGTTTCCAAGATCTACAAGTAAGAACTGGTTTATGTGTAATGAAGGAGCTTGCTCCTTGTCAATAATATAACTCCACAAGGGGGGGAGACTGGCCCATCTTCCAGTCCCTAGTGTGTTGTCAATTTCTCTATCTCTCTCTCTCTCTCTCTCTCTACGTCTTTCTTTTCTCTCATCTGTTCTCTCTTTGTGCTAGCATAATATTCATCACATATATTTTAAGTATATAAGAAAGTCGAGTGTGTATCTCAAATATTATAATACATGTCAAAGAGGAAATAAAAAATTTATAGTGTACAATTCCTTTATGAAATTGAGTATACCAATTGGGTATTATCAATTGTTGTGGTCCTTAAGAAGAATGAGAATATCCTACTATGCATCAATTATAAGAAGCTAAATAATGTGACAAAGAGAGATAGTTTTCCTTTGCCATACATTAGTCATATGATTGAGTCAATAATAGAAAATGAATCCTATGGCCGTTTGGAGGGATTATCATGTTATAATGAGGTACAAGCCTACAATAGATCCAAAATTTCCTTTGCCACTGAATGGGGGCATTCACTTATGTCATCATGTCACTTGGACTAACTAATGCTCTAATAACCTTTCAATGGCTCATTCTCACAATTTTTAAAGACATGCCACATAAATGGCTCGAGGACTTTGTTGATGACTATTGTGACAATTTTAACTAGGAGGAATACCTTGAGAAACTCTAATTAGTATTTGAGAGATACTAGCAATATAACCTATCTTTGAATCCTCTAAATTATTAGTTTTGGATAAAACATGGCATTGCCTTAAGTAATGTGATGTCCAAAAATGGAATCACAATTGATACTGCTAAAATTAAGGTCATTATGAATCACCACTATAATGGAATGGGCAAATAGCGATGGCAGCTTGCGACATAAAATATCAATGTCACTATTTGCATCACAAATAGCGTCACTATTAGCATTGCAAAGTTAACTAGGAGTTGAAAAATTTGTGTCACAAGTCACAATAGTCATCAAAATTAATTTTGCAATGCTATTTGCAAGGTAAATAGTGATGCCGGTTTGAGAAAAAAAAAGCACCGAAAACCCAAGCGTGGCATTTGCCGCAAATATTTTTGAGAGAGTGAAAAATAGAGTGAGAGAGAGTGTGTGAGAGAGATCATCACCTTGAGAGGGAGAGGGAGAGGAAGAGGGAAAGAGAGAGAATGAGAGCTTCTCACTGGTGCCACCACCACCACCACGATATGTAAAGAAGAGGTAGAAGTGCACAAGAGAGAAAGAAGGGACATTGCAAAGAGGAGGTGAAGAATCAATCATCGGGCCTTTATGGTAGGTACATTACCTCTTCTTTCTTTGCTCTTATATTTTCTTCTTTTATTTTTTTTGTTTTTCTTTGTAATGAGATGCATTGAAAGAGAGAGGGAAAGAGAGGAAAGGAGAGAGGGAGAATAATGAAGGAAGAGGAAGAGAGAACAAGAGAGAGAAAAAGAGGAAATGTAACAAAGAAGGAGAGAAGGAGAGAAAGAGAGAAAAGAGGAAAGGAGAATGAGAGGAGAATGAGTGAGAGAAACAAAGAGAGAGGCAACAAAGAAAGAGAAAGAGAGAAAGAAAGAGAGGGGAAAGAGAAAAAGAAACAGAGAGTGAAGGAAGCGGTGGATGATGCCAGGAGGCATATTCCATGGTGGATTCCGTGCCACGGTGGATTCCGTGAGGTTTTACGGTGGATTCCGTAAACTTAGATGACCGGGGCTCATACACAAAGAGGATTCTTTGTGCGAGAAGTTGATGGGGACGCCTGTCCTTTTCGGGCGTTTCATTAATTTAGTGTGTACATGGGTGATTCCATAGCGGGTGATTCTGCAAAATGCATATTAAATTAATAAACGTTTATGAGTTTAGAGTGCGCACTCGTAATAAATTAAGGTTAGGATTTATTTCTAACCAGTTGATTTATTTATGTAGCTGAAGACTGCTAGGTATTCACTTTTGTCGGTTTAATTGTATTATTTCACTAACGATTGTGAATGCTTCAGTTGATGTGTAGAGATAGCAGCAGTGGCGGAGGAAAGCATTGGAGTCTAGCAAGTATTCGACCTTTGGATTATATTTTGATAGGCGCCACGCCTATATTTTGTTATGTCTATTGAGACATTGATTATTGATTATTATTTTGTATGCGCCTATGCGCACGGATATGTTATTTCTATTTGGACATTGAGATTGGGCGTGCCAGACTCTATGGGCACCGTCCATTAGCTTTATTTCCTATTTTTGTAGAAAGCAAACTCAAAAGCTAAAAGCTTGTCATATTTTTGTAAATTGGGCTATTATTGAGCATGAAGATGGAAATATACATAAAATACATGCTTTGTGAAGCGCTCACACAAGGCATGGGGGAGATTGAACCCAATTTGTCTCTTGCTTCTTGTCGTGCATGCTTTTACATGGTTTTTTGTGCAAAAAGGTAGAGTTCATTGTTCTTGGGGACCTTCCGGGATTCACTACGTGAGCATTCTGCGTCCGATCTGTGCACCAGTGGTATCAGAGCGGAGCTAAGATCAAGAGCTTCCAATCGCTACCAATCTCGGGCGAAGGCGGAGCTCCAAGAACGATCGGGCTCTACAGTCAATCTCATCGCGAACCGTCGATACAGGCAGACTTCTGGCGATCAAGAACCCCTGTTTTTACTGTCAGATCGCGAAGGACCAGGCTGTGCAGGCGGAGGACCACGCATCCATCTCCTTCATCAAGTCGTGGAAAAACCAGAGATAAGCTTTCTTCATATTCAAGTTATTGTCTCAACAAGGCTTAAGCTTAAGCTTAGAAGCTTTTAAAAAGCTTGAAGCTTCACAAATTTTCGTCGTGGTGTCAGAAGACCCCCCCGCGTTTTTCGCGCCGCCACAAAAACAGCCCCCCCCACGAAATCACGACGACTGCACAATAAGCTTTTTAAGCTTAATCATCTAAGTCCAAGTTAAGCTCTGCAAGTCACACAGGATAAACAAAGTCACCAAACTCCGGGTCCTGCGCATCAGAAGTCAAGTTCAGCAAGTCGATTGGAATCAAGTCCTGCAAGTTCATCAAGTCGGCATAAGTTCTGAAAGTCTGCAACTCTGCAAGTCGGCTAAGTCTGCAACTCTGCAAGTCAAACAGGTCAACTGGAGTCAGAACTGACTAGTGCTTAAAACTCATAGAAGACTTGTTCCTACACAAAAACTCTGAACTGGAAAGTTGTTCATGGCAAGGTGTTCTACCTATCTACAGGTTCGCTGAGGTATTTTCAGCAAACGAAGACAGAAATATCGCAGATTTTTTGAAAATTGAGAAAGAAATACCCAAAAATACATAGCCTTGTAACCCTGAATTTGAGCTACGCTCATCCCGCTAACCTAATTTTGAGTGAGAAAGGTTTATTGAGTTTTACAGGATGATGACCCCACATATGGATGATCCTATGACTGAAGACGACCTACCTGAGCCTACCATGGAACAAAAGCTGGAACTAATCATGCTACAATTGGAAGAAGAGCGAAGGGCTAGGCAAGCATTGCAAGCGCAATTGACAAAACTACAAAGAGCGTCCACCGATAAAGAAGAACCTCAAGCTGAAGATTTGATTCGACGTACCATCGACGCCACTCTTGAAGCACAAACCATTCGCAAGGAATCCAAGATAAGTAAACAAAGTTTCAAATTTCGCACTTTCAATGGCATATGAGAAGGAAAGACTGTTTTATCATTCATTAGCCAGTTTGATGACTATTTCCATGAGGAAACTTATCCAGAAAAAGATAAAGTCGTGTGTTACTAATCATCTGGTAGACAGAGCATCACTATGGTGGACTGTAGTACGCAAGAGCATAGAATGTCCTGCTATTTGGGAAGATTTCAAGAAGAAGTTCATGCAGAATTTCCTTCCACCACAATTTCATGAGAAGGCTATCAAGCAATGGGATTTACTTCAACAACGGGATCGTGAGCCTATTCCACAGTATACAGAGCGTTTTTGGAATGCACTCCTATAGCTACGCATGCTTGAAGACGTACCAGAGACGACACATAAGCGGAAGTATATGTCTGGACTTCTTGGACATTACTATGCTGAAGTGAACATGTTCAAGCCTGCTACCCTTGAAGACGCCATCTCACTAGCTCACGACACTGAAGATAAGTTACGCGGAAGAGACAGACGACCACAGCAATTCCAAGCCAACGGTAATTATGGATCTAAACAATTCAATTCCAATTTTAGAAGGTTTAATCCAGGTCGTTTCTCATCACCATCTTTCCGTAAGAATTAGGCTAAACCACCTGCATTACATCCAATGTCAATCCAAATCCTAAGCCTATTCCACAAGCAAATCCAAATGTACCCAGACTTCCAGCCATTGCAAATAATGTAACCAAAGCCAAGCCAATAGTATGCTATAAGTGTCACCAGCCAGGGCATCTTGCAGCAAATTGTCATTCAAAGAAGCCACCAGCACATATCAACTATCTTGGAGCCATGGACGAAGACGAGCATGAGGATATGCCAGATTTCACTGAAGATGAGGATGATCCTACTACTACTTCGGACACTTTACCAGGTATGCCTACTCCACATTCATTGTTGACTATGAAATGTATGGTGCATGGAAATGAAAGAACTATCTTGCATGATGACGGTAGTACTCATGACTTTATTTCAGCAAAATTGGTAAAGGAATTGAAATTACAGACTGTACCTACGCATTATCGCATAAAAGCTGCATTTTTAGGCACTAGGTACAATGGCACACAAGAAGTATAAGATTTAGAGATTCAAATTGGTTCATATATTGAAAGAAGAAATTTCTTAGTTGTCCCATTACAGTCAAGCGACATTATTTTAGGAATGCCTTGGAGACACCAGCATAATCCAAATATAGATTATTCCACACACACAATGAATATTAATTTTCAAGGAAAACCTATTACATTATATGGTATGCATGCATCTAATATTTTTCCACTGCTTTCGCACACTCAAGCAAAACGTGCATTACGCAAGAGTACTAAATCATATCTCATTTGGGTGAATGAATTGCACGCAAAGGAAAATCATATGCACCCTAGGCATAAGGAATTTCTTGCATATTTTAAGGACTGTTTTGCCGAAGACCTACCACCAGGTTTACCACCTTCACGTCCAGAAGACCATAAGATTGATTTAATTCCTGGCACACAACCACCTTGCAAAGCACCATATAGGCACAATCAAATAGAGCAAAAAGAAATCCAGAACCAAGTTGAAGAATTACTAAATAGAGGTTTAATTCGACCTAGCAGTTCTCCATTCGGTGCACCTGTACTCTTAGTCAAGAAAAAGAATAATACCTATCGTATGTGTATTGACTACCGAGCATTAAATAAGATCACTGTAAAGAATAGGTATCCTATACCTAGAGTTGATGACCTTATGGACAAACTGCAAGGAACTTCTATATTTAGTAAAATTGACTTTAAGTCTGGATATCATCAGGTGAGGCTAGATAGATCTGACATATTTAAGACTGCATTCAGAACACAGTTTGGCCATTACGAATTCTTAGTCATGCCATTCGGATTGACTAATGCACCTGCTACCTTCAGTAGAATGATGAACCGTATCTTTCTGAAATATCAGTATTGTGTGATTGTTTTCTTTGATGATATTTTGGTGTTTAGTCAAAGTGAAAAAGAGCATTATGAGCATTTATCATTAGTTTTTCAATTACTGAAAGAAAATCAATTGTTTGCAAATCCTGAAAAGAGTGAATTCTTTAAGACAGAAATAGAATATTTAGGTCATATTGTATCAAAAGAAAGAATTCAAGTTGATCCTAAGAAAATTGATGCAATATTGCATTGGCCTGTTCCTAAAAATGTGTATGAATTACGCTCATTCCTTGGTCTTGCTAGTTTCTATAGGAAGTTTGTACGTAATTTTTCATTACTTGCTTTACCATTAACAAAACTTCTTAAGAAAGGAATTGTTTATCAATGGACTGAAACTCAGCAGAAATCCTTTGACTTACTGAAGCGTGCATTAACTAATGCCCCTGTTCTACAATTGCCTGACTTTAATAGACCATTCTTTCTAGTTGTGACCGATGCTAGCGGATCAGGAATAGGAGCCGTACTAATGCAAGACAATCATCCAATAGCATATTCTAGTTCTAAGCTGAAACCCTTTGAGCTCAAATATTCCACTTATGACAAAGAACTATTAGCAGTTGTACAAGCATTAAAACAGTGGAAGCACTACTTAATGGGTTCAGAATTCATGATAAAGACCGACCAGCAAAGCATTAGACATCTACTTAACCAACCCCAAATTTCTGACCGTCATATCAAATGGGCTTCCTTCATTCAAAGTTTTCATCCTATCATTCAATACCAACCTGGAAAAGAAAATGTAGTTGCTGATGCATTGAGTAGAAGACCTGCAATTCATAATATTTCTATCATATCTTTTGATTCTTTGATTGCTATGAAAGATACATATCACCAGGATATTACTTTTCATTTTGATTGGCAAAAATTAGTTCAAAATAATTTCATTCCTGTTGATTCATTGTCATATAATGATGGATTTATGTTTTTTGAAAAGAGACTGTGTGTTACTATTCCATTCCGATCTTTTGTTTTGAATGAAATTCATTGTCCCCCATATCAAGGCCATAGAGGTATCATATCTACATTACGCATGTTAACTGAAGATTTTTATTGGCCGCATATGGATGCAGATGTATCTAATTTCGTTTCTGAATGTTTGATTTGTCAAAGAATAAAGAGACATCATGGTAAACAGTATGGATTATTAATGCCTTTGTCTATTCCATCTAAACCTTGGGAACATATTTCTATGGATTTCATTACTGGTTTACCAAATACTAAATCTAACCATGACATGATTTGGACAATTGTAGATAGATTTAGTAAGCAAACATATTTCATTGCATGTAAGAAAACTTTAACACCATCACAAGCAGCACAGTTATTTTTGAAAACTGTTTTTACTAACCGTGGATTGCCAAAAGTGATTATTTCAGATCGTGATTCTAGATTTTGTAACAATTTTTGGATTACACTGTTTGCAAATCTAGGCACAAAGATTGATTTCTCATCTGCATTTCATCCAGAAACAAATGGACAAACAGAAGCCACAAATAGCACCATTTTAGATCTTTTATGTGCATATACTATCTCTAAACCTCTGACATGGGATACTCATTTTCATTTATTACAGTTTGCATATAACAATACACCGCACACATCTACAAAGAAAGCACCTTTTGAAGTCATTTATGGATATAGATTATCTACACCTGTTGCATCATTGTCTAATAGAATTCAGAGTGCTGATGATATTGCTACTATGCACAACAGTATTTTTGATGAGGTTAAGGATATGATTGCTAAAGCCCAACAATCATATACCAAACAAGCCAACAAGAAAAGACAAGCTATGAATTTCAAAATTGATGATTATGTTTGGCTTAGAATAGAAAAGCGTAGACTGCAAAGTGTAGATAGACATCTAGTTATCAAATTAGCTCCTAGATTTTATGGACCATTTAGAATTATTCATAAGATTAATGATAATGCATTCAAGTTAGAATTACCATCTCATTGGAAAATTCATAATACATTTCACATTAGTTTATTGAGACCATTTAGAGGCCAATTACCTATCCACCCTGTCTATGAAAACCCACCTTTATTAGAGGAAGAGACTGAAATACTTGAACCAGAAGCCATCATAGACACTGACTACATGACCACTAGAACTGGCCGCAGGTATTCTAGATATCTAGTAAAATTTAAGAACCATCCTGTAGAGGAAGCACAATGGATGCACCCTAGAGACTTAAATGCTTTCCCCACTCTGTTAGCTCCACATTGAGCTAATAGCAATTGAGGTCAATTGCTATCCCCCCCGGGGGTATGATGCCAGGAGGCATATTCCACGGTGGATTCCGTGCCACGGTGGATTCCGTGAGGTTTTACGGTGGATTCCGTAAACTTAGATGACCGGGGCTCATACACAAAGAGGATTCTTTGTGTGAGAAGTTGATGGGGACGCCTGTCCTTTTCGGGCGTTTCATTAATTTAGTGTATACATGGGTGATTCCATAGCGGGTGATTCCGCAAAATGCATATTAAATTAATAAACATTTATGAGTTTAGAGTCCGCACTCGTAATAAATTAAGGTTAGGATTTATTTCTAACCAGTTGATTTATTTATGTAGCTGAAGACTGCTAGGTATTCACTTTTGTCGGTTTAATTGCATTATTTCACTAACGATTGTGAATGCTTCAGTTGATGTGTAGAGATAGCAGCAGTGGCGGAGGAAAGCATTGGAGTCTAGCGAGTATTCGACCTTTGGACTATATTTTGATAGGCGCCACGCCTATATTTTGTTATGTCTATTGAGATATTGATTATTGATTATTATTTTGTATGCGCCTATGCGCACGGATATGTTATTTCTATTTGGACATTGAGATTGGGCGTGCCAGACTCTATGGGCACCGTCCATTAGCTTTATTTCCTATTTTTGTAGAAAGCAAACTCAAAAGCTAAAAGCTTGTCATATTTTTGTAAATTGGGCTATTATTGAGCATGAAGATGGAAATATACATAAAATACATGCTTTGTGAAGCGCTCACACAAGGCATGGGGGAGATTGAACCCAATTTGTCTCTTGCTTCTTGTCGTGCATGCTTTTACATGGTTTTTTGTGCAAAAAGGTAGAGTTCATTGTTCTTGGGGACCTTCCGGGATTCACTACGTGAGCATTCTGCATCCGATCTGCGCACCAGTGGATAAAAGTGTGAGGTAAATAGAGGAATGAGAGTGAAAAAAAAGAGAGAGCTAGAAAAAGAGGGGGAGAAAAAGAGACAAAAAGAGGAAGAAAAAGAGAGATAGAGAGAACAATATATTGAGAGCAAGAGAGAATGAGAGAGAAGAATGAGAGAATTAGAGAGAACAGAATGATAGAAAAATAAAGGGAGAGGGAAAGAGAGACACAAAGAGGGTTGGGAGAGAGGGTCTTTCAATGTCTTGTTTTATGTGCTGTAAAATTTGTATAGGGAGGTGATGCCTCATCCCAAGGAATGCACCTATTGCCGCCCACCATTAGAAGAGTTCATGGGCATGCGATGGATGGAGTGCTTGAGCAGATACAACCAATTGGAGGGTAGGACTCAATCTACACCCTTGATACTAGAGGATACAATTGGCCTTTCCAATCTTTCTCCAATCTTGGAGCCCAAGATGGAGACAATGATTGATGCATTAATGCCCATGAATGTCGAGTCATCTGATCCACTGAGAGAGGAAGCGTCCATACCATTATATGATGGGTGCCAAGTATCTCGCCTAAAGATGCTTCTTATGCTCCTAAGTATGCCGGCAAAGTACAGGTGGAGCGATGTGAGTGTGACTGAGTTGTTCAGATACATTTTATGCTTTGTTGATTTTTTAAACTCTATTATTAAAAACAGTTATTGTGCTTTTCAAGGTGTCTTTTGATTTTTTATCAGGTTGCTAAAGTATCATATATTACCACTTGAAAACATGATGCCTAATTCCCATGATGATGCACGAATGGTGTTACGAAAGCTTAGCATGGACTATAATAGCATCCATGAATGTGCCAATGATTGTGTGCTATTTTGAGGAGACTACGGGACTATGGAGACATATCCAAAGTGTAGTGCTCACAGGTATTGACAGGACTTATAAGGGCAAACAATTCGTTAGAAATTTCTAACACACTTTTCACTTATACAGCATATACATCACATGTTTCATACATCGGGCATGGCGAACTTGACAACCTGGCATGCCCAAAATAGATCCATAGATGGAGTCCAACGAATATCAACAGATTCATGTGCATGAAGCCACATTGACTCCACCTTTCTAGGATTTTCACGAGAGCCAAGGAATCTTCGGCTCACCCTTTCTATGGATGGCATGAATCCATTTGGTTTGCACTCAACTTCTTACAATGTGTGGCCTGCTGTAGTCCTTGTTTACTACAACATCCCGCCATGGCTTTCTATGAAGAAAAGACACCTGATTTAGCTTGCTCGTTCTTGAGCACTACAAATTCAAAAACATGGAGGTCTACCTCCGTCCATTAGTTGATGAACTCAAGATTTTGTGGGAGGAGGGGATCACTGTGGAAGACATGGGCAAGCATGATGGTGGTCGACTATCCGCTAATATACAAGCCATTCTCATGTGGACCAGGCATGACTTTTCGGGATTCGAGGAGTGCTCAAGTAAGTGGGCTTCCATTCTTGCTGGTGATATCTAACATAGCTCGTTCAAGTTTGTGTTGACTAAATAGGGGTAATGTGACAGGTCTGGTTACCTCAAGTTATCATGCATATTCATTGTGTGGGCCATAGTTAGACTCCCAAAGATCACAAACCATGAAGAAGATGGTATATCAAGGACACATCACTTTCTTACTACTGGAGGGTCATGAACTAAGGGAAGGTTTTCTTGGATAACCTCTAACACGAATGAATACCCAAAGCTGGTACAAGTTGAAAATGGTCCACAAGGAGTCACATCTAAATGGAATGCCATGATTCTCAATTTTCTACGAGTTTTCGTATTGGACCCACTTCAGATCACCATTTGTTAGATCCCATGCATATTTTCAAGAATGTGGGTAGCTTATTATGGGACCATATCATAGGAAACAAAGACACTCTAGGGGCATGAATGGATTTGAAGAAGGTAGGCAAGATGGAGATGCTTTGGCCACAGTTGAGGCCATAGTTGAGCACACTAATAGTCACTTGCAACTACCTTGCACTCCTTGGGTTCTATCCACTAAAGAAGAGTGCATTTTGAAGAAAATTATCATATCTATTTGCACTTCAATAGATATGATGTATTCCCTCAGAGGTCCGCTTTCTCTTAAGATGACTAGCAATCAGGGCTAAAATCCAATGATTTCCATAAGATATCTCACGTTTCTCTTGACCTTGGTTGCAACAAGTAGCCTGTGTATTTTGTTATTTAGTGTCTATCGGTGTTTGTAATGCTTCTTCATTTGTGATAGTTTATACTACCAATCACGATTGTGGGATGTCTCACTCTAGAAATATATGGAAAAATTTACAGGTTGTCAAATTTAGTGCAATGGATCTCAAAAAAGGAGATCAAGACATCCTTTATTGAGAATCTGCAAGGCAGAGAGCGGTGGAGGCAGTTTGTCTCTTTGAGAAGTACTTTCTCACCAGCATGCTCACGATACAAAATCACCTCCTAGTGCATCTCATAGATGAAGTGGAGATTGTGGGACCCTCCATCCATATGCAATGGATATTCTTCTTGGAGTGCTTCATGAAAACCCTAAAGGGTTTTGTGTGACAGTGAGCTCGGCTAGAAGGTATGGTTGAAGGTTGAGGCATTAGTGCATATTTCAAAATGGCTACCAACAGTGGATTTAGACAATAGTATGCTATGGTCACTGAAGGACGATGATAGACTGATCGAAGATGTGGTGGTTGCAAATGGATCAGCAAAAATGATGGATGCTGGCATGGAGGAGAAAGTGAACCATTTTTGTATATTGCATCATGTATCCATGGAGAAGTTTCTCGCTAGGTAAGAGCAGGCCGAAAAAGATCGGGAAGAAGTGTGATTGAAATTTTCATGCAATACATGCCATCAACCGATTCGATATCCTGAGGACATGGAGAAGATGCCATAATTTATGTCTATATGGTGGTTACATAGAGCTTTGGTCGCAACTTCTCAACAAGGAGTAGAGGTCTCTACGCGAGGAGTGGGAATTCTCGAGGGGATGTAGTTCGAAGGGGTGACCACATGTTTTACAAAGTATCATATCTAGATTTTATGTGACAACTAATCTAACCATTTCAATGTACAATAAAAAATCTAGAGTGTGGCATGGTCATGCGGGCAACATTTCCATACATCGACAAATGCACTCCAAAATGGATTGTGGTGTCATGGCAAAGTTTGAGTAAAAGAGTTGACGTTGGGCCATGGAACACAGTTATAGATGAGATGGAGTATTTTGGGAACTTGCAAAGTGTTATCTCAGTGGATTACCATAGCTTCTCCATGATCATATTCAATGTACAATGATTTAAAGTGGTATTGGAAGGAGCTGGGGCAACTGTTTGCCGAGGTTCATCTGGATTTCTGAAAATAGATTTCGAGAAAAGATGGACAGATCTAGGTGACACGTTTTTTTACCCACTTATTGTGAACAAGTGCATGAACTTTTTTTTAAAATTACGACATGAAACAATCACACATGTTGATTTACTCTTATATGTGATATTGAACATGTAATATTCTATCCAAATCCCCGACAACCTCGATGGTGGTATGTTATGCCATCAGCTCCTCAGAGTGTGAGAGTGTATGATGAAAGCATTATTCCCACCAATGTAGAGGAGGAGAGTATGCATGTGGAGGGGTCCATATTGTGGAGGGTTGAGATTGAAGAGGGCTTGGAGTATGTAGAGGAGACATACATGATTTTTTTGAGAATGAAGTGGACTCCTCCTTCTATGGTGACCTATCTATAGACCTTCCAGTGTACATGGAATTGTGCAAAGATTTTGATATGGGGCCATAGGCCGGATTATATTTGCATCTGCCCCTACTCAATTCATTGATTATTTGCTTTTAAGGGTACTTTAGAATATGCATTTAAATTAGCATTATTTTTTTCAAAGTTATATTGTTGTGCTTTACCTAAATCTTTATATTGATTATGCTAACATCATTTTCTATAAGTGCAGGTTACCTTTGATGATACTTGGAGACCAAGATGAGTCGATGGATGAGCAATGAGGAGTTATAGGAGATATTCACACATATGTCTCTAGATCAGATGGCCCAATTTAGAGATATGGTAGTCTCAAACATCATCAAGCCATTATGTGAGATCTACTTCAGCATGCTTTGATGCTTTCGTTTCCAGTAGAAGAGGTCATTGCTCTAGATTGACCACTCTGGATGGAGGGAGTGGTTTTGGGGGGTGTTACGAAGATGTGGATGTTGTGAGCCCGCAGTCAGTTCCAAAGAGGGGTGATACTCCTTGCTCTTATATAGGTTCCAAAGAGGGTAGCTTAGGTGGGTGTTGTGGAGGCAACGATGCAATGTCTCCATCTTGTCGATTTGGTGGATAGTTGTTACCTCCAAGATTTGTCATGCCTGTAGGGCCATCTACTCTAATGACAAGACAGGTGCTGTGATCATGAATGATAAGGGGAGGAGGGTGATGTCTCGCATGAGAGAGTTGTGCCAACAAGTATTTAGGCATAATGTTTTGGACCATTGGAAGAATATACTGAAGGGGAGCAAGGACTATATAGTGGCATCTTTGCATGAGGAGTTTATGGTACCTACCATGGCAAAGAGGTTTTCCATTAGGTGGATGATGGAGTGTATGCATGCATACATGTCACACAAATGATTGGGGATGAAATAAGGCACTCAAGAGTGCCACTCAAAGCTCGAGTGGCTAGAAAAAAAGGATTGGTACAGACTCAGGGAGAATGCTACATATTCTCTAGGATGATGGTGATAGTAGAAGGAGGCAACGAGGGCACGATTGGAGGCAAGGGTCATGCATCATCTGGGGAGTATAGCCGTGGGACTTATCTAGAGGACTTTGTAAGTTTTCTTTTGGTTCTTCTCACTTTCTTATTTGTTATATCACTTGTACTAACAATCGTGTTTCTAACAATTGTATTTTTTTTTTCTTTGTAGCACTCCATCACAAACCGTGATCCCATAGATTTGGAGACTTGATATTATCCATATTTACAATCACATCCACTGTGGCCTCTTTGTGATGAGGCAATTCTGGGCTTAGAACATGCAAGCAGACTGAATCCCATATGCATAGAAAGGGAAACTGCTACCCATCCAACAACTATAAAGCATTGTATTTGACTACCACTTAAAGATATGATGAATGCATGTTGCTTTCCCATTTCAGTTATTAGTGTCTTGGTCATTGTCAGTCTTATACACCAGATTGTGTTTATGAGTAACAGGTCAAGTCCTTGTCTATGTCATCATGAGCTTAATCTTCATCTTCCATCCACCATAGCTTCTACCATGCTCTAGATCCTACGTCTTTTCACAGTTATGCAGAGAGGCACAGTCTCACTACACTCATTGATAGATTGTATGTGCACGGAGGCTTAGTAAGTCAATCATTTTTCTTATCTGTAGTTACTAGTTTTTTTTAAATGTATTATGTATAGTGGACTAATGTATAGTGGACTAATGTCTAGTTTTCATTTTATAAAGTCTGTTCAACACTCCTTTGCATTGAGACAAACTTTTTGATTGCGAGGATCTATAGCACATGCTTGAATTAGTGGAGACTACACCCTCTTCTTTTTTGGTCATGTGATTTGTGCACATATCTTCCATGTAGTATTCCATAGATATACTTATCATCATTTGTATAAAATCACATCTATTGATAATTATAGATAGATTTTCATGTTTTTTTTTGCTCTCCTCTCTCTCCATGGTTCCATGTAATGTTATGTTTTGTCATCACTAGTCTTGCACTTATTCTATGAGTTATCAATCTTGTGGGTTTAAGTAGTATTTGCGCTCATCTTGAGGACCCCATTACATACCCAACATGTAATTTCTTTGCAAAATATTATATAGCACATGCTGCCCTGGCATAATTTTTTTTTTCTTTGTAACCATCGCTATTTGTGTCACTAATTTCTATGCAGTCATTGCTATTGCTATCATTATCTACATCGTTATCAACATTGCTATCTGTATCATAGCGATGGTTTGTGCGATGATTTTGTAGAGATGTTTATACCGATGTTTCTAGCAATGATGGGGGAAATATTTTTTATGAACATTTGCATTTCTTTGAGTGTTAGTATGAGGCCTGTATCTTGTAGTGCACCTCCATCCACCAATCCAAAAGGGGTGCAACACTTCCTTGGCCATACCAGGTATTATTATCACTTTGTGCTTAACTATGCTGCCATTGCTCGATCACTTTAGAAGCTATTAATTACTTGGGTCTAAATAGAGAGATGCAATGCCAAGCAGTATTAAAAATGTTCTTACGATTGCACCCTTTTTATGAGGCCCAGATTGGACAATTACCTTCCACAAGCATGTTAATGCATCCAAAATCACAATTGAAGATGTGTTATGCCAACGTAGTAAGCATAACATGGACTTCTCAATGAGCTTTTCTAGCATACAACTCATGACACCAAAATGAATGACTTCATGACAAAACAAGAAGGATTAGAAATGGTGTATGTTGTTAAGAAGTTTTGATGCTACTTGTCAACTACCCCATTCACATTCTTTATAGGCTATCAAGCATTGCTTTACTTGGTCAGCAAGTCCATGCACTATAAGATCCTAGAGGACATCTAGTTCTATTAGAATTTGATTTTCTATGGTGGTATGCAAGGTAAAGTAGCATTTCATTGCCAACCTATAACGTATCCGCTTGTCCACCTGTGGGACACGTCTTAGCAGCCCATCGTGAAGAGAGTCTAGGAAGCGCCACCTAGCACTCGCAAGGAATGTCACAGGGTTTGCGATCTAGATCTTCCCGAGTCTGCCCCAACGCGGAAGTATCCAGTCATTCCCACTTAGGACCGACATGAAGTCAGGGTTTTTTTTCTATCAGCCAAGACTCTAGGAAGTAGCTAGTGTTGAGATCTAGAATGAACCACATTGCATAGGAACAATAGAGTCGAAGTGGATTTATGCTGCACTTGGTTCATGGAGAATGGAAACAAGAGGGATGCAAAGCTCAACCTTTCTGCCCATAAGGCATAGTCCCATTCCACTCCCCTAAAATAGCATAAATCGAGATTCTAACTCTACTGACTCTAGGTCTTCACAATTTCGTTATGTCTTTTGAGAAAAGTTCCCAGCTAACCGGACCACCCTTCCATAGAACGGACCCAAGTCACGTCCACCGCACTTTCCTCGGGTTGCTTAGTTATCTAATTACCTACCACATTATGTTTGGCATGCAAAGGCAGCTTCCTTAATTAACCAATTTAAACACATGTTCCTTCATGCACCTTAGGCATTAACATAAAACAAAACAATGTCAAGCAAGTTCCTTTTTCAAATATTTGATCTTTATTTATCATAGTCTTGGAATACATCAAGTATCTTGCCCGAAGGCTATCCCAGCAATCATGAGGATTGCTACTCCAAGTTTCGTCCGTAGACTAGTACACGGGCCTCAAGATCCCATCTCGAGTCACGTCGGCCTCTTGTGCAGGATCCAGAGGCAAGGAATTCACGGCCAGAGCCTCCCTTGGCATTCAAGCATCCTCCCGCTCCAAGTAGCACCCACGGAGAGACCTCTCGCGACGGGTTCGGTCCATGTACCCGGCACAGCTAACAACCCCCTTGGATAGGGCCAGGCAGACAGTCAAAAGTAACTAAACCTACCTCTCCCTCCAGGCTATTAACGTGAAGCATTAAGTGTTTGGCCTTGAATTAGTTCCTTGAGCAAAGAAGTTCAAACAATGTACCTAGATGTACAATCACGATCATTTTCATGGTCGTTCGTATGACCAACTGCTAAGGTGTGATTCCTTCTTCCCAAATACTCCCAGCATTCGATCTTGGATCATTCGTGACTTGGCAAGATTCCAAGGGCTTGGCAAGCTAGGTTGCTTTTTTACTCTTTTTCTTTGGGTTAGGGTTTATACCCTACCGACCCCAATTATCATTACCTTAGGTTTCCTTGTACTATATCCAAATAGATCTTGGACAACCCCGTCATCCTTGGTTGGTCAATTTGCTTCTTGACAATTCACAATTGCCCTAAGTTTGACAAATCAGTCCCCAAGAGAAAGAGTTGTAGTAGGGGGACTACTCTACTCTTAACGAACCTGACTTGTAATTAGAACTCGCCTTCATTGGCCTAGGATGTAGTAGTGTCATCTTATGATTTAATTGCAATGGCATATTACCTTGCAAACTTGATGCACGAGATAGTAGAAGTACCTATCTTGAGGAATTACATCTCCTATCATATGGCAATCTTTGATTAAGGTATAGGATTTGGGAGTCCCATTGACCCCAATCCAAAACCCTAGTAGGTTGAAGATTGATTTGGCTCTAGGATTTCTTGTGAGATTTTATCGTTTGGTCCTTTGATCTTTAAGAAGAGAACCCTAAGATCACGTTCTTTTCCCTTATGGACCACTTGTCCCTAGTAAGATTGTCCAATCAGACAATCCGATGATTGTCTGAAATTATCCTCTCCAAATATCCAAGGCGTAGGCCTTAATCAACCTAGAGTTTAACCTATTGATTTATCTTGGACTAGGGAAGCATCCTTGTTCCGTAGTCTAAGGTTGTAACGACAGTTTGCAAGCAACTCGCTTGGTTGCTTAACATCCCTTGTTTGTCGATTTTACTAGTATTCGTGTCCTAAGGCCTAGTACCCTCTCTTACTTGCAACATAGAATGATCTAAGTTCGAGAACGTTGGATTAACTCTACAAGCGCCTATCTTTTCATATTGAATATAACTATCACTTCATGCATATTGCATCCTATATGCTTTTCATCAAATAAAATATAACCATTTTTCTTTTCATACATTTACTTATGCATGCAAGTTATGCTATGTACATTTACAATGATATTGAAATAAAAACATAATCTTTTCTTTTCCCATGCAAGTCACACAAAATATAATGCAGTTGCTTATGCAAAAATATAACTCTTTTATTCCTCTCCATAGTAACTATCTATTCTTTAATTAAACATACTTCTATGAGTTAACCTATTTACGGTCATCACAATGGATTTTTATTGCACAAATGCATTGTATACAACATAATTCATTCTTGCCAACATAAATTACCCAATGCAAACCTTCCAATGCACAAGAACATCGCAATATATATTTAACCTATATGTGAGATGCAACTAGGACATTATTGCATAAGTGCATCTTTTAACACATGAACCATATATTCAAAAATGCAACAACCTTTCATCATGATGGTGCAAGAATTATAAGTACCTTGACATGCAATTTAAAACATTCCTATGATCTTTTTTTTTAAAACAAAGTGCTCAATTATAGTAAATTTCCAATGTGATTAAGTCTTTCCTATGAAAATTTATACTTAATGCACCCATATCATGCGGAAATGAAGAAGGTGAATTTGATGGAACTTGAACATCCGCAGGAGGGGTATTATCGATTCATGTGCTTCGGGTGGGGACTCCTACACGTGCTCCTCTTGCTCCCGCGCGTGCTCCTCTTGTGTGGTGCATTGGGGCCATCGCAATTGGGATTTGGGAATAAGTCGGGCAAGTGGAGGGTGTGCTAAAATTCTGTGCAAGTTGGCAGTCCTTCCTTCCCACAAGGGAAGGCATGAATTGTGTCCTCCACTCGATCTGCGGGGGTGAAGCACTCCTAAGAAGCTTTTAGTGGAAGCTTCTAGGAAGCTTCTTTAATTTCTTGTTTTTTGACAGTGGGCCCTAACAGCGTCGTGCTGAGAATGGTGATGAAGACAAAAATGATGATGATGAGGGAGGCGGCGGTCCTGGCAGCCTGGCGGTGTTTCAGGCGAAGTAGGGGGGGTGTGGTGTTTCATGTCAGGTGGAGCAGGGGGGCAGCGCTGAAGACCACCGGGGGGGGGCGGGGACTCCCCTTATATAGTGGGGAGGGGGTGGTTCATGGGGGGGGGGGAGACGGCTGTTTGATGGACCGCCACCCCTACACCTGGGGGGTGAATGCCCCCTCTCCCACTCTTACTCCCTCTCTCTCTCTTACTTCCTCTCTCTCTCTCCCTGACATGCTATTGGTAGGGAGAGAGAGAGAGGTTAAAAAATTTGAACTAATTTTTAAAATTTCAAAAGGGGGGGCTCTTATGCATAGGAAATGTTACATCCTCTCCCCCTTAGAGGAATCGAGATGTCCTCATCTTGAGAAGATCTAGGGGTATTGTTGGTTGAGAGTATTTTCATCCATCCAGGTGGCATCCTCTTTGGGATAATCTTTCCATTGGATGAGGTATTCTCTCAAGGTCCTTGATCTCAAATGCCTCTCCCTAACATCTAGGATTCTATCAAGCCGTAGCTCAAGGACGCCTTGGCTAGGCATTACAATTTTCTAATCATCAAGTACATGATTCAGATTAGGTAGATACTTTTTCAATAGGCTAACATGGAATACATTATGAATCTTTAGAGTTGCGGGCAGCTGTAGTTTGTAAGCATTAGGCCCTAGGCACTTGATGATCTTATAAGGTCCACAATACCTCAAACTTAGCTTCTTGTACTCTCCCAAGGACAGTGAACTCTTTTTAGGGTGTACACGAATGAAGACCATATCACCTTTGATGAAGGATCTGTCTTGTCATTTCAAGTCAGCGTAAGCTTTCTGTCTATCCTTGGCAGCTTGAATGTTTTGTCTTATTGATTTGATTTGATCATCCATGTCTTTGAGCATCTGTCTTGAAGCTTCTACCCTCAAAGTTGGATCCTAAAGTTGGATCCGAGAAGTTTAAAGGGGTACGACAATCATGCCCATACAATCCTTGGAAAGAGGTCATCTGAATACTCTGTTGGTAAGAAGCATTGTAAGCAAATTCAACCAGTGGTAAGTGTTGAATCCACTTTTTGGGTTCACGACAACAGTATGCCCTAAGCATATCTTCAATGACTTGATTGACTCGTTCTGTTTGACCATCAGTTTGGGGATGGTAAGTTGTTCTTAAATAGAGTTGAGTTCCAATAGCCTCAAAGATAGCCCTCCAAAAGTATGATATGAAAAGAGAGTCACGATCACTAATGATTCTTCTGGCTAACCCATGAAGTTTGAATATTTCCTTGATGAATAATCTTGTGATGTCTGAAGCTTTATAGTTCGTCTTGACAGGGATGAGATGTGCGACCTTGGTGAGCATATCTACTACAACCAAAATAGAGTTATATATTCCCTGAACTTGCGGTAAGCCAACAATAAAGTCCATACTAATGAACTCCCATTTCATTTGTGGAATGTCAAGTGGTTGCAATTTCCCAGGCATTTTCACATGTTCTGCCTTAATGCGTTGACAAGACAAACATTCCGTGATATATTTGAGTACGTCTCCCTTGAGCCTTTCTCAATAATAGCTCTTTCTGACCGTATTAAGGGTCTTGGCATAACCAGGATGCCCTGAGAAAGGGGAGTCATGGGCTTTCCAAAGTATCTTCTGCTTGAGATTTGGCTTGCAGGGATACATAATCTTGTCCTAAAGTAGACAAGTCCATTATTGATGGAGAATTCTTGATACTTCGTCTTTAGCTTCTGGTCCTGATCCTTGATGGGGATCTCCCTTAGCGTTTTTTGATAGACCGGGTCATGATATGCCCCTTCTTTTGCTAGCTCAAGAATCGGGTTGTTTGGCATTGATACCTTTGTGGCTAGAGACCTTGCTATTGATGGATCTTGCAAAATGAGAGAATTTAGAAATACCTTGCGACTGAGTGCATCGGCAACTACATTCTCTTTTCCAGGCCTATATTTGATTTCAAAATCATATTCTTCCAGCACTTCGATCCATCGACGTTGCCTCATATTGAGCTCATTCTGAGTGAAAATCCATTTAAGACTCTTATGGTCCGTTACTAAGGAAAATTTGTTACCTAGCAAGTAATGTCTCCAAAGTTTGAGAGCACGGATGACAGCCAACAGCTCCAGGTCGTGGGTAGCATAATTCCTTTCATGGCTCTTCAATTTTCTTGAAGAATATGCTACGAGATGACCTTCTTGCATAAGTACACATCCTAAAGCAAGTGCGCTAGCATCAATTACCACTTCAAACTCCTTACTAAGATCAGGAAGTTTCAAGATGGGTGTTGATACTAAGCTTTGCCTTAGTTTGTCAAAACTGGTCTGTTCAGCACAGGTGACCATACAATTGCTACTTGCTTCTTTAGTAGATCAGTCAGAGGTGCTGCAATCAAAGCATAATCTTTGATAAAAATTCTGTACCACCCTGTCAACCTAAGAAAACTACGTATTTTTTAAACCGAAGTTGGTGTTGGCCATTCTAGAACGTCTTTGACTTAGCTGGATCTACTGAAATTCCTTCTGTTGATACAATGAATCCCAGATATTCAATCTGTCGCTTGAAAAATGCGCACTTCTTCTTCTTGGCATAAAGCTTGTGTGCTCTCATTGTTTCAAGAACAATGCGAAGCTGGGATTCATGATCCTTTCCTTGTTTTGAGTAGACTAGGGTATCGTCAAAAAAGACGAGTACGAAGTCATCAAGATAGGGCTTAAAGATATCCTACATTAACCTGTTGAAGGTAGCATGAGCATTCGTCAACCCGAATGACATCACTAGGAATTCGAAGTGTCCATACCTTGTACTAAATGCAGTCTTCGGGATATCTTCTTCTTTGATCCTTATCTGATAATATCCAGATCTGAGATCTATCTTTGAGAAGATCTTCGCCCCTTGAAGACGGTCAAGTAATTCATCTATTCTTGGAATGGAGTATTTATTTTTTATGGTTGCTTGGTTCAACCCTCTGTAGTCAATGCATAGGCAAAGTGTTCCATCTTTCTTCTTTTGGAATAACACTGGAGCTCCCCATGGAGAACTGCTAGGACAGATGTAGCCTTAGTCTAATAGTTTTTTGAGTTGCTCTTTCAGTTTGATAGCTTCCGGGATGGACATCTTATATGGCCTCTTTGTGATCGGTGCAGCTCCTGGCACAAGTTTGATTTCGTGGTCGACTTCCCTTTGGGGAGGAAGTTCTGTCAAATCTTCGGAGAATACATCCGTGTATTCCTTTAACCATGAAGGTTCTTCTCTAGATTCCTAATTCTAATCTAGCTTATTCAGCTTAATCAGATAGACAGATAGACACTTTTGAACACCTTTTATTATCTGTGTTGCTTTTGCCAATTGTATTTTTGGCTTACTAGCCTCACCTTGAGTCATGACTAGCTCCCCTTCAAAATTGTGGAAGGAGACTTGGCCCTTCCCACAGTGGATGTGGGCATCATTGGGTATTAGCCAATCCATTCCAAGTAAACATTTGTGGACACCTAGGTTCATTACCCTAAATCTCACAGAAGTTGGCTTCCCACTAGTAGGAATTTAACCTTAGCAGTTTGCCTAGTACAAGTGACCTCAGACCATTTGCTAATTCCACAAGTAAAGTAGGTGCATCTATTGTGGCTATCTCTAATATTTTTGCATAGGTTGGTGAAATGAAGGAATGTGTACTGCCACAGTCAATCAAGGTTTTGAAGCTTTTACCTTGATATTCTGATGGAGTTTGAATCACCAAGAATTGGTGATTCGGACCCTTCTTGTGAAAAGTGATGTGAACCGTTGCCCTCTCAATGTCAGCATCCATGGATGGATCTTCTTCATTGTCCATCTCCTTAATAGAAACATTGGAGGTTCTCCCTCTGGCCATAACGGTGGTTCCTTGGCCATGAGCGGCTCTATTTTGACCTTGGAATTGCCCTTGGCGATGCCCTCTGCCAAGCTTGGGACACTCCCTCTTGAAGTGTCCGGGCTCGTTACAATGGAAGCAACATAGGTTGTGGTCATTGCTTTGTTTGGGAACAAAGTTGTTGACAACATTGACTCTAGCTTTCTTTCTTTGGCCCTGATTCTGACCCTGTGCTCTCTTAGTCTGAGCCTTAGACATGCCCTTCTTTTGATCCTTGTAAGGCCAAATCCTGTTGTTCCTTGGTTTGGTCTGCACCTCCTGTATTATTGGAGCAACTCAAATGAGTGCATCTTGTAGGTCCGTTGGGCACATTGATTTCAATTGAGTATTTATGGGTGGATTCAACCCAATATAGAATTTTGACACCTGATGTGTCATATCCATTGGAGGTACATACTTTAGGAGTGAGATGAACTTCAAATAACATGCTTCAAGGGATAATCCTAGCTGCTTCAAGTCATAGAATTCATTCATCTTTTGCGTGCGGTAGGCAGGCTGCAGATATCTCCCTCACACAGCTTCCTTAACCTTATCCCAAGTGACTGACCCCTCCAAGATCGCTTGGTCTCTGCACCACTATTTCCACCAAAGTCTCGCTTTGCCTGTTAACTTAAGTTTGGTGAGCATGGCTTGGTTAGCAAGTGCAGTTCCTGCTGCCTCAAAATAGTCCTCCATGGACTCAATCCAGATCTCGGCATCAGCTTGAATAGTCTTTCCCTTGCCATCAAACTCGGGTGGCTTAATTTGTTTGGAAGGAATTTCTTCTCTTGAGCCGTAGCTGGGCTTTGTGCAAGAGTCGGATTTGGAACCTGCGCTTGGGGTTGCGTCTGAACAATAAGATTCTTTACGTTAACATCTTATCATACGTTCTCATATTACGTTAATATGACTAGCATAGTGTTTTAGCTAAGTGATTTAATCACTTAACACCTTAGTTAACATTTATGATCAAGATAGACAATTGTAAAAAGTCTTATTTATTCATGAAGGCATAACCCCTTGAGTACATTTATTTTGGATAAGTAGGACAGGCTGATTGATACATCAGTTAGGGGAAAATAGGATTGTGTTACAATCGGCTACAGGGACGGAATAATAATATGGAGTGGGGTCATGGATTTTCAGGAAACGGTAAGTCATAGGAAGCTTGGGGTATCCCTTCCTTTGATACCCATTCTTCTCATAGTGCCCTAACATTTTGATTCTATCAATAGAGATCACCTGGGTCACTTTTTCATAGACATACTTGTTCTGCTTAACTTGCCAACCGCCAACATGCAAAGTTGCTTTTACGCAAGCTTTGACAAAGATGAACAGCTTCACGATCTTTAAATCCTCCATCCACTTGATTCTCTTCAAGTTGGTCTAAAGGTACGCGAGTCGGTGGGCTACTATGTAGTATATTCCCGAGTCTCCCTTCCATCTCTGCTCCTCATACAGGGGTGAAGGATTATAGATGAGGTCCAGAATATTCATCATGCTAAGCCTCTGACGATAATTTGAAGCAAGCATTGTAGTCATGAACATGACCTAGGACACCAAGAACTTGCTCCATGCTTCGTGACTCTGCAACCCAGCATCCATAAGTGAGTAAAGAAATGTTTTCAACAAAAAATACTGCTCTATTCTACTCACCCTCCCTTGTTTATCCCCTTATTCCCTTTATTTTCTTCCATTAAGTTTCCTTATAATCTTTAGATCTCCTTGGTTTGCTATGATACGAACTGTAATGTGTCCGCTTGTCCACGTGTGGGAAACGTCTTAGCAATCCATCGGGAAGAGAGTCTAGGAAGCACCACCTAGCACTCGCAAGGAATGTCACAGGGTTTGCGATCTAGGTCTTCTTGAGAATGCCCAAAAGGGGAAGAATCCGGCCGTTCCCACTTAGGACCGACCTGAAGTCAAGGTTTTTTCCCTATCAGCCAAGTCTCTAGGAAGTAGCTAGCGTCGTGAACCACTTTGCGTAGGAACAATAGAGTCGAAGCGGATTTATGCTGCACTTGGTTCATGGAGAATGGTAAACGAGGGGGATGCGAAGCTCAACCTTTCTGCCCATAAGGCATAGTCCCATTCCGCTTCCCTGAAACAAGATAAATCGGGATTCTAACTCTATTGACTCTAGGTCTTCACAGTTTTGTTATCACATCTTTTGAGAAAAGTTCCCAGCTAACCGGGACCACCCTTCCGTAGGACGGACCCAAGTCCCATCCACCGCACTTTCCTCGGGTTGCTTAGTTATCTAATTAACTACCACATTATTTTTGACATGCAAAGGCAGCTTCCTTAATTAACCAATTTAAAGACAGGTTCCTTCACCCAACTTAGGCACTGACATTAAAAAAAACAATGTCAAGCAAGTTCCTTTTTCAAATATTTGATCTTTATTAATCATAGTCTTGGAATACATCAAGTATCTTGCCCGAAGGCTATCCCAGCAATCATGAGGATTGCTACTCCAAGTTTCTTCCGTAGACTAGTACACGGGCCTCAAGATCCCATCTCGAGTCACGTCGGCCTCTTGTGCAGGATCCAGAGGCAAGGAATTCACGGCCAGAGCCTCCCTTGGCATTCAAGCATCCTCCCGCTCCAAGTAGCACCCACGGAGAGACCTCTCGCGACGGGTTCGGTCCATGTACCCGGCACAGCTAACAACCCCCTTGGATATGGCCAGGCAGACAGTCAAAAGTAACTAAACCTACCTCTCCCTCCAGGCTATTAATGTGAAGCATTAAGTGTTTGGCCTTGAATTAGTTCCTTGAGCAAAGAAGTTCAAACAATGTACCTAGGTGTACAATCACGATCATTTATGTGGTCGTTCGTACGACCAACTGCTAAGGTGTGATTCCTTCTTCCCAAATACTCCCAGCATTCGATCCTGGATCATTTGTGACTTGGCAAGATTCCAAGGTCTTGGCAAGCTAGGTTTCTTTTTTACCCTTTTTCTTTGGGTTGGGGTTTATACCCTACTGACCCCAATTATCATTACCTTAGGTTTCCTTGTACTATATTCAAATAGATCTTGGACAACCCCGTTGTCCTTGGTTGGTCAAATTGCTTCTTGGCAGTTCACAATTGCCCTAAGTTTTACAAATCAGTCCCCAAGAGAGAGAGTTGTAGTAGGGGGACTACTCAACTCTTAACGAATCTAACTTGTAATTAGAACTCGCCTTCATTGGCCTAGGATGTAGTAGTGTCATCTTATGATTTCATTGCAATGGCATATGACCTTGCAGACTTGATGCACGAGATAGGTAGAAGTACCTATCTTGAGGAATTACATCTCCTATCATATGGCAATCTTTGATTAAGGTATAGGATTTGGGAGTCCCATTGACCCCAATCCAAAACCCTAGTCTACTAGGTTGAAGATTGATTTGGCTCTAGGATTTCTTGTGAGATTTTATCGTTTGGCCCTTTGATCTTTAAGACAAGAACCCTAAGATCATGTCCTTTTCCCTTATGGACCACTTGTCCCTTTTGTCTGAAATTATTCTCTCCAAATATCCAACGCATAGGCCTTGATCAACCTAGGATTTAACCTATTGATTTATCTTGGACTAGGGAAGCATCCTTGTTTTGTAGTCTAAGGTCATAATGACAGTTTGCAAGAAACTCGCTTGGTTTCTTAACATCCTTTGTTTGTCAATTTTACTAGTATTCGGTCCTAAGGCCTAGTACCCTCTCTTACTCGCAACATAGAATGATCTAAGTACGAGAACGTTGGATTAACTCTGCAAGCGCCTATCTTTTCATATTGAATGTAACTATCACTTCATGCGTATTGCATCCTATATGCTTTTCATCAAATAAAATATAACCATTTTTCTTTTCATACATTTACTTATGCATGCAAGTTGCTTATGCATGCAGGTTATGCTATGTACATTTACAATGATATTGAAATAAAAACATAATCTTTTCTTTTCCCATGCAAGTCACGCGAAATAGAATGCAGTTGCTTATGCGAAAATATACCTCTTTTATTCCTCTCCATAGCAACTATCTATTCTTTAATTAAACATCCTTCTATGAATTAACCTATTTACGGTCATCACAAGGGATTTTTATTGCACAAATGCATTGTATACAACATAATTCATTCTTGCCAACATAAATTACCCAATGCAAACCTTCCAATGCACAAGAACATCACATTATATATTTAACCTATATGCGAGATGAAACTAGGACATTATTGCATACGTGCATCTTTTAACACATGAACCATATATTCAAAAATGCAACAACCTTTCATCATGATGGTGCAAGAATTATAAGTACCTTGACATGCAATTTAAAACGTTCCTATGATCTTTTTTTTTAAAACAAAGGGCTCAATTATAGTAAATTTCCAATGCGATTAAGTCTTTCCTATGCAAATTTATACTTAATGCACCCATATCATGCAGAAATGAAGAAGGTGAATTTGATGGAACCTGAACATCCGCAGGAGAGGCATTATCGATTCCTGTGCTTCAGGTGGGGACTCCTACACGTGCTCCTCTTGCTCCCATGCATGCTCCTCTTGTGTGGTGCTTTGGGGCCATCGCAATTGGGATTTGGGAATAAGTCGGGCAGGTGGAGGGTGTGCTGAAATTCTCTGCAAGTTGGCAGTCCTTCTTCCCGCAAGGGAACACACGAATTGTGTCCTCCATGCAATCTGTAGGTGAAGCACCCCTAAGAAGCTTTTAGTGGAAGCTTCTTAAGAAGCTTCTTTAATTTCTTGTTTTCTGACAGTGGACCATGACAGCGTCGTGCTGAGAATGGTGATGAAGACGAAAATGATGATGATGAGGGAGACGACGGTCCTGGCAGCCTGGCGGCATTTTAGGTGGAGCAGGGGGATGGCGTTGCGTGTCAGGCGGAGCAGGGGGCGGCGCTGAAGACCACCGGGGGGAGGGGGGCTCCCCTTATATAGTGGGGAGGGGGTGGTTCATGGGGGGGGAGACGGCCATTTGACGGGGCCACCACCCCCACACTTGGGGGATGCATGTTCTCCCACTCTTACTCCCTCTCTCTCTCTTACTTCCTCTCTCTCTCTTATGCACAAGAAATGTTACACAACCACATGTCTCATGTTACCAAATGAGAAAAAGTACTTGAGGTTTGATGATAAATGGTCAACCAGAGGGACCTATTAAAAAAGGGTGACTCACCCATCTTCTGATCAAGACTCAA
The DNA here is from genome assembly GCF_053477565.2 of Lygodium microphyllum. Lineage (NCBI taxonomy): Eukaryota > Viridiplantae > Streptophyta > Polypodiopsida > Schizaeales > Lygodiaceae > Lygodium > Lygodium microphyllum. Next base: position 31,751,933 of record NC_141158.1, read on the forward strand.
CCTGCTCATGTATGCATTCCCAAAGAAGGCCCTCCTACCCTAAGCAATATAATTGATCGGATGGAGCTTTGACATTGCATTTGTCCAGCATTTTATATGTTTTAGACACTTCAGATGGAGGGCACATAAGTGCATTTCTTTTTGTGCACTTTTGGGTATTGTTTATGGGTTTTACCACATTTAGGGTTTTTTCTCTTTTTTTCTTTATTATATAGGCAGCCTGCCCTCTCACTTTCATTATCCATTATCTAGCATTGATCAACCCTCCTCATTCTCTCATTCCCTTGCTATTGTCTAACGCCCACATTGATACATAGAGTTTCGTGTTAGAGTTGGTTGTTATAGTCTTATACCTTCATCCATTTTAATCACATTGTTCCTTCTCTCTCTTGCATTTTCTCTTTGTCTCCTTCTCTCTGTGTTCACTTTCCTCTTTCTTCTACGCACTCTCACATGGTATTAAAGCCATACATGGGAGCTAGAGATCTTGAAGAGGAGCATGTCGTCATCCCCACATGCTACATACCTTATTCTTGGAGTCAAACACTAAAGGACAACTTGTTTCCAAGCCTCTTTTTAAATTCTATATTTACTAGGATAGATTTGCATTTTTCTCCTAAGTGGCCTCTACCATGCTAGGCAGCATCATTACTGCACCCAGGGCACTGCCAAATAGTTTGGGTGGTAGCCATTCTATTGGGTGGGTGACACCAAAACAATGGTATTAGAGCCATACATGGGAGCTAGAGATCTTGAAGAGGAGCATGTCGTCATCCCCACATGCTACATACCTTATGTTTGGAGTCAAACACTAAAGGACAACCTCTTTCCAAGACTCTTTTTAAAGTCTATATTTACTAGGATAGATTTGCATTTTGCTCCTAAGTGGCCTCTACCATGCTAGGCAGCATCATTACTTCACCCAGGGCAGTGCCAAACAGGTTGGGTGGTAGCCATTCTATCGGGTGGGTGACACCAAAACAAGCCTGCATATTTTGCACACAACCATTGGCCCATGCACTATAAAATTAAGGACCTATATCACTTGTGCTTTTATACAAAATAGCCCTTGCCACACTTGATGTAGGAATAGGCCCTACATTGCCCATGTTTTTTGCAGGTTGAATTTAGATTTTATTGCTGGGTAGCCTCCTTTGTGCTAGGCAAGAGTCTTTAAGGCTAGGTAGCAACTCTTCTCAGCTGGAGGTCATTTTTCTTTGTAGGGAAGCCTCTTTACAAGTGGATAACCGCCTTTCTCTGTTGTGTTTTAAATAGGCTTATCTTTTTTAACCAATGTGACTTCTTTTTTGTGATGGGAGACCTCCATACTAAGCCAACATTAGGGGAATTTTGCATTTACTGCAAGGACTCACTTTCCAGGCACTCTTAGTCCTTGACCAACCCTAGATTGGCTCTATTTACAAGTTGAAGATCCATTTTCCTCTACATTATTTCTCCCTCTCTCTGCCCAGAATTGTGTGTTCCTTTTGGCATTGGTAACTCCTCATCTACCTTGACCCAGTCGGTTTTCTTCCATACCGTGGCCCGATGGGTGGATCCTGATTATCCTGAGGACACCTCTTAAAGGTCACCTTTATTCCAGTGGTAGTATCTTTTTTTTTTCTTTCATGTACTTTATTGAAGGACATCTATGGTCAACATGTATGATATGGGGGATCATGTGGTTCGAGATGACCACCATCTTATTACTCTTTCCCATTATATTCTTTGAAGACTTCTAGTCCCCGATTGGCATTGATGGCATCTCCATAGCACGTGCTAGTCATACCCTCTCTCTTTGCATCTAACAAGCTAGATGTGATGAAGTACCATATATGGTCATGCCACATGGAGTGTCTCCTTGACGATTGTGACCTTTGGGATTTTGTTACTGTCCCTATAATCTGATCTACCATGGATCCTCATGATGGTGTGACTATGAATTGGGCAGCTTTATGGGATCAGTTAAATTTTAGAGCCCTCTCTTTTCTCTTATTGAGTTGTACAGATTCTGTGTTCATGCAATGCTACAGAGATTCAGAGGAGATTGGTATCTATCTTCTAGATCAAAACATTTGGGCATCAATTATCTCTTGAGTTGAACTCTCTATTGTAGATTCCCCTATGATGAGGGATCACATCCATAGGATGGAAGAGTATCTAAATGAGCTTTCATTCCTTGGTATAGGCAACTCTTTGGAGGACCTAGTTGTGACACTTCTCTCACATCGTATGTCACTAACATGTGATCTACTCTACACCAATCTTCTCACTTCATGTAGCTAGGAAACTCTCACTTGGGAGGAGCTAGTTCCATTGGTGCTTGAGCAAGATGAACATTACAGTGAGCCACATTCTTGCAAAGCCCCTACACATGGCCATGCTTATGTGATTTTATCTACAAGTACAGGACAAGCAAAGTAAAAGAATGGGAAAAGGAAGAAGTTGGAGTCATCTTTCAACTCTAATATAGCTTGAATGGGGAAGTGTAGAGGATCTCCCACATGTCCTCATTGTGGGAAGACCTCACAACCCAAGGAAATGTATTGGAGGATACCCTCACCCTCATGTGGGAGAAAAGAGTGGCGAAGCCTTTGTTTACCTCTACTTTGTCACCATTATTTCCACGGAGTCAATGTTTCTACACATTTATCAAGTGGAGGAGCCTTCTTCACGTGTCTCATCTTTTGAGAAAGCTTGGCTCCTTGATAGTGGTACATTGAGTCCTGTGACTCCCCAATGTGATTTTTTGTAATCTCTGCATCTATTAGAGGGTATTGTCATAGCTGGTCACATTTCTCTGATGCATATTAGTGGTGTTGGTGTGTTGCCTCTATTTTCTAACCACTATCCATTGAGCTCCATTTTTGAGGCCCTATATGTTCTTGACTTGGGTCTCCCTCTCCTCTTAGTTTATGGCCTTTCTAAACTCAAGACCCATGTTTTCTTCACCAAGCCATCTATCTTTGTTGAGGATTCTTCTAGAAGAACCAATTTTGTGACAAGTTGGTAGGACAGGGGGGCTATCTATGCTCCATTCCACTTCCTTTGTGTAAGGCCCTCCAAGGTAGTTTTCTATTAGTACACCCATTCCCAATTGTGCACCATTTATCCCACATGTTCCACCCACCCCATCCCCCACCATCTCCTTTGTTGGTTTCCTCATACCTCCCATCCCTTTCAGAGGGGGATGATATTGGTGGTGCAGTTGTTGATTTCTTGGCTCTTTGTGTTTCAGAGGGGGCTTCCTAAGATTGTAAGGAATTTCTGTAAGGTTTCCAATCTATTTTGGGCCTTTTTTTTATGTGGCTATCCCTTTTCTTCATCCTCAAGCCACCATCTCCTACTACTTGGCCCTTGGTCCCTAGTATTTTTATGGAGCTTATGTCACCTTTGATAGTTCCTCACTATCATCTCATTGTTGGGTTAGAATCTTGGCTCACCCATCCCCGACTAGAGCTTTCTAGAGTGATCCATTTGAGTCCTCTCCATCTCTATTTCTATTTGGTGGCCTTCCATTTGATCTATTATTTATATGGAGAGGAGGTCTTGCTCCCTTGTTGGCTTTCTTCATCGATAAACTCCATCAACATTTACACTCTTTCTACCACCCTTGGATCCACATCTTCTTTGGCCTTCCGATACATCCAAGATCTAAGAGGGGTTGTTGCAGTCATATGTGTCTTGTGTGGTCATCTCTTGCCTATGAGCCATAGTCTGAGTTAGATGAGGACATTAGGAGTTATGACATTGTATTTGCCTATCATTTTATATGTTTAAGACACTTTAGATGGAGGGCACATTAGTGCATTTCTTTTAGTGCTCTTTTGGCTAGCTTTTAGGGGTTTGGCCAGATTTAGGGTTTTCATCTCACAATCTCACCACCCCAAATTCAATGGAAGTCCAAACTCCAACTTATCTTGCACTAGATCTAGCTCTAATTGAGTGGAAGACCAAAGTCCAAATTTAGTGGAAGACCAAAGTCCAACTTATCCTACACTAGATCTAGCACTAATTGAATAATGGCTTCCTCTCAACAAAAAATCCATACATGTAGACACATAATTATAGGCCATGCACTACACTTTGATGGGTCCTCAAGGCCCTTCTATGCACCCAAGGACACTATCATGTTTGTAGATACATTTGTCTCCCTGCGCAAATATTGCCCTTTTCATTGTACTACTCGGAGCCTTCATCATATCCTACACTGGCCAACACCAACCCTCCATGTGATAGGAAACAGAATAGCATCAGCTATGTGCCACTACTTCATCTCATGAGAAATCAAAAAGCTAATCAAGCTAGGCCATTTTTCCACATAGAAAAATTTGACCCTAATGCACCCTAAAATATCCACAAAGGCTATGTTGAATGCTAACTCTAGGCCCACATCTGTTTACCAACCTAAACGCCCCTCAATGAACCCCACAATCACCTCTCAAGAGTCGAACATACTAAACTCTAAGCCTCTAGAAGAATACCCGGCATTAGTTACCCATAATCATGACATCACATCCTCTTACCAAAGTAGTGCCATTAAGCTCATCAAATTTGCCTCAGAAGCCTACCTTCTACCATCCCCCTTCAGGATCAATGAATGCGAGCCACTTCCTTTGAGCCATTTAAAAAGGCCCTAACACTACCATTCAATTTATGAAATGGCTGAAGAATCAGTACACCAAACTAAATTATCTACCATAGAGTACATTTTACGTCTAGACTCTACTTGTGGCACATTGATGAAACTCCATGCCATGATTTTACGTCTAGACTCTACTTTTGGCACATTGATGAAACTCCATGCCATGATTTTACGTCTAGACTCTACTTTTGGCACATTGATGAAACTCCATGCCATGATTGATGTAGACACATGGTTATGCTTGCCTCCCAGTGGCATCCCACATGGGAAGAGTAATAGCATTTACATCATAAAATCACTCCTCTTTAAGAGAAACTCTCATAAGAAAGATTAGAAACATAGCTACAAAAATGCAAAATCCTTCCAATATATACAAAAACTATGCAGATTCAAGACCCATTCCAAGTGGACACACTCAAAAGGTTATCTACCTCTTCCAACCATTTCAGATGGAGTCGATATCAATTGCATCATGACATGGCCATTCAAGGAAAGTGCCTATTCATCATGGCCAAAAATACAATGCCATGTAGTAATCTTGCTAGAAAGAAACCCCATGTATTGTGAATGTACATCCTTATGCTCTATCCTCAAATTCTGCAATTTCAAAACACCAGAAGAGTTGCTACATCAATCACTACTAGACATTGACTAAAGAGAGACTCCATATTGCTACTCACTTCAATGGACCATCATTCCTTAGCAATATATTACATCCTATTTGTGCATCCTAATGGTTCAACCCATTGACTTGGGCTCTCTTGTTGAGCTTAGATGCAGTCTAGATTTCTAAAATTGATGTATTCTCAAAAACCCATTGTACATAAATAATACCACTTTTTTGTAAATATCAATAAAACTATAATTATAATTACTAATTAACCAAACCCTCAAAAATCCCACACTCTATAACCAAGTTCCCAAAGCTTAGAAGCTTACATTCTTTTATGCAAGGGGAGGAGAGCTCCAAGTGTTCTCCATGTTTGTTAACTCAATGATCTCCAATTCTTTTAGACTCCTTTGCACAACAAGAGTGACCATCATGCCAATCCTAATCTTCAACCAAAGTAACAATTGTGTGGTAAAGTTTAAAACAGGCAAAAGAAAATGTAAGTAAACTAAAGGTTTAATTTTTTCTTGATAAATGATTCTAGTGGTTGGGTATTCCCTATCCTTTTTGTAGATGGCAACCACAGATGTCATTCCTCTCATCCATAGCATAACCCAACTTATAAAAAACCCATTGAATGAGGATAACCTCGTGTCCTCTATCCAATAGAGACAATAACTAAATTTGGATGCGAGCATGTGGGGAGTGGGCCACCCATGGTTCTGAGTTCTAAACAATGTTGAGAATATGGTTGAGAAATACTGAACTACTAGGGAACTCGTAAACAACTACAGCCATGTGACTACCTCAGAGCCATGAAAACCCACATCCACTTCCTAACCTACATTAGACTAATCAAGAACTATGATCATAGCCCACTAAATCAAACAAATTTATGTGCAATCTAAAAATTGGCAAGAACTATAGTGAATAGGAAGCAAGCATTGAGTTCATTCTAAAATAAGTAGAATAGAGCTTAAGCATTAGGATTGGAATAGGAAATTGTATTAAATAGAGAAAACCCTGCAATTCTCTCAAAGATGGGATGAAACTTTAGTGGTGAGAATTGAAGGAGCCTCACTAAAGGTAATAACCAATGAGGGAGTTTTCCTAAGAGTTACACCAAAAGAGTTGAGAGTGAGCATAACAATATCATCATCTCTATACCAAAATCTGGACCAACCCAACTAGAATCCCTAAATGGCTCTTGTAGGATATATTGATAGGAAACCTAGTTAAGCATGACTTGAATGCTCTATGACTGAAACATGTAACTAAATCTCTAACCAAGGTGAAAATGTGTAGGACCACTTCGCCTACATGTTGCATCTAGATGGAATGACACATATCAATCATGGACTCCCTCAAGTCAAGTTTTTTCATAGTGTCTCACCCCCCCCACGAGGTTTCCTACCATCTCGTCTCACTCTCTCAAGTTGCCATGAATACAAATTCGCAACCCGTCAAGCAAAAACACAACTCGAGCATATTAATTGGTGCAATAGAACTCACCTCATGTAGTCTAGAAGTCTGCGCGAGCTCCCAAGCTCCAACAACTCCACTGATGCACATTGTGACAAGCTCAACACATCTCACCCTTCATCCTTCACATGCAAGGGATAAGGCCTCTCTTGCTTTTTCCTCCAAGCTCCCATAAGTTTTACTCCTCTCTCTCTCCCCCTGCCTCTTCCAAGTCCCCCTCTAGCTCTCTGTATTTGCAACACAGTCTCTTATCTTTTGGGGGAAATCCCAAGAAGGCGAGGGGAAGCGATGGAGTAATGCAACAAAGGCCAAGAACAAGATCACAAGCTCTCATGTCTCTTAGTAGTTTTGCAATCATGAGATAGCTATACATGTGCAAGCAAAGATAGTGGAGGCGAAAAAGATAAGCCTACTTTTCATTTGTCATAAGAATGGTTTAGAATAAGATTTCCCACCATATATATGTGACCTTTGAATTTAAACTTGGGCTAGACCTCTTATTTCAAGGTACCCACCACCCGTAATCTCTTGATGCCCTCTCTTTGAGGCTAGTGTCCCATCTAATTATCCCACCTCACTCACTCATGTGCCATTAAATGTGCATTAATTACAATTTAAATGGGAGTAGTCCAATGCTTGAAATGATTTTACAAAATTTATTTGGTCCTCTTTCTTAATCCTTATTTTTTCTAGAGTGCCTATGACGCTTTTGTATTATTTTTCTCCTTTTTTTTCTAGCTTGATGATGAGTGATTTTCTTCTAAGCTCTGAATTTTTGTTAACGGGATGCAGTCACTATTCCTTCAGGATGTCACTCTTGAATGCTCCTTGACTTTTCACCTCTTGCTTTTTTAATATTTGGCTTTCCTCGGTGTACCCTAGTAGCTTGTTGCTTCCTGCTTCTTGTGGCTTCTTTGCAGAAATGTTAGCATCAACCCTCTTTAGGCTAGACCTTAGAAGACCTTAGAAGAAGTCGTTTTAGAAATATGCATGGTCTTTTGTCTATTTTGGACATTTGTCAATTTGGATGCTTTTTGGAATCTTGAAAATGGAATGTTGTAGCTTTTCATAGCATGCCTGGGATTTAGTTATGTTCGTGTGTATGTTCATGCAGATCATGATGTAACTATGGTGGATTTTTTGAATAGGAGAGGCAAATGCAGTCTGTCAACCTGTGTTGTCTTATTTTCTCTATTTTTATTCCTTGTGTAGTTCATATCTGAGTGTAGTGAGATAAGCAACGATGTAGAAAGTGAAATGCTTGTGATGTGAAGATGAAAGTTTAGTATGAACTCTGATTTTTCCAATTGCCAGATAGAATGTCTGACTGTCATTTGAAATATCAAAAAATTGTGTAACTACTGCTTGGCTATGTAGCCATAATACACTAGCGATCACGGTCTTTATGAAGGGTGTTCATGGTCGAGTTTGCTCTCTTCTGTGACAGGGATGAGTGCCATGCTAGCTTTGGTTTTGGGAGTAGTTGCATTGGCAATTATGTTTTTTTTTGGCAGTCAGATGTTGAATGATATTTCATTCAAGGGAATTCACAGCAAGCCAAGATGCGACAATTCCAAGCAACACTTGAGGGAAGAGCCATGCAGTGGTTGAGCAATTTCAATATAGGGCATTTTGTAGATTATGCAGCATTAAGGGATGCATTTCTGAATAGATTCCAGAATGAGAAAACTCCGAATTGTGTGCTTATAAAAATTGTATGACGCGCAAGCCAAGATGTGACAATTCCAAGCAACACTTGTGGGAAGAGCCATGTAGTGGGTGAGAAATTTCAATATAGGGCATTTTGCAGATTATGCAGCATTCCGAATAGATTCCGAAAGGAGAAAACTTCGAATGATGTGCTTATAAAAATCAAAGGGATTAAGCAGAGGAAAATGTTTGTGGAGGATTACACTTAGAAATTCAATCAGTATTTGAAGAGGCTTACAAATGCAGAAAGGCCTACATATGAAATGTTGGCTAGATATTACATGCATGGTATGCGGAAAGAATTGTGGAATGTAGTAGCAGGTATAGTTGTCGAAGCTGGTTTTAATGCCTTAGTGGACAGTGCAACAAGAGCAGAAAAGAGATTCGGGGTCAAAAGTCTGAGTTCTTCAAGGAAGAGTTCTTGGGTGAAAAGGAAGAGAAAGAAGGGGAAGAAGAAGAAGAAATTTTTGGATGACAATAATGATGATGATTCTGACATAGATACAGATTTAGATAGAGATTCGGATTCCGATTTGGAAGCAAGTAACAGTTCAGATTTTGACTCTGATTTAGATTCTGATTTTGATTCAGATAAAGGAAATGAGAAGAGGAAGCATAAGAAGAAGGGTAAAGAAAAGATCAAGGGGAGTTTAGTTCAAAAGATGGTGGAGAAGAAGTTGAAGGAAATGGGTGTCAAGCAAGAGTTAGGTAGCAAGAAGGCTCATTGTGACATTTGTGAAAAGGATGGACATTTGACAACTAATTGCTGGTATAACCCAAACATCCGAGGACAAATTTCGGAGCAGGTTCAACAATAGATTCAACCAAATTTGGCACAGGCAAGTGGAGTGTTTCCTAATGCTGCAGGATAGCAAAGGCCATTTAACAATTCAGGATGGAAAAGGTAGCAACAAAAATTCTCTGGATGGAGACCACCTTTCAATCAAGATAGGCCATTCAAAGGGAATTACAATCAAGGGTTTGGTGGATTTCAAAATTCTAGACTAGGGAGGAAATTGGAATCAACAGCAAGGATGGCAACAGCCACCAAATTGAAATCAGCAAAAATGGAATCAGCAAGGGTGGAATTCACAAGGCTAGAGTCAACAACCACAAAATGAGCTCACCACAGCTACCTGCCCCACCTGGGCAACCGAGGGAAGGAGAGAAAGCACCTCAAAGTTATTTAATTGATGTGGAGATTGCTAAGGATCACAGGACCAAATCGAGTGTCAATGGATTGTTATCTGGAATGTGATTGTTTGCAATGCAAGTTAGGTGAACCAGAAGTATTGGCGGTCACATGCTCTAAAGCAAAGCTAAAATCACCTTTGGATCAGGAGGAACAAAAAGAAGTCAGAGATGACATGGTTGAAGAAGTGGAGAAGTCAAAGGGAGAAGAGATGATATCCAAGTGGAAGAAAAAGCAATTGAAGGAAGTGGAGAATTTTGAATTGACATTAGGAGCATTGTTTGAAGAATTGTTGAATACTCCTATGCATTTTACACTAGATCAAATGCTCTCATTGGTCCCAATTTTCAGGGATAGGTTTTACTCAATTACAAGGATGTCAACTATTCCAAATATTCTGAGTGCATTGAAGGAGAATGTTGAAAGCTATCAGATTAGTCGTGATGATGTTGATTTTACAATTCCAACTGTTAAGCTTGAGTTTAATGGTTGCACATTTTCATATGCAACTCAAAACATTGGACCAACATTGCTAGCACCTCAAGTGTTGCAAAAACCACACTATTGGAACATTAAAACCACTTAAATGCCAAATTAGGGATTAGGTCAAACATGATTGAAGTTCGATAGGACTTCACACACCACCAAAGGACTTAGTCCACAATAAGTGGGATGATCGAGGACACATTCAGGGCCACACGATAGGTGAATTTCTAAACAAAGGGTAACTGTGTTTAGAGGTACTTTTGATGGTATTTGGTGGATAGCATCATTAGCTATTAGTTCGTGGTCATTTTTCCTTGGTTTTTGTGGTTTTTTGGCTATTTATAGCAGAAAACAACAAGCAGTTTTGAACTATCTACACTATTTCAGCTTGCAGTATGGCGTCTTCTTCCACTGACACTGCTATCTTCAACATCACTAAGCTTGATGGTACGAATTATGCCTATTGGAAGAGCCAATTTTGGCAGGTATTGGTGTAGAAATCGCATATAAAACCACTAAGGTTGCATGGAGAGTGGCCTAAAACTATGTTTGATGATGAATGGATGGAGCTTGATGAGTTATGCAAGTCCACCCTCATCTTGTCTCTCACTGAACAGGTGCATTACAATGTGGTTGAGGAAGCACATAGTGCTTGGCAGCTTTGGGATAAGATTAAGAACCTCTATGATAAGAAAAGCCCAGCAAGTCAGATGTATTGGCTGAAGCAACTTATGAACCTGCGCATGAAGAAACATATGAGGATGTCTGCTCATTTGAGCCAATTTCATGCTATTCTCAAGAACTTGACTTTGCAGGGCATTACCTTTAATGATGAGGTTACTCCATTATTTTTGCTTGGGACTCTGAGTGAGTCATGGGATGTATTTCACATTGCCTCATGTGCTTCTGCTACTATTTTGAACTTGCATGATGTAGAGAGTGCTCTTCTGTAGGAAGAGATCAACTGTTAGAACTTGGATGCCTCTCATGTGTTGCATGCTTTGAATGTTAGAGGCAGAGATGGTATTGGAAAGAATGGCCATGGGTATGGACGTGGTAGAGACTCGCAGAAGTCTAGGTCTAAGTCATGTGGTAAGTTGCATAGCAAGTCTCATGGGAGAAATGCTAATGTGGCATGTCATCATTGCAATAAGAAGGGTCACATACATTCATAGTGTCATGAGTTGTGCAATGAGAAGTACAAAGAGAAGGGAAAAGACAAAGTATAGGAAAAGTCCTCTGATCGCAACACTATGCCTAGGACATCTAGTGTGAAAATCAAGGAGATAAATGTCATGCAGATTGATGACTCTGATGGGGAGTACATACTTGTAGCTAGTTCTTGTGATGCTATGCCGTTGATCAAGGTTCACTCTATATATGCGCAATGCTGGCTTTTGGATTCTCGTGCTTCATTTCATGTTACACCATGCCGTGAGTGATTCCACTCCTACCGCACTCTCTCTAGTTCATTTCGCTTGGGTGATGACATGTCACTTGCTATTGTTGTTGGCATTGGGGATGTACGGCTGCAGTTCTCTATTGGCAGTACTTTTTCCTTAGTTTACAGGATGTACGTCATGTACCTACACTTATATGTAGTCTTATCTCTATATAGCAACTTGATGGTGTTGGGTTCCATGTTTCATTAGGGGACTAGAAGATCACAATGGCATACTTGTGCTTGCTAGAGGTGCCAAGGCTGGCAGCCTCTATCCTCTTGTAATTGATGGGTCCTCTATTGACCATGTTTTGTTAGTGGGTTCCATCCCACATGTATCTCTTTGGCATGCCCATTTGGGCCATATGTCTTTGAAGGAAATGAAAATTCTTTCCGATTTTGCAGTACTTACCACCCCTTGACTATGCATGTTTTGATTCATGTGAACATTGTCTTTACGGTAGACCACACTAGGAATACGCATAAGAAGTCTGGTAGGACACGCATGAGTGAACCCCTGGCATTAGTACATTTGAATGTCTGTGGGCCCATGCCTTGTCAACCTATGGGTGGTGCAAAGTATTTTGTGACATTTATTTACGATTTTTTGCATAAAGTTTGGGCTTATCCCATTAAGCTTAACTCAAATGTCTTGGCTCAAATTCAGAGACCGCTTGCATTGGTTGAGAACCAGACTAGGCATAGGCTGAAATGTCTTAGGACTAACAATGGCGGAGAATATGTGTCGCGTGCCTTTGAGCAGCTATGTGACGAGACGGGTATTAAGCGTCACTTGACCTTGCCCCCTATACCCCACCCTAGAATGGTTTGGCTAAGCAGATGAATAGAACCATCCAAGAGTATGCTTAGCCATGTAGGCCTTCCTTAGAGCTTTTGGGCTGAGGCGGTCAGTACAGCTATGCATATCATAAATAGGTCACCTTCCATTGGTTTGGATTTCCAGGTTGCAGAGGAGGTATGGACTAGGAAACCTCCGTCTTATGCACATCTAGGTGTCTTTGTATGTGAGCCATACCGCCATGTGCCCAAGGACAAGCATAGTAAGCCCCCTAAGAGTGTCAAATGTATTTTCCTTTGCTATGGAGATGCAAGTGAGATGGGTTACCACCTTTAGGATCTGCAGGCATGGAAAGTCATCCGCAACCATGATGTAGTCTTCCATGAAGACAAGATGCATAGGTAGGCTGAGAAGGTAGTAGAGATATGCAGAGTTATATTCTAGGGGGAGCCACATTCTCCTACACAGCCAGTTGGACAACTTGCAGTAGTAGTTGGTACACATGGCCAGGGTATTGAACAGGCAGCAGAGCCTGTTGTGAGACGATCTATTAGAGATAGACATCCACCTGATAGATTTGAGTCCTTGATGCATTATTTCTTGGTTACAAATGCAGGAGATCCTCTCATCTATGATGAGGCTATGCGCACGAGTGATAGTCACTCCTAGGAGAGGGCTATGCAATCTGAGATAGAATCCTTGCATAAGAATATGACTTAGGATTTGGTTTCCTTACTTTCTAGAAAGAAGGCTCTACCATGCAAGTGGGTGTACAAGCTGAAAAGTACCCCTGGATATTCCAAGCCAGCTTATAAGGTAAAACTTCTTGCTAAGGGTATTAAAAAGGAGCATGGAGTTGACTTTGATGAACTCTTTTCTCCTTTGTTCAAGATGAACACCCTATGCTTGGTTTTAGCCTTCGTCGTGCAACTTGACTTGGACATGTATCAAATGGATGTCAAGACTGTGTTCTTGCATGGGGATTTGCATGATGAGATTTACATGGAGCAGCCTAAGGGCTTTACAAAACTTGGTAGGGAGCACCTAGTGTACAAGTTGAAGAAAAGTTTTTATGGCTTGAAGCACGCACCTAGGGAGTGCTATCATAAGTTTGATGCCTTTATGCAATCACATGGCTACAGTAGTAATTAATCCACATTTAATGGCAGGCAAGTGAGTTTAGATAGGACATTGAGCTCAAAGAGCAAGAATCAAGAGATTATAGGCAGTGGACTCCTTGAGATAAGATGTCCAACCCAAGTTTAAATTCAAATGCCACATATATATGGTGGGGAACCTTATTGTAAATCATTCATATATGATTAATGCAAAGCAGGCTTCTCTCTTTCTCCTCCACTATCTTTGCTTTCATCTCTATATAGCCATATCATGTTTGCACAAGTTTTGAGAGACAGGAGCACTTGTAAGCTTGCTCTCGGCCTTGCTGCATTACTCCATGGCTTTCCCTTACCTTCTTGGGATCTTCCCAGTTTGTGGGGTGGAAAGGTAGAGACTATGTTGCAGAGACAGAGGGCTAGAGGGGGCTTGAGGAGAGAGAGAGAGAGAGAGAGAGAGAGAGAGAGAGGGGGGGGAGAGGGAGGGAGGGAGGGAGGGAGGGAGAGAGAGAGAGAAGGGGTAAACTCACAAGAGCTTGGAGGTGCAAGCAATGGAGGCCTTATCCTTGTGGTGTGAATAAGGACTAAGAACAAGAAGTGCAGAGCTTCTAGCATGCATCGATGGAGCTCACGTGGATTTCTAGACTATACAAGGTAAGTTCTCTTCCACAGACTAATATTCTCGAGTTGTCTTCTCTATTGATGTGCTAAAAATCTATCTTTGTGTGGCAAGTCGAGAGAGAGAGAGAGAGAGAGAGAGAGATGAGATGGTAGAAAACCTCATCAGGTGAGAGACCATGAGCGAACTTGACTTGAGGGAGTGCATGAGATTGACATGTGTCATTCTAGCTAAATTTGACACGTAGGCAAAGTGGTCCTTGATTTCATAGATGAATGATGCACTCAAGAATTTATCGATTTCTTCTTTCACTATATGAGCATGTTTAGGATTCATAGCATATGGTATTTTCTTTATAGGTGTTGCATTAGGCACCATAGGGATATTGTGGGTTACTATGCTTGGATCGATACCCTTTAGCTCCTCAATGGAACATGTGAACACATCAGAGAACTCTTCTAGGAGACTAACATGGATAACCTCCTCATTCATGGTCATGTTGTCTTCTCTGAATACTAGTTGGGTCTCATCCATGATTAGGTTGTTTGCTATGAACACTAGCCAAGATTTTTTACCTTTGCTAGCAGGTTGACCTCCTTAACCTTGGCAGATCCTTTAATCGGCTCACTGGTTTGACCTTGTCTCTTTGCTCCTAGAAACATTACTATCTTATCGTCCTTCTTAAATTTTCTGAATCATTTGGGTACATCCTAAAGTTTCTTGTACCTTTTAACAACAAAATTATTAGATTGTTTCCTTGCCTCCTCCTTCAGTCGTCTGCGCCTTAGGTAGATTGGGAGGTCTCCTTTGGTGCATCCGATCCAAGGGGGTTTTGGAATTTCAGGGTCACTATCAGAGCTTAGTTTAGATTTAGAGTTGAATTCCCAACCTTCACTACAAGAAGGAGTCTCACCACCAGGTGGTCAAAGCTCTCAGATGTTGATCCTACTTCATATAAAGTTGTGATAGCATGCTTTTTTAGCCCTTTCTGCTTGTAATCCACTACATTTAGATGTTTGAGCCAGGTCCCTTCATTATCCCTTTCTCTATCTTGAAGGTATTGGTATCTTTGGGCTTAGAGTCCATAATTATTTGTTGAATGGTCTACCTCTGTCAGTGTCATAATCTATGGTTTATGCTTCTTCCTCACTTTTCTCATTTCTAGAGTCACAATCCACATACTTGTCATCAAAATCCTCCCACTTCAATGACTCATCCTCCTTTGATTCATCGTCTTGTACATTTTTATAATCTCTCACTAGAGCTCAATTATATAGTAGGTTCAAATCATGCACTCGGGTCCATTTCAATCTTGTTTCTTCTGGGAGATCCCTAAGAGGCTTTAGGTTAGCTATAGGGTTGTAGGCCAATTTTCTTGTTAGATACTCAAGGATTTTGTCAAGATTTAGTTTTTTTGACAGAATACAATAAGTCATGGATGATGGTTTCATACTCAAGCTTTGAGCCAACATGCAAAAGATGCCATAGCTAAGGCGTCATCCTTTGGTACATGAGCTTTAGGTTGGGCACCAAAGGTGCTTGCCTTTTCCATAGCCCTTTTGTAGTCATCCTCATCATCAGATAACAAGTCAATTGTTATGATCATGTGCATCCAATCCCGCTCATCCTCTTGATAGGTACATATTTGGTTAATGGACCATAGTTGGGGCTACTCTACAATCCTCCTTTGAGCATGGCTGAGATGGAATCAAGGTCAATGGGCGGGATCTTCTAGGTATCCATCTCCACTCACACTGCTTCCTTTCTAGTTCAAAAGAATATTAGTCCATACCCTTGGTGCATCTAGCCTTTTCATATTGGGAGCTGGTAGAGCTAATGGAGCTCCTTGACCAAATTGGAAGGGGAATGTATTTCGATATTGTGGTTGATAGGATTGCTGTTATGGCAAGAATCGAAGCAATTTGCAATGCATAGCTTCATGCCCGTACCTCTACCACAATTGGCACAAGTCCTGGGTCTTGGCTCTAAATATTCTATAAGCCAATGATTACCGTCGTAGTGCACACATTGGATGTTTTTCCTTGTAGGTCTTCGCAGAGCTTTCTCTTGAGCTTCAAAGGTCGCTTAATCACTACAAATGGTGGATGTTTTGCTATGGATACTAATGATTCCTATCAGCTATGAGGTTTTGTTGCTTCTTTCCTTTAGCAGATCATCCACCCTTATGGCCTCATCAAACACATTAGCCAAGACATCTCCATGCAAACTTGAATTGCTTGCCAAGGCATTATACAGTTCTTTATTCTTTATCCCATTGATAAACACTATTGACACTACCCTAGCCATAGGTCTTTCATGTTCAAGGATTCTTTTATAGAAAGTCCTCACATGGGTGACGTAATCTCAAATCTCCTCCTTGTCTTTCTAGTGGCTAATATTCATGAGCTTGACAATCAGGTTATCAGAGCATCCTGCCTCTGAGAAGAGCTTCATGAACAAGTTCTTGAGCATATCAAAGTTGTTGTTTTTCTTAGTGTCATTAAGGCTTGTGAACCAAGTCTGACCTTTTTTCCCAAGATGCAACCCAAAATCTTGCACTCGCTTATCTGCATCCATGGGTTGTTTACGACATAGACTTGTTCAAACTACTCAAAAAAGCTATAAGGGTTATCACCCACCCTATACTGGTCCACTTATTTTGTGACTATCAGTATTTTTGTCTCGCTCCTATTCTCAAGTTCTATCCCCAAGAAAGTCAGAAGTATTGTAGCTAGTGCATCAATACCCTTTTCTATTGATATGCCATCTAGCAATCTATTAAGCAAGAGCTCAAATGCGGTCTACATCAAGTGTTCCTACTTCTATAGTGGTTTCTACTACCAAATCCAAGTGTAAAGAAGCTAATTTCCACAGGTAACCATTAAACTAAAAATACAAAGAAATAGACTAAATGTCAAGAAACCATAGCCAAGGTGACTAGGCATGAAATTATATTACCATAAATGGCTAAGAATCAAATGATGAAAGGTTGCAACATGGTATGCACCCCAAGCTATGGTGGCCAAGAGTATTCATGTAATATCCCCATGCCCCCATAGAACCCCCCCCCTTTTTCTTATTTTGTTCAAATTTTTTTCCCTCTCCCTCCCCCCGATAGTACGTCGGGGAGAGAGAGAGAGGGAGTGAAGTGGGAGAAGGGGGGGAGGGAGGGGCCATGCAGCCCAAGTAGCGGCGGACCGCTACGCCCCCCCTCTATAAAAACCAACCCCCCCTCCGGCTCGTTAGGCACAGTCCCCCCCCCCCCCCCCCCCGGTTGCTGCAGGTGCCACCCCCCACCGTCATCCTGTCTAGTGGCCCCCTCCAGAGTCCTCAAGTCCCCCCCTTTTCAGCGACAACCCCCCCTGTGACCGTTGTTAAAAAGAAGAGGAGAGGGAGTGAGGAAGGAAGAGGGAGTGAGAGGAGAAGAAGAAGGAGAAGGAGAGAAAGAGAGAGGAGAGGAAGAAGGAGAAGAAGAGGGGGAAGGAGAAGGAGGAGAAGAAGGAAGAGGGAGAGAGAAGAGAAGAAGAAGGAGAAGAAGTGGGAGAGAGAGAAGGAGGACAAGAAGGAGAGGAAGGAGGAGAAGAGGGAGAGAGAGAGAGAGAGAGAGAAGAAGGAGTGGGAGAGAGAAGAGAAGAAGGAGAGGGAGAGAGAAGAGAAAGAAGAGGGAGAGAAGGAGAAGGAGAGAAGTGTTGAGATATCGAGCTCCACTCGTAATATGCCAGGGTGACCGTTGTGCATTTATGTCACCGACGTGTCAGTTGCAGACGCGGTTGGTACACCGCCCATGAATAATAGCTAGATGACAGCTATCCTTATCTACTCTAGTTCGTGGCTCAGTTAGTATGCCACCTTAGTTAGTTGAGTTTGGTTTGAGACCCATATATAGGGTTCTTCTATTTCTTTGTAAGAGAGTTCTTTTTGGCTTACACAACTAAGAAGAGGAAAACTGTTTTCAGCCTCCACCCTTGCGTGTATTCCCCCATTGTGCAAGCAAGAAAGTTACAAGTGAGACTCCTTTCTTCTCTCCCACAATCTTGACATGGTATCAGAGCCTCGTTCGTGGTAAGGAGCTCAAGAAAGCAAGCCAAGCTCGCGGTGTTCTGGTAAGAGGAGCAGTGTTGCTTTTATTTTTTCTGTTTTGGGAGCAGATCTCTGCAGGCAGCACAGCCGAAAATTGCAAGAGTGCATTGTCTCAGATTGAGATGCCCTTCGCGGTGAAGCAAGAGGGCAGTATATGATGCGGGTGAGGGCTTTAGCCCATGGCAACCCTGTTTTTTTTATTTGAGGCCATTTCGGGGCCTGTTTTGGAGGCAGAAGTTTTCTGCACGCACTCAGGAAAAGGCCCAGTTTTATGCTGTGCAACCACTGTTCTACAAGTTGGTGAAAAGTTACTGTAGAAATTGCATCGTATGCCTGTGCGCAGAGACATTGGGAGTTACGGAATCATCCTTGTTGCCTGTTGATGCAAAATCGTCACTAGGAAGTGACTGTGTGGTTAAATACCACTTTCATCAGTTTTGCAGATTTGCCTTTGTGAGACTGAAGCTGTGTTCTTTGCAGTGACAGAATTTTTTGCAGTGTTCTGTAATGGCGTCTGATTCTCTCTCACAGATTGTCACTGAAAAGCTTGACAAGAACAACTTCCAAGCATGGAAGTTTAGAATGACGAATTTCCTTATGGGAAAAGGATATTGGGAATTTGTTGCAGGAAATGAAGAAGAACCAGTTCTTCCTGATGTTCCCAATCAACAGCAAATGCAGGCATTTAAAGCATGGCATGAGAGAGCCAGGAAAGTTATGTATTGGCTGTCTATCAGTATTTCAGGCTCTATGATTATGCATATTCAAGATGCAAGTACGCCAAAGGAGGCATGGGATACTTTGTCAAAAATGTATAGCACGAATACGCAAGCCAGGAAAATGCAGCTCAAGCAAGAGTTGCATAATGTGCAAAGAGAAAATATGAGCATCAATGACTACCACATGAAGGTGAAGAAGAT
Source organism: Lygodium microphyllum (assembly GCF_053477565.2). Taxonomy (NCBI): domain Eukaryota; kingdom Viridiplantae; phylum Streptophyta; class Polypodiopsida; order Schizaeales; family Lygodiaceae; genus Lygodium; species Lygodium microphyllum. Next base: position 31,771,032 of record NC_141158.1, read on the forward strand.
TGCAGATGCACTTGCTTCCATTGGGTCGCCAGTGGAAGATGATGATTTAGTTTCTGTGACCTTGAATGGTCTAGGAAAGGATTATGCACAGTTCCGAACATCCATTTCTGTCCGTGAAAGATTTTTTGATTTTGAGGAGTTGATTGCTCTTCTAATTTCTGAGGAGCAGAGAAATGGTGGTGCATCTTCTTCAGGAGGAGCTTCAAAAGAAGCTGTCTTCTACTCAAATGCTAGAAGAGGTAGAGGCAGAGGTAGAGGAGGCCGATCTGGAGGCCGTGGTAGAAATCAGAATATGCAGAAACTCAAGAAAACCAGTCCTATGGAGGAGGACGTGGTAACTCTAGAGGCAGGGGGAGCCAAAGAGGTCGTGGTGGATGGCAAAGAGGCCAAAATGCAAACAATAATGTTGAATGCTACTACTGTGGTAAAATGGGTCATATGGCTAAAGACTGCTATAAAAAGCAGAATGACATCATGAATGAAAAACTACAACAAGGAAATTATGCATCTTCTAGTAGACAGGGTGATGACAGAAATGAGCATTTGTTTATGGTGCAACACATGAACAATTCTGTGACAAGTGCAGAAGAAAGCAACGAAGTGTGGTATGTTGACTCAGGTGCATCAAACCACATGATAGGTCATGCAGAATGGATGGAGGATGCAAGAAAAATGGAAAAACCAGGATTTGTGGAGACTGGTGATGATACTGCACATCCTATTGTGCAGATTGGAAAAATTCATTTGTTTATGCAGGATGGGAAAAAGAAATACCTGTCCGATGTATTTCATATCCCGAATATCACCAAGAATCTGGTTTTTGTTGGTCAAATGGTTGAGCAGGGCTTGCAGGTCAGATTTAATCCTCATGGATGCTTTGTTGAGGATATGAAAAATAAAGGTCGCTTGATAGCAAAAGGAAAGAAGAAGGGCAGAATGTTTACGTTGGATGCAGACATGCCTGAATTGAGTGCAGCAATGTTTGCACATGGGACCGGTGTTATTGCAGATATTGATATTTGGCATAAACGCATTGGTCATGTTAATGTACAGCGACTTAAATCAATGCAGGCCCAAAATATTGTTGCAAGATTGCCTAAATTCAAGGTTGCAGAAATGCATAAGGTATGTGAAGCCTGCCAATTTGGAAAACAGGCAAGGAAACCATTTCCTAGACATGTTCAAGAGAGTAACAAGCCATTGGAATTAATCCACTCTGATGTGTGGACTACTAAAGCTGCATCTCTTGGAGGCTGTCATTATTTTGTCACTTTTATTGATGACTATAGCAGAAAATTTTGGGTGTATTTTATGAAAAAGAAAAGTGAAGTTTTTGGGCATTTCAAAACTCTTAAAGCTATGGTTGAAAAAGAAACAGGCCTACAAATAAAATGCCTAAGGTCAGATGGAGGGGGAGAGTACCTCTCAAATGAGTTTGCAAGGTTCCTGCAGGAGCATGGCATAAAGCAGCAATATTCATGCAGTCATACCCCACAACAAAATGGAATTGCAGAAAGGAAAAACAGACATATTGGAGAGGTATCTCGTGCCATGCTCAATGAAAAAGACCTGCCAGATTTTTATTGGGCTGAGGCAGTTGCTACAGCAGTCTACATAATGAACAGAACTCCTACTGCAGCAATACATGGGATGACTCCAGAGGAGAGGTATACTGGTAGGAAACCAGATATTTGTCATTTGAAAATTTTTGGTTGCATTGCCTATGTTCATGTGCCAGATTGAGTTGAGATCCAAGTTGGATCCAAAAGCTAAGAAGTGCATCTTTATTGGTTACTCTTTGCAGCAGAAAGGGTATAGATGCTATAACCCTTCTACTCGTAAGTTTACAGTGAGCAAAGATGTTGTTTTTAATGAGATGAGTAGCTGGTATAAACCAGTAAATGTGATTGATGATGTAGATGCACAAAGTGGCAATGCTGCACAGAATTCACAGCAGCAGTCACAAAATATTAGTGGACCTGGAGTGCCCTCTAGCAGTGGTTCACATTCTTCGCCATGGACAGGCAGATTGAGATCAGGAGAATCTTCTCAAAGCAATGTAGATAGTGGTATGCAGGTATCACGAAAAGGGAAAGAGAAGGTAGATCAGCCCATGTTTGATGTGAATGCAGGTCACTCTTATGTGGATAGTGAATCCAGTGGCTCAGAACAGAGCATTGATGATGAGTTGGGTATTCCTTCTATTGTTACACCTGGAGTAAGGAAGACCAGGGATGTTTTTAGAGCACCTGGGAGTGAACCTACTTTGCGCAGGTCTACTAGAGCTAGGTATCCTGTGGATAGGCTGAAATATGATGGATTTATAGCCATTCACTATGCCTATATGGTCAAAGTGATACAGGAACCAGAACCCACTTCTTTTGAGCAAGCCATGGGAAAAGAAAAATGGGAGAAAGCCATGGATGAAGAAATGGACACCTTAGAAGAAAATGCTACATGGGAGTTGGTACCTTTGCCTAAAGGTAAGAATTCAATTGGCTGTAAGTGGGTTTATAAGGTGAAGCACAATGCAGATGGTTCTGTGAACAGATACAAGGCAAGATTAGTAGTCAAGGGGTATGCACAAACATATGGCATTGACTATGAAGAAACATTCAGTCCGGTTGCAAGGATGGCAGCCGTAAGAGTAGTCATTGCTATGGCTACATCAAAGGAATGGTCTTTACATCAGATGGATGTAAAGAATGCCTTCTTGCATGGTGATTTGCAAGAAGAGGTATTTATGTTAATGATTTGATTATAACAGGTGACAGTGATGAAGATATCCTTCATGTGAAAATGCTATTGAAGCAGAAGTTTGAGATGAAGGATTTGCGAGAGCTGCGTTATTTCTTGGGCATTGAGGTGATTAGATCACCAAGTGGGATACAGCTCTTGCAGAGGCAGTATGGATTGGACATGCTGTCCAAATATGGGATGACAGGCTGTAAGCCTATTTCAGTTCCTTTGGAGCAGAATGTGAAGCTAAGCGCAGATGCAGGTGAGCTTCTGGAAGACCCTACTATGTACAGACGCATAGTAGGAAGCTTGATTTATATGACTATTACCAGGCCAGATTTGAGCTATGCTGTTGGATTGGTAAGTCAGTTTATGCAGTCTCCAAGGAAACCGCATTTGGATGCGGCTAGACGCATACTCAGGTATGTGAAGTCCACATTGCAGTATGGACTGCTTTATGAGACTGGGGTTCAGATACAGTTGCATGGATACACTGATGCTGATTGGGCTGGTAGTATTTTTGATAGACGATCTACCAGTGGATATGTGTTCTCTTTTGGGAGTGCTGCAGTCACTTGGAGCAGCAAGAAACAACCTACAGTTGCCTTGTTGAGCACAGAGGCTGAGTACAGGGGCACAGCAATGGCTGCATGTGAGGTAGCTTGGTTGCATAAGCTACTTTATGATATGCATCAGCCTACAGATGGGCCGCCAGTTGTCATTTATTGTGACAACATGAGTAGTATACACTTGGCAAATAACCCAGTCTATCATGCTAGAACAAAGCACATTGAGGTGCATTATCACTATGTGCGGGAGAGGGTTTTACTAGGTCTTATTGATCTAGTTTATGTCAGCACAGAGGATCAGGTAGCTGACATATTCACGAAGGCATTGGGCGCAGAGAAGCTGCGCAAGTTCAGAGACCTGCTTGGTGTGCAGGAATTGGGATTGAGCTCGAGGGGGAGTGTTGAGATATAGAGCTCCACTCGTAATATGCCAGGGTGACCGTTGTGCATTTATGTCACCGACATGTCAGTTGCAGACGCGGTTGGTACACCGCCCATGAATAATAGCTAGATGACAGCTATCCTTATCTACTCTAGTTCGTGGCTCAGTTAATATGCCACCTTAGTTAGTTGAGTTTGGTTTGAGACCCATATATAGGGTTCTTCTATTTCTTTGTAAGAGAGTTCTTTTTGGCTTACACAACTAAGAAGAGGAAAACTGTTTTCAGCCTCCACCCTTGTGTGTATTCCCCCATTGTGCAAGCAAGAAAGCTACAAGTGAGACTCCTTTCTTCTCTCCCACAATCTTGTAGAAGGAGTGGGAGAGAGAAGAGAAGAAGTGGGAGAGAAGGAGAAGAAGAAGAGAAGAAGTAGAGGATAGGGAGAGGGAGAGAGAAGAGGGAGAAGAGGGAGAGAAGGAGAAGGAGAGGAGTGGGAGAGAGAAGAGAAGAAGAGGGAGAGAAGGAGAAGAAGAAGAGAAGAAGTAGAGGATAGGGAGAGGGAGAGAGAAGAGAGAGAAGAGGGAGAAGAGGGAGAGAAGGAGAAGGAGAGAAGAAGGAGTGGGAGAGAGAAGAGAAGAAGAGGGAGAGAAGGAGAAGAAGAAGAGAAGAAGTAGAGGATAGAGAGAGAGAGAGAGAGAGAGAGAGAGAGAGAGATGGAGAGGGAGAGAGAGAGAGGGGTGAAAGTTAGAGATTATCTCCAGCCAAAGTGATTTTCCAAGTCACAAACACTGTCAAACTTTCATCTCCCTCGTGGCCACTTGCGAGCCGCCTTTGAACAAAGCCACCACATCAAGGACCCAGGGTGAAGGATCGTGTATGCAAGATGGCTCCAAAGAGCAAGCTTACTAAGAGTACTAGCACAAAAGCCACGGTCGAAGATAGAAATGCCAATGAAGTCGCAGCCAACCGTAACATCTTGTCACCCTCTCTCCACATCCATGTGACTCGTAAAACTTGAAAGGAGCTTCTGTCTTCCATTGTACACATAATTTAATCTATAAGCATGATTTATCGCATGAAATGGAAGGAATTTCTAATATATTCCCGCATAGGATGCAAACTTATTAAGGCTTAGTATGAGTCATATAATGTTCAGTTGAGGATATGACATAGATCGCATCCTAAATAAGTTTATAATCAAAACATCTAAGTTATCCTACACTATGATGTATCCATTTAGGAATCTAATACGTACTTAAGAAATTTCCTACGACACAATAGTTGTTGTGATATATGTTTACCTTTGCAAACACCTGCACAAAGGTGGATACATTAGGGTCTAGAGGTTATCAATGCTTAAACTTCTCATTGCATATCACTTTAATGGGACTAATAGAGTGGAAAGGTGATAAGAGTGGCTATTGCATTGGTATGCTCCAAGTGCATGAGGAGTGAATTTAACTAGAAAGATTATACATAGTATCACACTTAAAGATAGAAATTTAGAAAATGTTGCATTTACTTAAAGTTGATGACCAACAAGGAGGGTTTATTGCCATACCTTGAAAACTTAAGAACCCAAATCCAAGGACTTAGTCGTTTCTTTTCCAACAAAGGGTTGTCCATCAAAGGCTCTATGGTTGTGAAACTCAATGAACTAGACAGATTGTCAAGTAAGTCACAACCATCAAGGGCCGCACAAGACAAAAGGACCTAAGGGGGAGAGCAAACTTTAGGGTAGTTGATTCATGCTAAGCATGTTGCTCGGAACTGTTGAAATGGTTTTAACGAAGGTTGGTCTTATTAAAGATGCATTGTTGACCCAAGTTATGCTTGGTTTTTTGGAAAGGTTGTAAAAGTGTTTTGATACATCCAAGTTAAATTCTAGTTGTGCATGCAATGGGATTGCGACGCCTTGAAGTAAGAGGTTGTGCATTCAACTATTTGTTGATGTGGTTTTGGATGCTAATCCAAGTTGTTTGTGATTAATGATTGCATGGCCGTGTCTGAGATGACAGATTGTAATGGAAATTACGGAATGTTTTCCCTAGTAATTGTTATTAAGCTCGGTGCTTCAGCTGCTGTGGTTGATATCCTAAAGGGATAATTAAGGAAGGATGGCGCTAGCTACCCCCCGCAAACCGCCAAACCCTAACCAAGGGGGTTGTGAATCCGCACCGAGAATGTGGACCGAACCCGCCACGAGAGGTCTCTCCATGGAAATTACTTGGCGTAGGAGGACGCTTGGGTGCCAGTGGGGGCTCTGGCCGTAAATCCCAATGCCTCCGGGCCCTATACAAGAGGCATAGAATTCTATTTATGGTAGCATTCCTTCTCAAAATGGCCAAATTGTCCACATAGTGACAAGCACCATCTCTATCACAACTAGCATGTCCTCTATCTCAAACAAAGGATCTCTCCTTGCCTCTAGGCATAAAGTATCCACCACCAAAAGAGCTACAATCGAAAGCACATTTGTGTCCACAACCATGTGAAGATCCTCTAGCTCTTAATGAGCTACAAGAACCTCTCTAATGGTAGAATACACTATCTTGGCTAGCATTTTTTCCACTACCAGATGCATTAAGACCCCATTTTATATCTTCAGTAAAGCAACAAGGCAAACCAACTCTTTAAAGTCAATCATAAAATCACCTCTCACAGAAATAAAAGTGTCAAGGGAGTTGTATGCAAGGCCAAGTCTATTCAAGATAATAAAAACAAAATCATCATCATCCAAAAGAGCGTTAGTCGAAGCAAGGTCCTCTGCAATTTTCTTTATCTCTATAACATAATCACTAAGGCTTGGATTCCCATGCCATGTACCGTGCAATATTTCCTTTAGTTGTATCTTCCTTGCTTCTATGCAAGAGCTTCTCAATAATTTCCCGTGCATCTTTACATGTGATAGCTTTCTTGATGTGTAAGATTTTCAATTCAAGACCAAAAGCAACTGAACCATTGTTGTAATCCATTGTTTGCAACCTTCAACACTTCGCAAATGCATCCAATCTGGCAATAACGCCAGAAAATCTAAGCCACAATATCTCTATCAATCCATGTATCTATTTTGAGTGGATTGGTTGAAGATTTGTACATGATTTAATGGTAGACAGCAAGCTTTTAATTCAATGTAGACCTTGATTCATAACATTCCTCGATCTAATTCTTCACTCACGCACTCCCGCTCTAAGACCAATTGAAAGGAATCCATTTCGACGCGCAATAAAAGGAACATGGCACAAGATATTGTTGATAAATAGAACATATTCTAAGTCATATCCTATGGTTGTATGTATCTAAAGTACAAGTGTATGTAAAGGGTCCTTAAGTTGAGGGTATCTATCACTTTGAGGATACCACTTGTGTGTGACTCTGAGAATGAAAAAAATATAGAAGAATAATGGAGGAGAAGAAAACATGGAGCTCCTGACCTCTTATCTGATTTATCTCACAGACTCCCTCCGCTTCTGTTTTATTATGGTATCAGAGCCAAGCTCATCCCTCAACAGCACCACAGAGAGTTTCATCAGTAGCAATATGTCCATGCTTTGATGCAACCACAGAAATCATCATCTCTTCATCCACTTTTCTTCTAGCAATGTATGGTTTTGTGCACATGATACAGACATCAGATTTGAGAGAAGGTAAGCAGCTGATACTGTCGCTTTAAGGCACGCTTCATCAAGGACATACAAGCAAATGCTCAGAACCGAAGACACACTTCCAAAATCATACTCCTCAGGATTATCCTCAAAATTTGGCCCAGAGACAATCAATTGTTCTACTGCCACACCATAACGAGTTTGTCTGTGAATGCACAGACTCCATGGATGGAAAAATGCGTCGCAGTTTGTAGTCAAGCTCCGAAGAAGAACAAAAAGAAGAAGTAGCAGAAGAAGAAGAATAAAGAAGCAGAGGGGAGCATGCTGAAGCTTCTATCTCCCGCCATTTATCACGTCTGATAAGGGCCCCCGCGGAGCATTATTGTCCCCCCCCCACGATGGCGCACCAACTCATGATGAATGTCTGGTACTGCACAGTAAGAAATACACTTGTGGGTGCATGAGATCATAGATGGCAACATCTATGCAAGAATTTCTAAGGGAGGTGACAACGGGGAGGAAATTGTAAATTTCTTTGACAGTATGGATGAAAAGTTAGGTGGTAATGTCCCAGACAAAGCTGCCATATGAAGCGACGCATGCTGAGTGAATTAATAGTGATGGTCCAATCCGAGATCACAAACGTCCTCATTGCTGCAATACTGTACTCCCAAACACTCTGGAAGCCTGCACCATCCCCAGCAGCCATGGACAGCTACAATTTTGGCAGGCGCTTCTCATGCATACCATCAATTGGGCTTTGGCCATGCCGTTAAGTTGGCCTATTCTTCTCCGACTAGCCTCAAGATGCAGGGACAAGGTCTAGCCAATAGAGAGTTAAATGCACTTTTTATGAAGAGACAAATGAAGAAGATGAGGAAGAGTATAAGGGTGGTTACACACCGCCATTGCCCGCCCAATCTGTGCCCAGTTTGTGGGCACAGGAAAATTTGACTTGGGCGGTCACCTGTCTGCCACCTGCTTACACACTGGGCAGTGGACACTTTTCGTTATCAATAAGTGTCCGTCCATCTTCCGTCCACAATAGTTTACACACCGACCACCACCTACCAGCGGACACTTCCTGAATTGTATGTGAGAATGAAGGGACGCTACGAATGTTGATCATCATTCTCATAATAATTATTTTTAGAATGCTTGATTAAACACTTTAAATCGACTAATAAACCTTTAAAAAAAGTCACCAAAAAAACTGAAAACATGAATCTGAGGTTTTTCCTACCAAAGAACTCCAAGATTATGACCTTATTGCGTCGTTGCTTTCTGCGCCAACATATTTGTTTCTATGGTGACTACTGTTCATGTTTTTGGAAGCTCACTCGCTTCCAAGAGAGCAGGGGAGTTGAACCCCTTCGCCATGTTGTTGAGGCATGGCTCTACCGAGCTCTCTGCAGAAAGGTGGAAAGAGGGAAATTTTTTTAGCACACCACCCCTCTTTCCACCTTTCCACCTGCGCTGCAGATGCAAGGATGACAGAAAACTTAAAAAAAACATGCAAGGATGGCTGAAAATTACTTATTTGGATGTGATTGTGTTTACTCACCATTGTCTTCGTCGTCCATCTCCTCCGCAGAGTCAGAATCACCAAATATTGTTCTCACATTTGCGCTCTCCCTCTCTTGATACATGGCTCGAGCAATGTTATCTCTTCGAGATGCCCCCCCTAGATGGATTGCCTCTTGTGTTGGCTCCGCTGCTTGAGCTCTTTGTATTGCTTGTGTGGTACCTGTGTTAGTTAGCATAGCAACCTCCGCTAATCCATTCCTCAAACTATTTTGCTGGTCCATGTCTTGATGAGCCGCATTACTTTCTCTATCAAGTTCTGATGTCGCTTCATGTATCCATGCATCATCAAAACCATCTCCATGCACAATGCATATATTATGTAGAACAATGCATGCTGCCACCATCTTTGGGACATTTTGTAGAAGCATGTCACATCTCTTTAACAATATACGAAATCGTGCTTTAAGGATGCCAAATGCCCTTTCAACTGGCATACGAGTACTTGATTGTATGTAATTCCAATAATAACGTTCCGGAGATAGCCCATCCTTACTACCCTTGAAAGGAGGAAGCATCCAAAAGCGTGCAGGATAAGCACAATTGCCTAGTAGACAATATTATCCCAGAGCTTTGTTTGTGCATCGTTTTCCTAGGTCTGAACGTTGAAAAACATTCCAATCGTGCGTAGAACCTGTCCAGCCAACGTCATAGTCCCAAACAACACAATTGGCAGCCACGCTTATCTGTAGAATAATAGAGTGGAAGCCCTTCCTATTAAAATAATCTTCGTGGTTCTCCCTTGGGGCAATTATGGGTATATGACTACCATCTACTGCACCAATAACATATGGTATGCCTCGAAGGGCTTGAAATGCACCAGCATATTTTTGCATTTGTTGTGGGGAAGGCCACTTTACATACATACTATGCAACCCAGAAGCACCCAGTGCATCGCAAAAGTCCAAAACAGCCAGTTGTATAAACGAAGTTGAGACTCCGTATAAATCGGCTATTAGTCCCAAACTTGAGCCGCTTGCCAAGCGATGCAGAGCGACACAGACCCGCTTCTCCACAGGTATTGCCCTTCTATAGTTCGTATTCTTGCGTCGCATTTGTGGTGCTAATTTCGCGACGAGATATTCAAATGTACTCCTGCTAACTCATAACCTGCTTTTAAACATTCGGTTTGTATAACTCCCCATAAGCCCCTGCTCCATAAAAGTTTGTGGTCTTTGATAAGCCCAACATGACCGTCGATCGTGCCTTCGCTGACCTATCCTGGCTCGACGTGCAACGTAACCTCGAGCCATGCACTCCATCAAAGTATGCAATAGCATGCTATCATCGTCCCCGTCATCCAAATCACTCATCAAAAGTTGAAACATTGCTATGACAGCGACTACAACACCGATGACACACATTATCAAAAGACTTTCGTCGTCCATTCACCTGTCAAAAGATTAGACGAAACCTTATGAGACACTTGAAGAGAGATGTGAAGGCAGAATAAAAAACTTGTTTTTTAAAAAGTTCGAAATTCATCTACAGTTGAATTTATCATTCCTTTTTAAGACTTTTGATTACATCTAATAGACCAGATACTAAGGAGGCAAGTGTGTCCATGATAACGAGCTTGCGCTCTTTAAATGTTTTTTTTTCCTCAAGGTTTGATTTTTGGTTGGCTAACATTGATCGGGCAGTGGTAGCCATGTTACTAAGAGACTCCTCTATCTTTCTACCCTTTTTATTGCGTGCTCCTTGGTTGGTTGTTTGATCATGCACGATCTTCGAAGGCTCATTGGAGCCAATGTCTTCTTGGGTGTGGTCACCTTGATCATTGGAGACTGATGTATTGTTGTCTTCTGACGAAGACAACCCACCAACAGATGAGGCATGTGCATCGCTAACAACATTGGCACGATTCCACATATATTATCCACAATATCATACCACTGACAAATGATTCTGCGATCATTGCCTGATATGGCATTGTGGGCCTTATCCTTTCTGTATGACTCATAAATGCGTCCCCAACGTTTTCTGCATGCCTCACCATCTTTGTCAAACTCTGGAAATAGCGATGCTAGCTGGGTGGCAACCTTGGACCATATATCCACTCCTTGCTTCGGTGACTTTGAGAACTCCACACTCATGGATCCTCGGATGTGAATGAGTTGTACTGTCCATGCATCCTTCCATTGCGCAAATGGTTTTTTAATGGCTATTGTATGATCTTGTGTCTCAAGACCGTCGTTTTGATTCTTTCCTTTCCGCGCCCTCTTTGGTTTAGGAGGTTTAGGAGCATCAGACTCCGATGATGTTCGTCGTGGACGTTGTTTGGTGGCATTCTCGGAAGATAGAACCATTAGTTCTTGAGCCTGAACCAAGTCAACCTCTTCACATGAGTCTTGGTTGGCATCACAAGAACTTATTGCTTGTGGTTCTTGTTGTCGTGGTGCTGAGAGACCATGTTGAGGACTATGTGCAACTGGACGAAGAAATACATTATTGTGTACTGTTGTGGGTCTCTCTATACCTAATTGTCTTGGTCGTTGGAAAGGTACGAATTGAGGAGGATGAGGATTGATCAAAGGAGGGCGGTTTGGAAACACATTTACAGGGATATTGCCAATGGCGGTGTGGCTTTGCATGTGGTTTGGAACACCCACACTTTGGCTCGAAAAGTACATGAAGTCATTATTGGATATTGCATCTTGGCTCATTTGAGACACGAACTGGTGATACTCTTCCATGAGAGTGCTCTCTTGAGAATCCATTCCAATCGTCCACCTTACGCATGAAAATTGATTCATCATGTACACTATGTGAATGGACAAACAAGTTTATTGTTCTTTACATAATGCACTCCATTTTTTTAATTTACATTTCAATAGTTGATTGTGAGGTATAGACAAGTTTATTGTTCTTCACATAATGCACTCCATTTTTTTTTTAACATTTCAATAATTGATTTCAATAAAGAAAATGAAATGTTATACATATACACTGACTCAAAAAAAATGATGGGATGTATATATAGACAAGAAGTTTTAGCCATTGTCAACCTGTAACAGATGCCAAACATATATAGCGGAACTAAGAAAGGATTTATTGCAATGATGAACATATATCAAACAATATGGTTAAAGAACAATAAAGAAAAGGAAATGTTATACACATACATTGATTCAAACAAAATGATGGGATGTATGTAAAGACAAGATGTTTTAGCCATTGTCAACCTGTAATAGATGCCAAACATATATAGCGGAACTAAAAAAGGATTCGTTGCAACGATGAACATACATCAAACAATATGGTTAAAGAACAATAAAGAAAAGGAAACGTTATACATATACATTGATTCAAACAAAATGATGGGATGTACAAATAGACAAGATGTTTTAGCCATTGTCAACCTGTAATAGATGCCAAACATATATAGCGGAACTAAGAAAGGATTCATCGCAACGTAATTAAGGCCAAGTAATTTAGCCCAAGTACCTAGTGAATCATGTTTCAACCCAATAACAGTCACTACTTCCAATAAAGAATAATTAAGGCCATACAACCACTACTTGTCCGTATAACCACAACCTTTGCACAATCACCATCAGATTTGCTGCTCGAGTAATTTAACTTAAAGTTTAATTACACCCATTACGTGCAATGGCATAGAATCCAAAAGAAATTAATGTTTCTTCCTCTTCGCACACATAGACCAATCAAGCAAAAGGCAAGAAGAGAGCACATTTTTCTTGTAGGGTGTGAGTACTACCATAGATAAGAGGAGCCACAACACAATCAAGTCATGTGCTCAAGTGAACATCTCTAAAGTGCTCAACTCAAGTCCACCAAAATACTAGGATGGCTCTTGACTCGAGTGACGATCACTCGAGACTTCATATAGATACTCTTAACCCAAGAGCCACATGCACTTAAAGTATACCCTTTTATATATGGATAACTAGTGTGTACCCCATTCAAGCCCATACCCTTTTACACTTAAGATTGTAAATGGGGTTGTAACCTAGTGGTTCTCAAGGACAAGAGAGCCAATGGGGTTATAGCCTAGTGGTTTGAGTATGGGTTGAGTGCTGAAGGTATGTATTCATCAAATCTTAGGCCCGTTACACACCGGTCCGCGGCCGCCCACGAATACTAAATCCGGCCAATGAGAAGGCATGTATTCATCAAATCTTAAGTTCTACTTCTCGAGTGTTACAAAACATTATGTGTGTAAAGATGTCGTCAGCCTTCAAGGTAGTTCATATTTTCTTAAAAGCCCTAAGTGCTATACAAAATGGATATGTCAAAGCATTTTCAACATCCGACTTACACAATCTACAGATTCCTTGTGCCTTGTTTTATTTTTTATATATCATACCTTCCTTATAACTAATGCTCTTATCATAACTAATGATTACCAGGGCAATCAAAGAGAGAGAGAGAGAGAGAGAGAGAGCATACCTGTGAATGTTGTGAAGTACCGATCTGATAAAGACCTCTGCCTCCGAGCCAGAGATATGAGAAAACCCTCGGTTGAAGCTTGCGAATCACCTGCGAAGCCTACAAATTACATGCAAGAAATTGGCCATGATCAAACCCTGAACTGGTTAAATTACATGCAAGCAACTGGCCATGATTAAACCCTGAACTGGTTTCTGGAAGAGAGAGAGACCTGGCTGGATGCATCAGATTGAAATATGCCTTCCCACCTTCACGATGTGAACATTTTCATGCGAAGAGAGGGATGATGAATCCAGAAAAATACAGAGAGATGAACCTTCACGATGTATACATTTATGCATGTGGTGAAACGGGCAACACAGGGAAGCTCCTGTGTATCAACGGCTCCCTGTGTGTCAACGGCCACAGGGTGCACCTACCTGGAGCCCATGCCCACGGCAGAAAACAGAGAGCTCTCTGTCAGATGAGCATGGCAGCAGCAACGGAAACGGGTTGCTACAACGGGCTGCGCTGCAACGGAAACCTGCAACGGGAACGGGCTCCTACAGCACAACGGGGATGGTTCCTGGAGCCCACTCTGTCCTGGAGCCCACCATGGGACCAACAGAGGAGCTCCAACCAATCGCAATGGACCAGAGAAGGCGAGGACGGAACAGGACGGGGGAGCTCCCCCGCCCTGCGAAACGCAGAAAGGGGGCGGGGGGGAGCATTGAAGACGACGTGCCAGGCGCCATGTGTGTGTAAGAGGGGGGCGCCCTCTTTTAGAAATCCGGCCTTCTCATTGGCCGGATTTAGTATTCGTGGGCGGCCACGGACCGGTGTGTAACGTGCCTAAGCTTGATTTTGTTAGCAAGTTGTAACCAGTTGTATAAGAGGCATATCTAAGTGAACAGCAAAGGTTGCAAGGAATCTGGTGCCACCTATAATCTCCTTAGAACTGATAAAAGGGTAGATTCATGCTCTATTGGGTCAGGTTTGGTATATATATGCTACAATAGCAATCTAACAAACAATTTGCAAGTTCAGATTTCTGTCCGTAACACTACATTCTGCTCACAAATCCGCCAGACTTATAATCTGGGAAAAGCAACAGGGACAAAATCAAAAGGAAGCAGGCAGGACTTTCCTACAATAGTCTCCTCATCCCCTGCAGTGAATGCAATTATCTTGGAGCAGGAAGCCTTACAGCAGACAGCAAAGATGCCATGTTGTTGGGTTCAGAAGTATTTCTGGCCCTCCTGCAATGAGCCAGAATAGATGCAAGCAGAGAGAATGCTGCCCTTCTTGAGTCTCTGGAACTGTTGTCATTGGTGATGCCATGATGCATTTCGGGTCATACAAACAATGCTTGGGATCCGAATTGGATGTTTCTTGTTGGGAACTCAATGTATGACATGTTGGCATCATGCATGGATGTATATGACAGATTTTGGACACATATTGGACCATTGATGTTCTGGATTGGGGCATACTGATGAATATCATTTGTGGACAGAGTTTGTATTGCTATTTTTTTCTGAATTTACAATAGCCATAATGTCTAACACGGCATAGATCACTCAGATTGTGGGAGACAAACTGACCAAAGACAATTATAGTGTTTGGTCTTACAGGATGGAGAAATTTTTGATGGGTAGAAGTCTATGGGACCTCATAAAAGGTGATGATGAATGTCCAAAAGTTCCTAAACATCCAATTGAAGAGCAAAAGAAAGTGTACAAGGATTGGACACGGAAGAACAAGAAGGATTTGCATTGGATCTCCATATGTATTTCAAAAACATTGATTCCTCATATCAAAAAGGCAATTACTTGTAAGGAAGCATGGGAAATCATAGAAAAAATGTATGGAACATGTACAGAGACTCGTAAGATACAACTCAAGCAGAGATTACATGGTGCATGGAGAGGCAATCGTAGTATCAGTGACTATGTGGTAGAAATCAAGCAAATTGCAGAGGACCTTGCATCCATTAATGCACCTCTTGATGATGATGATTTAGTATCAGTGACACTAAATGGACTTGGACCAGCTTTCAAATCTTTGGATACCTCTATTTCAGTTAGAGGAGCCTCTATGCCTGACTTTGAGGAGCTTATTGGATTGCTACTTACAGAAGAAATCAAGTTGGGATTGAATGCATCTAGCAGTGGCAAAAATGTAGGTGGAGACAGTGTTTTATATCACCAGAGAGGTCGTGGCAGCTCATCTAGAGCTAGAGGCTCTTCACTTGGTCGTAGTAATTATGGTTTTGCTGGTGGAAGAGGTAACTACTGGTGATGATACTTTACATAAAATTACTCATATTGGTAGTGTGCCACTTGTTACTAAATATGGGATTGAGAACAAGCTTGGTGATATATTTTATGTGCCCACAATAACTAAGAACTTAGCATCGGTTGGTCAAATGATAGATCAAGGATTGCAAGTGAGATTCAATGAGTTTGGATGTTTCATTGAAGTGTTCCATAATGGGAGAATTGGCAGGGTGATTGCTCATGGTAGAAAGAAAGGGAGATTGCTTTGGATGCAGGTACTCCAGTGATTCAAAACTCTATGTATGTTGAGAGAGGACATGGGCAAGATAAGGATGTGGAATTATAGCATAGAAGGATTGGTCATGTTAATTTGCAAAGATTGAAGCAAATGCAATCGAAACAGATAGTCCATGGTCTACCGCATTTTGGATATGTGAATTTTGATCATGTATGTGAGGCTTGTCAATTTGGCAAGAAGTCCAGATTGCCATTTCCAAATAGGGGGAGAATAAGCAGCTATCCTTTGGAAATAATACACTCAAATATTTGGGGCCCATGTCAGAATGTTTCCATGAGCGGAAGATGTAGATTCTATATCACTTTCATTGATGATTTTAGCAGAATGACTTGGGTGTACTTTATGTAGCATAAAAGTGAAGCATTTGAAAAGTTCTTGGAATTTAAATCCATGGTTGAAAAGCAGTTTGGATGCTACATAAAATGTTTGAGGTCAGATAATGGTGGAGAGTACATGTCATATGAGTTTTGTGACTTCTTGAGAGATCATGGTATCAAAAGGCAATTGACATACAGGTACACACCTTAGCAAAATGGTGTGGCTGAAAGGAAGAATCGAATAATTACAGAGGTTGCAAGGGCAATGATGAACCAAATGAACATGCCATTGTCATATTGGGCAGAAGCGGTGCATACTGCAGTTCACATTATGAATAGAACACCTACAGCCTTGACTCATAATATGTCACCATATGAGAGAATGTATGGCAAGACACCCACTGTTGCATACCTTAGAGTCTTTGGATGTGTTTGTTATGTTCATGTTCCGGATTATTTGAGAAAGAAGATGGAAGCTAAGGCTGTAAAATGCATTTTCCTTGGATATCCTAATGAGAAGAAGGGATACAAATGCTATGATCCCGTGAGTAAGGAAGTATACATAAGCAAGGATGTCAGATTCAGTGAATATGAATCATGGTACTGTTAGCCATCAGATCCTGTCTGTACAGTCGCAGACTGTACAGTCGGACTGCCACGTGGCCGACCTGTACCAGTACAGTCGACTGCATTTAATGCAGCCGACCTGCATATTTTGGCGCCTGTTTTTTTTGGCTATTTATAGCTGATATTCCAGCAGTCTTCCCACACTTCTGTTCGCAGTTTATAGGCTGGAGGCTCGTGCAGATTCTGTCTCTATTCGCAGATTTCAGGTAGGAGATCGTGCAACAGACTGCAGCGGACTTCGAGGTGAACAGCAGGTTGCATCGTCGAGGTGGAGACACGCAGTCCAGCGCACTGCGCCCGTGTACATATCTGCATATCTTTGTATACAGCACACTTATACAGCAGATCTTCATCTTTCACTGTCTCTTTCTCTCTCTTCTCTTTGTGTTCTCTCTCTCTCAGTCTTAGTCCCACGCTTCCACACCGCTGCACTCTGACATGGTATCAGAGTAGTGTAGAAGGGCTGGCTGAGTGAAGAACCAACCTGAAGAAGAGTTTCCATCGCGACACAAGGCTGCATTTCCAGCGTTTAAGGGCGAGCGGGAGGGCTACACCTAGGAACAAGGCTGAAGCAAGCGTGGGCGTACGAGAAAGGAGTCCAGTTGGTGGTTTTGCTGTTGTTTGCTGCTGTCTGAAAAGGAAGGCTGAGTTTTCAGTCTTCAAGTGCAGATTTTGCTTTTTCATCGCCTCCGACGGGGCGGGTAAAGAAGGTTCGAGACGCGGAAGAAAGAGCCCTAGCAGGCTGAGTTTTCATAGTCAGAGAGGGCTGCTTTTGCATTTGTGAAGGCATTACAGGTGAAGATATCTACAGAGATTGACTTGGAGTTCCAAACGATAATGGACCGGAAGGTGCCTGTCTTACCGGCTCTTCCTGCATATCAAAAGCTTGATGGCGACAATTACCGCATATGGCGCGTGATGATGTTGGCCATCCTTAGTCCTACGATTTGGCAGAGCTTGTACAGGAGGAGATCAGCCGGCCCTTGGTGAGACATGCGTCCAAACTCTCTTCCGATGCTCGTGTCGAGTTGGCCAAGGCATAGTCTCATTGGGACAAACTGAATGCCAGGATTCGTTCCTTTCTTTTTCTATCTTGTACTACAGCCGTGATAGCCCACATTGAGCACTTGACGGTGGCTCAGGAGATATGGCTAGAGCTTGATCAGATGTATAACCGGATGACCCTTATGAAGCGGGTTTCTTTGGAGGTGCAGATGCGGACCTTGTCCGTGAATAAGTCTTCTTCGCTGAGGGAGCACATCAACAAGCTTAGACAACTTCAGATGCAGGTTCAGAATGCGGGGAAGCCAATTTCCTCCGAAGACATGGCGATCACACTTTTGTCCCAGTTGCCGCCACGATTCGGTGCTTTTTACTCCGCCCTTATTGCTTCGGGGCGTGAGTCCACTCTTCGGTGGGAAGAGTTGGTTTCTATGGTCTTGGACCAAGAGGAAAAAGGGACAAAATGCTTCCAGGTCAGAGGCATTGACAAGCCAAGCCTCTCAGAAAAAGGGGAAGGACCAAAAGAAGAAGAAAGGGGACAACAAGTCAAAGAAGGACAAGGACAAAGAATCCACATGCCATATTTGTGAAAAGACTGGCCATTGGAAGAAGGATTTCCCTGACAAAGACAAGAAGGACACTAACAAGAAGGACAGGAAGGATTCTGGAGCGGTGGATGCACCCTCATTAACTGCGTTTCTTCATCTAGCTGTCATTGAGGACTCTACACCGAATGCTTCCGATGCTGCGATGACAGCTCCCTAGGCTCGAGAGTGGATCGTTAACAGTGGTGCCTCTCGGCACATGATTCCTTCATCAGTTGGTGTTGCCCAATTGCAACCTTCGCGTGGGCAGATTCTCATTGAAGATAGCTCTTCAGTGTCTATTGCAGGACGGGGTGAGATGCAGCTTATTCCAGATGGACGTGGTGGTACCCATACCTCAGAGGTGTTGCATGTGCCAGGTTTAGGGTATCATCTACTTTCGGTTCATAAGATTTGTTCCCTTGGACTTTTGGTGGAGTTTGACAGTGATTCGGTGCGAGTCCTTGATCGTGGGTCAAGGAAGGTTCTCTCATCAGGATATGAGGAGAAGGGCATCTACAAATCGATGTCTTCTACCGCTCTCCCTACTCTTCTTCTTACCTCTCAGACACAGTCAGAGCTATGGCATGCTCGGTTTGGTCACCTTAACTATGATTACCTTCGGAGGGCATCACGTGGACAGCTTGTTCGAGGGTTGCTGGACATAGTGGTGAGCCAGCAGCCTTGCGTCTCCTGCATTCATGGGAAACAGCATAGGGATGTGATTCCCAACAAAGCTTCGCGGCGGTCTACTTCACCGATGGAGCTTGTATCTACGGATCTTTGTGGCCCTATGAGAAACGAGTCCTTGCGAGGGAGCTCGTACTTCATGTTGATCGTAGATGACTACAGCAGGATGACTTGGGCCTATTTCTTGGCGTTGAAGTCAGAGGCCTTCTCCCACTTCAAGGATTGGCTTCTCTTTAAGGAGAACCAATCGAGCCGACGATTGAAGACCTTGCGATCCGACAAGGGTGGTGAATTTGCGCCTTATGATTCCGATTCTATTTCCGAGACAGAGTCTACACTTCCACCGGTCACCCCGGAGGAGTTACCACTGGTGGGTATCCCAAAGTCTTCAGCTGATGGAGAGAGACGAGGAGAGGTCCGGCCTCCTCCTCGTTGGGCCCGTAACACACTCCGTGATTCAGGGATCGAGGGGGTCCCTAAGGAGTGGGGACCACAGGATGGTCCGCGATGGTCACGGAGGCACCAGGCACATTCTACGGAGCTTGTTTGCTCTAACTATTGTTTGATGACCCGTGTTATGCAGGATCGAGAGCCCACCTTCGTGAAGGAGGCTTTACAATCTGCACCATGGAAGAAAGCTATGGAAGCCGAGTTGGAGGCTATTGAGAGGAATGGCACTTGGTATCTCATGCCTCACCCCCCAAATAAGAAGGTGATTGGCGTCAAATGGATCTTCAAGACCAAGTACCTTAGCGATGGTTCTTTGGACAAGCACAAGGCTCGCCTTGTGGCTAAAGGTTTTGCACAGTGCCCAGGGATTGATTGTCATGACACTTTTGCCCCCACTGCTCGTATGGCGACTATTCAAGCTGTTCTTGCCTTGGCTGGCCATAGGAAATGGCCTATCTACCAGTTGGATGTGAAGTCGGCCTTCCTCAATGGTGATTTGAAGGAGAAGATCTATGTAGAGCAGCCTCCTGGCTTTGGATCTTCTTCAGATGGGAACGTCTACAGGTTGACAAAGGCCTTGTATGGCCTCAAGCAGGCTCCGCGTGCATGGAACGAGAAGATTGATTCATTCGTTCAGTCACAGTTGGGATATCGGCGTTCCAAGGCCAATCCGCAGCTTTATGTACACACTTCCGAGGCTGGTTGTGTGCTTTTTGTGTTGTATGTTGACGATTTGATTGTCACAGGTAATCATGCATAGAAGGTCAAAGAGATGAATGCAGCTTTACATCAAACGTTCGAGATGACGGACTTAGGTCTACTCCATTTCTTCTTGGGCCATGAGATTTATTAGTCTCAGAGGGGGATTTTCATCTCTCAGCAGAGATATGTACAGGAGCTCTTGGTTTCTTTTGCGATGGAGGATTGTCGGACCATTTCTACTCCTATGGATTTGAACTGGAAGGCCACTTCACATTCAGCTTCTCCCTTGGCGGATGCTTCCCGCTATCGTCAATTGATTGGATCATTGATTTGGCTCCTCAACACTCGTGTTGATCTTTGTTTTGCTGTTGGGCTCTTGGTAGGGTTCATGAGTGAACCTCAGACGGTGCACTAGCAGGCTGCCCAGAGGATACTTCGATATTTGAGGGGGACATCTGATTTAGGGATTCATTATCCAGCAGGCACAGGTGGTTCAAATCTTGTACTCACAGGTTGGAGTGACTAGGATTGGGCTGGTGATGTGGACCACAGGTGGTCTAGAACAGGTTACTGTTTTACCTTGAGTGCATGTGTTATCTCATGGAGTAGCAAGAAGCAGTCCCCATGGTAGCCCTTTCGTATACTGAGGTGGAGTATCGGGCCGTGTCTTCCACCACATGTGAGGCTGTGTGGCTTCGGAGATTGTTGGAGGAGCTTGGCTGCCCCCAGACTTGTCCTACTTTGCTGCAATGTGACAATGAGAGTTGCATTGCCTTGGCACGGAATCCTGTTTTCCATGCCCGGATGAAGCACATCGAGATCCAGTACCACTTCATTAGAGAGAAGCTTCTGGATGAGACCATCGTTGTGGAGTACTGCAAGATGGAGGACAATCTTGCATATTTGTTTACGAAGGCGCTTCCCCAAGCTCTACTTTGGAGACATGCCAGATCCCTCAGGCTTCTGCCCCGTCCAGGCTCTGAGAGGGGGTGTTAGCCATCAGATCCTATCCGTACAGTCGGACTACCACATGGCAGTCCGACCTGTACCAGTACAGTCGGCTGCATTTAATGTAGCCAACCTGCATATTTTGGTGCCTGTTTTTTTGGCTATTTATAGCCGATATTCCAGTAGTCTTCCTACACTTCTGTTGGTAGTTTACAGGCTGGAGGCTCGTGCAGATTCCGTCTCTGTTCGCAGATTTCAGGCAAGAGATCGTGCAGACTACAGCGGACTTCGAGGTGAACAGCAAGTTGCATCGTCGAGGTGGAGACACGCAGTCCAGCGCACTGTGCCCGTGTACATATGTGCATATCTTTGTATACAGCACACTTATACAACAGATCTTCATCTTCCATTGTCTCTTTCTCTCTCTTCTCTCTGCGTTCTCTCTCTCTCAGTCTTGGTCCCACGCTTCCGCACCCCTGCACTCTGACAGGTACAAGCCCAAAATTGCAGTGGATGTTGATTCCTATGAAAGAAATGATGATGATGGCTATGGAAAGAAATTTTCAGCAAACAACAAGGCTGAAAATCAGCATGTGGAAGATGCTTCATGACCTTAAGATAATGCGGAAAGCATTGGCAGCTACAGTCCATGGAGTGGTAGATTGAGAAATGCACAAAGGAGTGGAGAAGTTGCAAAAGGAAAGAGACCTATAGCTGAAAGTTCAGAAGATGAATCTATAGATGACGAGTATGGCATTCCACATGTTAAAACACCTGGAACTAGAAGTGCAGGAAAGTGTGTGCCACCACATGCTAGATCACATGAGACAGATGGTAGTGCACCTCAATTGAGAAGGTCAGAAAGGGTAAGGTATCCAGTTGATAGATTGACTTATAATGGGTTCATGAAGATGCATTATGCATACATGGTTTCTTATGTACAACATGTGGAGCCTACTTGCTTTGAAGAAGCAGTAGAGAGCAAAGAGTGGAGACAAGCAATGGATGAAGAGATGGATACACTAAGGGAAAACAAGACTTGGGATTTGGTGAAACTACCTCATGGCAAGAAATCCATTGGGTGTAAATGGGTTTATAAGGTCAAATGTAAGTCAGATGATGGTTCTCTTGAGAGGTATAAAGCAAGACTAGTTGCAAAAGGATATGCACAAACTTATGGTTTGGACTATGAAGAAACATTTAGTCCATTAGCTAAAATGACAACAGTGAGATCGGTAATTACTTTGGCTTCTATATATGGTTGGAAGCTTTATCAAATGGATGTGAAAAATGCATTTTTGAATGGCAACTTAGAAGAGGAAGTGTACATGGATCAACAGAGGGCTATGTGGATCCAAAATACCCACATTATGTATGCAGGTTGAAGAAGGCTTTATGTGGACTGAAGCAAGCACCAAGAGCATGGTGTGATAGAATCAGCAAATTCTTATGCAGTATGGGATTTCAGCAGAGCAAAGCTGATTATTCACTTTATGTGAGGCATACAGAAGATGGTATGGTAGTTGTTGTCATCTATGTTGATGATCTCATTATTACATGTACACTTGAGAAGGAGATTTTTGAAGTCAAGCATGGGTTACATAAAGAGTTTGATATAAAGGACCTTGGTTTATTGAGATACTTCTTGGGTATTGAGGTTATTGACACACCTCATGGTATATGGCTGATACAAAGGCAATATGCATTCGAGATGTTGGAAAAATATGGCATGACTAGATGCAAATCGGTTGATACACCATTGGATCAAAATGTTAAGTTGATGGATGATGGATCTTATGTTGAGGATGTCATTATGTTCAGAAAGATAGTTGGTAGTCTTATCTACTTGACCATTACAAGACCAAACTTGAGTTATGCTGTTGGATTGATAAGTCAGTTTATGCAGAAACCATGCAAATCACATTTGGATGTAGTGAGAAGAGTTCTTAGATATGTGAAGAAGACAGCTGGATTTGGCTTGTTTTATGAAAAAGAAATCAAGCCTACATTGTTTGGATACTCAAATGTAGACTGGGCAGGTAGCTCTATGGATAGAAGATCTACTAGTGGCTATGCATTCTCATTTGGATCAGCCATGGTAAGTTGGAGCAATAAGAAGCAACCTACAGTTGCTCTATTAAGCACTGAAGCAAAGTATAGAGGCATTGCATTGGCAACATGTGAGTAGACATGGCTGAGATTGATCTTATATGACATGGGGATAGAGATTGATGGTGGAGTCATTATGTATTATGACAATGTTAGCAGCATTATCTTGGCAAAGAACCCAGTCTACCATGCAAGGACAAAACACATAGAAGTGCACTATCACTTCATTAGAGAAAAAATCATTGATGGCGAGATTGACTTGGTCCATGTGAAAACAAATAACCAAAATGTTGATATCTTTACCAAAGCATTAGGTAAAGATAAGTTTGAGTTCTTCAGGAGTGCACTTGGAGTCTTATGTGTACAAGCTCATTCTGAGCTTGAGGGGGAGTATTGATAAATAGGAATATCCTAAGTCATATCCTAAGGTTGTATGTATCTAAAGTACAAGCGTATGTAAAGTGTCCTTAAGTTGAGGGTAATCTATCACTTTGAGGATACCTCTTGTGTGTGACTGTGAGAATGAAAAAAATAGAGAAGAATAATGGAGGAGAAGAAAACATGGAGCTCCTGACCTCTCATCTGATTTATCTCACACGGACTCCCTCCACTTCGGTTTTTATTAGATATAGAGGCTCACAATCCCTCTTCTTCTTCTTCTTCTTCTTCTTCTTGCTTCATGCACACAATGAGGATCACCCAAAGTGGGTAGATACTTTGACTTTAGGACACTTTACATACAACATCTTTTCCATTTCATGCAAACATAGGATGTGAATTAACATATGTCGTACTTCTCAACACCTCACATCATCTCGCATGCCCATCTTAGTACACAATCATAGGCAAGGGATATCCCTTAAGAATGCACAATGCAAACCTCTAGATGAAATATGAACCAAATATAAGAAAAGCATGCTTATGAGGTTGTGAACAGTTTGTTCTACAAGTGTGAGAGTCGTCTTCTACCAACATAATTAAGAAAGTTGACAAAGCATGATAGCTAGATGGCAAACACCCTTAAGAGTAGTGGAGACAATGATCTGGGCCTAAAAACTCTAATGTCCACTTGATATACATGTACTAAAGGCATCACACACCCCAAACTAATGGACTAGGACTATGAGACAGAGCTCCTAATCCCTAATCTAACTTAGTCTAAGGCTTACAATCAAGAGATGTACATAGATAAGACATTGAATAACAAAATGATTACTAATATGCCCCCCCCCCCCCCCGGATCTTGCATCTAGCCAAAGGAGAGATAAGTAGAAAATCTTATGGAAGATCAAAACATGTGAATGTGGATGAAGTCCATCAATGATGAGAACATGTCAAATAGCATGAACACCCCTTGCAATTCCTATCCATCTACTCTTGCCAATCATACCATGTATGCCCTTTCAAAAACCTACAAGAATCTACATTTTGATATGGACTACCTCTAAGAGTGGAAACCAACCTTGTGGACTACCTCTGAGAGTGAAAAGCAACCCAATGATTGTGGCATTGTATGGGTAGCGTCCTCAAAATGAAAATGGCCTGCTTTATGATGCTAAAAGCTATGATTTGATGATGGCTAGCCATTGTGGAGGTAGGTGACCAGTTGCATATGGAAAAGAGTTACTAGAAAGAATGTTGCAATTTGATTTTTGATAAGAAAGACTTGATGGGAGTTGCATTTTAGGATGGTGACCTACTTGTGGCTATGTATGGCCTTTTGAATATTGGAAAGATTTGATAAGTGTGAACAATAGTTGCTAAGGAAGAGACTATATGAGGAAGGCCTCCAAAATTAGGTGTCTCCTAGGTGAAGGAGATATAAAATGCAACATATTCAGGGCACTTTGTAGATACTCTTACCAATAATGATATCATTGTGACAATGTGCAAAATAGAAAAGAAACATGGAGAGAAGAGAAGAGGACACAAAACTCAAACGAAACTAAAGGAAAATACACTATCCAAATGCAACACAAGGCTACAACCCCTACACATGTAAGAGCCATGTAAGTGAGGGCATTGACCTATTTGTAGAAGTTGAGAATCCGACTAAGAAAGATGATGATGAATTATGGTTTGAGAAGTTGTGCTCAAAAGGCATGTGAGTGGTTGCCTTTATAGGCCATGGGCATGACACAAATTGGCCTCAACAACCAAAAGCAAGCACCATAACAAACTTGACCACCCATGAGGGGAAGGTCATCTAGGCAAGCCACATGGTTAAAATTGAAAATGCACTCCAATTGTGCAATGTGGAAATGCTTAAGGAAGCAATGGATACAATGATCAAGGCCTAGAAATCCTAATCTCCACCAATGTCACTTGTTCCTAAGACATATTGGAAGATTTGGCAAGCAAATTCCTTTATCATCTAAACTTGTCAAGTAAGCTAAGACATATACATATACACACAAGATACATACACTAACATACTCATGAAGTCACATATCTAATGTTAAATAACAAATAAAATGCTTACTTTATGAGTAAAATACATACGGAAAGTTAGGAAGTTACACATTTACTCTCTCTCTACATTACAATGAATATGTTTTTTATGGTTGTAAAATATAACAAATGAATCGGCACGTTCCTCTAAGAACCGAGCTTATAACCACTTGTAATGATAAGGAGTGAATTTTTCCATGAATTATAGCCAAATTTTTGCATTTTGGACCTTGTTTTCAAGCAACTTTGTAACATTTTTCCCAAAATATTTCCACTAATGACCACCTAATATAGTTGTGATGAAAGCATACAATAAGGAAAACTATAGATTGTGGCACCAGCAAAGCTCCTAATTTTCCCATTTGACTTAAACTTAGGCTCATAAGGCAAAGATGGACACACAACAATACATCAAAAGAAGTTCTACAAACAATAAACTTAACCCTTATATTGGTCTTTGATTACCTTGAGTTGAAGCTTATTTGGGCAACCACAATCACCATCATGAGTATTCACCTCCTCAAAGGATAATATCCCTCACTTAAATGGAGTGCATGGATCTAAGAAGCTTATAGTTCGGCAAGAGTTACAACAAAACCTTGAAAAACTTATTTATGTTCTACTTGTCCACTACAAAATCTCTCTTGCTCGCAATCCAACTGCTTTGGAAAAGTGCTCCCAATAAACTCATTTATCAATTGGGAATATTGAAGCTCAAGGTTGATGTTGAGGGACATGAACCTTGAGTGGCCTAAGGCTCATGTGTGAGGCCATGAGACTATTGTTGTTGAAGGACAAGCTCTATAGGTTAGATTAGGTATAAGGGGCAAAAGGCTTCTTGCTATGTTGAAACATTCAACATCTATGTCGAATGTCAAAGCACAAGCTACTTTCTACTTTGATGTGGTGATAGGCTTAACTAAAGTTGATGCCTAGATTCATGCATGCAATTTCAACAATATATGCTTCAAGAAATCCTACATGGCCTATTAGGACTTCTTGAATGGTACCATGGTTCAATTAGGCTTTCTTCAAGAATGAATCATTGATAGTATTTCAACACTTTAAACGTTAGCTAGTAGCAAGGTGATCATTGGGTACCCAATCAATCAAGCAAAAATGCCCCCTTGACCCATATCACTTTCCTTTGTGGAGGTAATATCTACTTCATTCAAGGATTATAACATGAAGGCGCCTCAATTGTAGAGGATGAGTTTAACTTTGGACCACAATAAAAGCCAAAAATCAATCAACAAAGGTCAATTGGTTCTCATGTAGATCTCAATCCTAATACAAATCGGGATTTTCACTTCGGCTTTAAATGGGAGAACAAAGGGCACATTCATGCATCTTGGGTTCTAAGTGGGCCTCAACATAATAGCTATCCAACATAGGTTGTACCTGTGATCAACTCCAAACAACAAGAGTTGACATACTAGTACATGGCTTGGATCTCTCGAGCAAGGAAAACTTTGGTAATCAACGAAGTCCTAGTTGAGACACCTTACTAGTGGTTCTCACATACATACATAACTCAATTACATCACTTGGTTTGAAAATTCCCACAGTCTAGCTCAAAATGAATCCAATGACTCAAGCAAAAGTGGCATGGCACAACATACAACAAAAGGTGGCTTGGAGCTACTCCTTCAAGAGGACTTTGAAGAATATTTGACCAAACAATGGAGGGGATTGGACACCATCTTATACTTGCACCTTACACAATGCCTTGCATGTGGCAACACTTGCAAAAGGTGCCAAAGTAGAGAACGTCAAGTTATTACGAGATAGATAAACAACAAATCATCAAACATTAGCAAGTCAAGTATAAGGAAGCCTTGCAACTTGGGAATTGCAAGCATATTCAAATTAGCAACATAGAACTTTGACTCTATGCATACCACTAGAGTCCAGAGGGGCATTTACCGAACAACAAATGTGGATGGCTCTAGAGTGAAAAATGATGAGCAAAAAGGGGTCGAAGAGAAAGGGACCAACAAGGTTCTCTACCATGTACAAACCCAGTTTGGAGTGTTTTAATTAGACAAAGTCCCATGATAATTTCCACATTGGATTATGACATCATGAGCTCTATGGGGAAGAGATCAACTAGTTAGCTAGATATGATTAGGGACCAAGGTGGGGACACACAAAACCATCATCCCAATTCCCCCAACCACACCTAATGAGACATGCAATGCCTTTCACACAAACGTTCATGATATTGAAGGCTACAAGAAAAAACAAGGAAAAATAGCCCCTTTACCCACATGAAAAAATGTCTACACTTCTAGCTTTTGGCAAGCAATTAGAGCTATGCACGGCATTTACTTAACGAAGTTGAGAAATATGGTCATAGAAGACCCCTTGCCAAAACTAATCAAGTTCAAAGGAATTAAAACACAAAAAACTTATCTTAATTACATTAAACACGGCATCGTTCTTCTAAAGCCCTGTCCAAAGATGAATTCATTATCCTCGTCAATTCATGTATGCTTTACATTGTTTGGTTGGATTGGTTTCATGGAAAATATCCATGCATGGTTCAGTTTTTTTCATGAGGTTAAGATCATGGTGAATATCATATTAGCCTAGGAATGACCAAAGAAAGGATGTACATCCTTGAATATAAGATCCTTCGCTGGCTTCTAGAGTAAGTTGCTCATGAATATATGTGCATCACGTGAGTTTAAAATAATGTATTTTTAAAATATCATTTTCATACATTTTTTATATATAGAAAGGTGTAATATATAAAGATTAATTACAAATTAAATTTAAAAAATTTATATTTTATTTTCTTTAAATTCCCAAATAAAGATATTTATAAATAGGCATTGAATGCATGTGATGTAAAAGATATACATATAGTAACTTCCACGAGGTTGGCTTACTCTAAAACACCAAGCTTCCTTTCAGGTAGGGTCCATTAAAATCAAAGCAACCGAAGTGGAACACACCCATAATGTCATGATAATGGATCGGGCTCTGCAAAAGCTGTAAGAATTTGGTGGTCACATCACTATTCCAAGAAGTATAATGACACCAAGTTATAATACAAAGTTGCTTGAAGCTATAATATTTATAAGATGAGCTTGGGCCCCTTCAGATGGGTGATAAATTACCCAGAGACTAGATGCTTGACCATGTCTGCACACAGTCTATATGCACCATATTGCTGCTCAGAAGCTACCATTACTCACATGGCCGTCTATTGGCCAACAGTTTTTATTACACCTGCAGTCAAATAAGGTTCTTATCATGAAAGTAATGCTATACAAACGAAACCACACTATGGCTTGTGCTAACTCATGAGATGCATGAGATATTAACGGAGGGCACCGGTGAGGGGAACTAACAGACTTGGAACTTACTCTTATCTCTTTGTACTACCCAAATGATATTATTATCCCAGATGATATGAGAATTTCCTCACAATCTGAGGTCCAGAAGGCACTTTACAAAAAAGTTCATAAATTACAGCTATTTAGTACAATGAACAACCTATTGACTGCAAATGTCACGAAATACAAATAGAATTACGTTCCTAGATTCTAATGTCACCAATTTCAGTTCAGATATTTTACAACAGGTGCTCCTTTCTGATTACTTTTGGGTAAGGAGGTGAAAATGGAACTATCTGCCAGGATGGCAACAGGGTTTGGGATTTGTAGGCCATGCATTGTGGCACAAGAATACAAATAGATGCACAGTACATATATTCTTTGAAGCAAATCAGAAAGGCGGACTTTGACAACCCAACCTCTTCTATCCACCCCACCTCGAGGTGATGCTGATCTGCAGCAATGAGCTGTGTTATGGATGAAATTTGGTGAAGGTCAGTCTGAAAACCACCATGGCAATCTTGTAAATGCCAACAATTGTGGACTTGTATATTAAAGCTCCGCATTCTCTTCCGTACACATTCGCACTGGGTCTACAGCATTCTATCACAGCACTGGAAAAAGCTGTTGCAATTGAGATACTTACCAGAGGCATCCACCACAGAGATGCCTACTTTGCAAGGCCATACCTCAGAACTTGGACTACTTGTTGACCAGTGATGAAGCCGTCAAAAACAGTTTCCAGGCAAACTCGTGACGCCATAATCTGTACCAAGGTTGCTTTCCATCAAAATTGTCTACCACCCAACATTCAGAAACACTGTTACTGGTGAGGAACACACTACATGCTGCAGGTAGCATTCAGTATGCCCACAGGTCAATCTACTTCAGCCACTGGTGGAAGTTTCACACTTTTTTCTTGCTCCAATGAGAGAATTTCAGTATGCCAGTTTACAAAATGGTTCAAAGACCACATCATTAATCAGTCAGATCATGGCTGCTAGTACGGCTTATCGTTGAGGAATTGATAGGGGATCCTCGTCCATGATAAATCGGTCTTTGGGGCGAGTGCCTGAGAAGCTGCCTAGTTACTTGTTCGTCCAATCTTTGGAGTGCCCCACTTGATCTCCTCGTAGTCTCCTGTTCAAGATCTCTGAGAGACCTAGCATGCCCAGAAGTCAAATATTCACTACCTCTATGAGTATAATTGTATGTATTTTGCCTGTCCTCAGAAACCATGTTCCACTGGGCATCAGGTTGGTAACTTCTGTTAACAGTGACATGCAGAGAAGTCGGGATTCCAGGCCTCCCATTTGATTGTCTGCCAGATCTCCTGTAAGGCATATTCAACTGATTTCCAGATGCGCCGTATAACTCCAATCCAGTAGCAGGCAAACCTCCTATTGGTGGTGTAGAATACCCAGGAAGAATTCCAGCTGATCTTGTGGGATACAAGCCAGTTAAGGCTTGATGGGATGATCGGGGAGACACAGGAGCACTCAAAGAGGGATAAATACCAGGCCGACCAGAGCCATGTGGCACTTCGCTGCAAAATATCATCATTCAAAATAGGTTAGATAGGTGCAGAAAATGAAGAAACAGAAGCAACAAAAATGACATCCTAACCTGGCATTTGATCGCTGGGGTGCAGCTCTCCTATGAGAACCTCGAGAGCTCTCATCATTATCCTGGCGCATACTCCTTTCACCAGCATCCTGGGAGATATTAGGAAATCATTTGAGAATCTGACAACCCCAAAAGTTATTAACCACTTCCACATATCAAATACTGGACCCTTCCAAGGTACAAGCTCTTTCAAAGTATGAAGCAAATGACACACAATTTGGAGCTTACCATCAAAGAAAGTAGATTCAGAGTGTTGGCAATGACTTCAGCATCATCATTGGGAATCTGTACAAACGGATGCTCAAGTAGCGTCGCTGCAGAAGGTCGATCTGCTGGATTTTTCTGCAGACAGAGTCTAATAAAAGCCTGCCCTTCAGGGGATAAACCCTCTGGAATTGGAGGAATTTCTGCTCTGGTGACTTTGAACATTGCAGCTACCTGCCCAAAATTCAAAGAGAGAAAAATAAACAATAGAAATGTTATCCTTACTACTGGCACAGAAAACAAGACAAATTTATGAACCAGTGGATAAGTATACAAGTTGTTTTAGGATAATTAAGGAGGCGGCAGAGCGATCTGAAGAAGCGTTACAGAAAGAAGACAGAATATCAGTGAGTACTTGAACAGCATGTAAACTACAACTTTATTCCTAGTTCTTTTACTCAAATATCTTCTAACTAGGTTCTTAACCACATCAAAGAAACATACATAGATACACATGCACACAAACACAAATGAGCACGCACATGCATAAATATACACAAACATACTTGAAAAGATGCAAACTCAAATTAATGAGCTGAAAACGAACATGAAGAAGGAATGGCTCTGTGGTGGCCTACGAGCACTGAGGGTTTGATGTTCAGCAATGGCAATGGCAAGCAGCAGCAGTAGAGAGAGAGAGAGAGAGAGAAAGAGAGAGAGAGAGAGAGAGAGAGAGAGAGTGTGTGTGTGTGTGTGTAAGTAGCAGTAGAGAGTGAGAGAGAGTGAGATGCACAATGTGTGGGACAAAGAGTTGTACCTCTCTTAGGTTTTGGTGATAGTTATATGTAATAATAAAGTATTAAGTGCTGAGGGTGTGTTCACACCCGAGCACATATAAAAGGCACGGTGGCCCTTTATTCCCAACAACCTCCCACCTAAAAGCGACATGCCTTAAGGTTGACAAAAGAACCAACTAAGTCTAAGTATGTACAAAGTTGAGAGACATATACTATCCAACTCCCATCATCTCTCGGCAATGAGCAAACAGCTCTGCAAGAAGACCCTTCGTGAGAAGATCTACAAGATTATCATTTGTATCTACCTTGACAAGCTCAATGCTTTAGCTGTAAAGTATATCCCTAATAAAGTGATACTTCAGCTCTATGTGCTTCGTCATTCCATGAAAGATGGGATTCCGTGCTAGTATGATAGCACTCTGGCTATCACAATAAAGGACAGGAGTCTCAATAATACCAAGCTCTCCCATAAGACGTAAAAGCCATAAAGACTCCTTGCATGCCTCAGTGGCAGCCACATACTTTGCCTCTGTGATAGACAATCCAACACACTTCTGCAACCTGGAGATCCAGGAAATTGCACCCCCTGTGAAGGTGAATACATGGGTGAATACATACCCTAAAGTAGACTTCCTGCAATATGACCGACATAGTTTGCATCCATAAAGCCAATGACCTTCCTTCTGCTTTCCAAAGCAAATGCACAAATCCTTTGTGACCTTTTTTTTGCTTTCCAAAGCAAATGCACAAATCCTTTGTGCCCTTAAGATATCGCATGATACCTTAAGATATCGCATGATACCTTTTTCACTGCTTCCCAATGCTTTCTACCAATATGTGCCAAGTACTTGCTAGCCACTTTCACCACAAATGCTATCTCACAATGTGTAGCAACCATACCATATATCAAGCTACCCACAGCTGAAGTATACAAGATCTTAGCCATTTCAGTTTTTTCATCATCACATGTAGGGCTGTCCTTTGCACTGAGTTTCACATATGGAGGCAATGGTACACCAATTGCTTCCCCCCCCCCCTCTTCCATATTGAAATGCTGCAAAATCTTAGATTCATACTCTTGTTGTGACAGATAAAGAAGACCTCTTGTTCTGTTCCTCAGTATATGCATGCCAAGAATATGATTTGCTTCACCAAGATCCTTCATATCAAGGCTGCTATGTAGGTTTGCTTCAATGTGTTTAACACATGAACATCCCTACCACCAATCAACATGTCACCTACATACAAAATCAGTATAATAAGATTGTCATCTCCTACCTTCTTGGTATACAAGCAATGATCCACTTGACTTCTCTTAAATCCTTGGCATTGCATGAATGTATCCAACTTATGAGACCATTTACGCGATGCTTGTTTTAGCCTATACAAGCTTTTGTTAAGTTTACATATCATCTTCTCTTCTCCTTTAGCCACAAAACCTTATGCCTGTTGTATACAAATGTCCTCATGTAATAAAGCAGTCTTTATATCCATCTCTATGAGTTTTCTATGCTCACATGCAACCAAGTGCAATATAGTTCACGAAGTAGTCATTTTAACTACAAGAGAAAAGAGCTCATCAAAGTCAATCCCATGTTTCTGCTTGCACCCTTTGGCAACAAGCCGTGCTTTGTACTTTGGCGAGAAACCAAAGGTGACCTCATCTTCTAAACCAATTTGCACGATAGGATTTTCTATTCCTTAGGCAAATGCATCAAATCCCAAGTACCATTTTTCTTTAAATATTTCTTGTTGTCCTCTCCATCCATTTGCTTCCTTGAAGCATGACGGTTCAGCACAATCTATCAACATCACATAATCAACAACATAATTCGCACCAGGAACAAACCTATCTGACTATTAGATATTTCTGGTAAATCTATGGACCCAATGATCAATGTTTGCTAGCTATTCAATCTGCAAATATGCATTAACAGCTTGCTGTTTGAAAGGTTCAGCATGCTATCTTACATGTTCCGACTGTTCCAATGGCACATTTTCTTGTTGAAACTGTGATATATCATGCAAACTTCTTGCTGACCAATTTCAGCATCATTCCCTACATTTATAGAGTCATTTACAACAAGTATTTGCTGTTGTACACAGCGGCCACTCTTTGTTGTCCTACAAGTATTTCTTCTTCGGACACAACCCCTCTCACTTCCTCTGTCTTTTTTAGCTGTTTATGCATCTTCCCAAAAGATTGCATCATTGCTGCGTATAATTTTCCTTTTCTCGAGATCCCTAACTTATACCCCATTCCTCCCTCATCACCATATCCTAGCAAAATGCATTTGCAAGACTGACTCCAATTTGCTGCGTTCTTCCTCAAGTATGTGCACAAATGCCTCACAGCCAAACACTCAAGTGCGTATGTGAAGGTCATTTGCTACGTTTATTGACCAATTTATCAAGTGTACGGTTGTCATAAGCACCTTTGTCCAAAATCCATGAGGTAATGTAGCATGAGAAGGCATGGTACCAACATTCTCTTCACTAATCCTATCCATGCACTCTGCAACACCATTTTAGGGTGGATTATAAGGGGCAATGAGGTCCCTTCTTATCCCTTTGCTATCACAAAAGTCTTGAAAAGGCTTTGGACCCATATTCCACACCATTGTCAGAGCAAAGACACTTTAATATTTTGCTGGTCATATTTTCAATAAGTACAAGGATTTTTTTAACTTATCCAAAGCCTCATCTTTACGATGGACCGAATAAACCCTTTTTTTTTTTTGCAAATAAAATGTGAATGATTATATTACTCAAAGAAACTTATTACAACGGAGTGCTCATGCTCAACAAACTAGCTGGAGCTGATGCAGAAACACAAATACATCATGAAAACAAGCCTCTTAGGGCGGTCTAGGGGGAATGGGGGCAAGAAGCCATGGAGGGGAGGGTATATCGCCATCTGGGGCTGCCTGTCTGCATCACGAAAACAAGTCCTCGCCGCCCCAGGTATACATGAAGCAACCAGGGAGCTCCTGACAAGCTCTGGACTCGCCCTGCACATGATCCCAACGGCCGCGGAGGGAGTGGATGATGGAGGTCCAGAGCTCAGCTAGGGTCCCCTGTGCTGAAAGTCTCTCTCCGCCGAAAGTCTCCTCACACCGCCCCTTCAACATATGCCATCCAATAAGACTCCCTATGATCTCCCATACCTCAAGGCGGTTTGATGTGGGCTCCGGTATGTGGCGGATGGATAGAGCCTCCAAACCAACCACTACGCACGACCCTGCCTCAGGGATGAATATCATGTCCTGCATCCCGGCCTCATACAAAAGGTGACGGCCCTAGCTAACTACTGACTACCTGCCAGCAAAAAGCTCCCCATGAGATACATCCAAGGCTGGGTGCTGTACGGCGGAGGATGCGGCATGCTCCTCTCCACACAAGCTGCGCCTCCTCACATGACCAAAGGCAGTGCTTTGGGGTTTCTAGAGGCTGCTGTGTGCAACGCTTACAACCTCCATCCTGCATCTGGGCAAGCCAACTTCCCATCGCCAAGCCTCCATGTGCCACCAGCCATAAGAAATACGATATCCTCCTTGGCCTTCAGCTATCCCATAGGCAGCGCCACAAGGTCCGTCGGAACGGCTCCGTGACGCTGTGCTCCGCCCAGTGCCTGCTACCTGACGGTGCCCAATCCATATCCTCTTGCATCAGTACGTGTCTGCCAATCCTGGCATTGTACTTAAGGAACCTTGATGCCTTCATGGCGACTGCACTGGTCTGCCAGAGCCACTCTCTTGGATCCCACTCCAACTCATCAAGTGATCTGCCCTCCCAAATCCAAAGGCACCACTCCCTGAGCTCCTTCCAAAAAACATAGGGGTCCAATCGCCATGTCTTTCCGTGAAGGCCCACCACCCGAATCCTCCTCCATGAAAGAGCAGCTATCCCCTCATCCTACTGCCCTCTGTTAAAGGCCAGACGCCCCCCCCCCCCCCCCCCTCTTGAACGGTGAAGAAAGTCCCTTGCGGGGCGCCGCCCACTCTACCTGCTACCTATAGGGGGATGCCTGCTAGTACAAACCTGGTGGGCCATACCTCCCCAAGCTCTATTGGCACTCGTATCGAGGCAGCAAGCCATTCCGGAGGTATTGCTATGTCTATCTCCCTTCGCCTCAACTCCACTCCTCTGGCAGCCTAAAACTCGCTGCAGCACCTTCTCGTACGCCATTCTGTACACCTCCCGCCATGTCCTGATGGTACGAGCTCGGCCGGCCTCCGAACCAGCCCACTGGATGTGAGGGCGCTCGCCAATCTGTGCCCCTTCCCGATCTTTGTCCTGGAGGTTCCAGATCATCGGCTGACGGTCTATCTCCCCCTAGCAGCCTGGGGGGCTCTAGATTAGGGTCTTACAGAGGCCCTACCACACGCGGAGTAAGCTGCGTAGGAAAGGTAATCGTGTGTGTGTGTGTGTGTGTGTGTGTGTGTGGGGGGGGGGGGGGGGGGGGGGGGGGGGGGGGTGATTTGGGCTGACGTGAAGATCCATCTCAGGGACAGCCTCCACTCACCACCAAGCCTCGGTCTACAATCTTGAAGACCCTCCTGCAATAGGACCTTCCAGGTTTGCCCTCCCGGTGTGAGGCCACGGACAACTAGCTTACCAAACAGGGCCATACTCTGAAACTCTGGGTCTATGATCCCAAGCCCACCCTCTAACCAATGCCGTATGATGGTCGCCCACGCCACCTTGACACGGGAATCCCTGGAGCTGTCGGACCCGGACCAAAGGAAGTTCTGCACTAGGCGGCGAAGCTGCACTACGCAGGATGAGGAGAAGCACCAACACGAGGCGATGTACCAGGCCGTCGCTAGGAGGACCTGGTTAACCACCAGGGCTCGACTGGCCAATGAGAGGCGAGCCGTGCTCCAATAAGTCAGCTTCCTTCGAATAGAATCAAGGACAAGAAGAAACTGCTAGGCGGGAGTGATGTCGAGTCCCACTGGAACCCTAGGTATCGAACAATCTGCCCTTTGCTCGCCCATCTAAATCCTAGGTGGACGCCCCACTCCGTGCTAAAGTCCGGGTTTGTGAGGAAACCAACCAACTTTCGCCAGTTGATTTTCACTCCCGCTGCGGAACAAAACACCAGCCCACTCTCTCCAACATCAACTCATCGTCCTCTATGTAGTGTTGTATCGTCTGCATACTCTGAGTCTAGCAACTCAGTCTCCTCTCTCACGGAAAGTCGGAGGCCACGTAATCCGCTCACACAGGACCTAAGGAAGTGAGACATTGCCTCTACAAAGAGTAGGAACAGGTACGGGGCCAGGGGCAGCCCTGTTGGACCAATCTCTCCAGCCGAAACTCCTCCCCTCACCTATCACCTATGAGAACCCTGCTGGTGGTCGATCTGTAAAGTGTGGCGACCCCGCGAATCCAAGCCGGGGGGAAAACCAACCTCACCATGGTACCCTGTAGGGAATCCCAGTCCACCTTATCATAAGCTTTCTTGAAATCCAAGAGTAGTACGGCCAATCTCTACCCACTGTACCTAGCCCACTTTGTCGCCTCAAAGAAGGTGAATACATTGTCTAGGATACTCCTATCCTGGACAAAGCCTGTCTGTGTGTCATGGATGATGTCTGGCAGCATGGGACATAGTTGCCTACCAATCATCTTTGCCAGTGTCTTATAGGCCAGTGACAATAAGGTGATCGGTCTCCACTGGGAAAGCTCCAATCGGTCTCCCCCTTTGAGGAGAGGACTGATAAGGCCTACCGAAAGGCTCCTTGGCATCTGTCTTGAAGTGAAGATCTCTTGGAAGGCCATCGATAGGGGGTCACCACTTCCCAGTAGGTAGTAAAGAAGGCCTTAGAGAGGGCATCCTCTCCTGGGCATTTCTGCCCGTCCTGTGTATGGAAAGCCTCCTCTAGTTCCTTCTCTGTGAAGGGGGCCAGGAGGGGGCGTCCCATCTCCTCTATGACAAGGGACGGGATGTGATTCCAGACTTGTTGCCTACATCGTTGTCCTCTAGTTGAGGCTGTCTCCTGCTGGAAAAGCCATTTGTAGTGCTTAGTGGCAATCTCCATCACCTTGTCTGGGCTTGAACGGGTCCTCCCATACTGATCTCGAAGGCTGCGTATCTGCACTCCTGAGAGATGCGAGGCTGGTGTACTTGGAAAAACTCCCTGCACATCGTATCCCCCTTCCGTGCCCAAAAAGCTGCTGAGGTCCGGAAAGAGAACTCAGAGCGCTTGTCCTCTAGGCGAGCAATGGTTGCTCACACTTGTACCTCCTACGCGTGGAGGGTGGGGTTCCCTGCTACCTCCTGTAGTAATCTCTGTGTGGCAGCAAGGTCCCACCGGAGCGCTCTCTCCTCCCAGCCCTGCTGCCTAGCCTGTATGGCTATCTCTTGGCACACTCTGCTCGACTCAACTAGGACCTCTGCAACCTCCTCTACGATCCAGTCCCTCCTGCCCCACTCCCTACTCCAAAGCTGCTCTATCTGCCTCGTCACGTCCTTCCTCCTACAGATCGAGTCACGGATCCTACAGGATCCAGTGTCTAGGGCAGATGCTGGGGGATCTAGTGTCACGAGAACGGGACAGTAATCAGACAACGTGGTGCCCGCCAACTCCTCAATCTGGTCCCCACGAGAGCCTCCCCACTCTCCCACATAAAACATGTCCAACCACTCTAGCAGGACTCCACCTAGCCGCCTGTATCCCCAAGAAAAGTACAGCGGCTTCTTTCTCCTGTGGAAGGCAGGGTCTCTCCAGGCATCATGTGCACCTACTGCCAATAGAAATACCTCCCATGCCTCTTGCTCCTCCCTGGTCATGCCCTGATAGTTTCTGCCTCTACCCTACTGGTCCTCCAAAGCCTCGAAGTTGTTGAAGTCTCCTCCGACAATCCAGGAGTCCACCTCTGGGAGTGAATCCGCCATCTCCACCCAGAACATGTTGTGTGCCCTAACCTCCATAGGGACATAGACGTTGAGGACTCCCAAGCACGAGTCCCCAATATCCAATCCGATCCATAGAATCCTCCCTGTCACTATTGTCCCATGGTCTCATACACAGGCGGTGAGACTCGAGCCAATAGAGGTGCATACGCCTCCACTCCTGCCGTGGGCACCTATGGCGTGCTCTCAATAAGTGTGCAAGCTGCCCAGAAGTACCTTCCCTACCCGCTAGGCCTGGGAGGGAGTGAGCTTGTGCTCTTGTAAAAGTAAAATGTCGATCCGTCCGACAACGGCAAGCTGCAGCTTGTGTCGAACAATCAACTTCCTGGATCCACGTGCCCCACTATAGTAGAGACTATTTACATTCTAGGATGCAAGATGTAAGCTCATGGGGAATCCTGCGACTGACCGAACAGACATCTGTTTGGTGTGGAAGCTGCTAATGAGGATGAGAAACTATGGGGCATGTAGGTACGCTTTGCCGCAGGCCTAGACGGCGAACTCTACTTCCCCATGGTGGCCCTCGGCCTAACGATAGGGGTGATAGATGCTCCAGGTGATACAGTCAATGCATCTATCAGCCATGCTCAGAGTCGTGACTCCATACACTAGTAGAAACGGGCCGCCTGTGCTAGGGGCCACTCGATCACATCCCTCGGAGCCCTCCACTGTGAAGGGGCTCGAAATATAATGCTCAAGTGTGGGACCTTGGCACCAACCCACCAGTTAATGTTCATCATGCTACCACGTCATTGTTGTGCAAACAGTGCTTGTTCTTCTTCTCCCATCTATTGGGAGATGTAGTCTGACATCTGACTCTTCAACTCCTCTATCTATGTCATCGTCCAATCCCCTGAGTGAGAGGACTGAAAGAAGAAAGAGTTGTTTGGTCCATCTAGTGGTGCTAAGCCATCGTACATAAACTCGCTTTATAGAAGATCAAATAACTAAACAAGTACAAAAGTCACAACAAAAAAGAAACACAGATTGTTGTATGCCAAAGACCTAAATCAACCCTAGGGAGGAGATCAACATGCTGCACATGATCTAACTCCCAATGTAGAAGACCCTCGAGTTTGACTGTGTCCTTGGATGCCCGTGACAAAGTCAAAGACAAAAGCATTCCAGGCGATCCAATTATGCCAACAACCCCAAAATCTGAAAAAATGAAACAACATCTTCATACGTGGCTCCACTAAGATGAGATATTGGCCCTAGCCAAAACCCAATCAAAAGGGCACAACAATAGATCAACAACCACTAGTCAAATATTCGTTAGAAGATAGCCAAAGGGCAAGAAATAAATCTATGATGCAAAGATTCCACACTGGTTGTACAAAAAAGGCAACTGTCATTTAAGATTAGGCACTTCAAAAGGACCAAAGCAAGGGAAAGCCCACCAATCATAGAAACAGAGAACGGCCCTTCCAACCTACATGAACAATGTAACTCATTCCAAACTCTCCAAGGAGATGAATCTGCTAGGGAATGTTCCCCGCTATTCCCAAGCCCGTTCCTTGCCATTCCCTGTTTGGAATGGCCGGTCCAAGCCTGCTAACCAAAAATTGGCGTTTTTTCTATTTTTTCTTCTTGCTTGTGTCACACTCTTATCACCTATTCATCCATCTCCATTGCCTAATGTGCACGCACTAATCTCTCTCTCTCTCTCTCTCTCTCTCTCTCTCTCTCTCTCTCTCTCTCTCTCTCTCTCTCTCTCTCTCTCTCTCTCTCTCTCTCTCTCTCTCTCTCTCTCTCTCTCTCTCTCTCTCTCTCTCTCTCTCTCTCTCTCTCTCTCTCTCTCTCTCTCTCTCTCTCTCTCTCTCTCTCTCTCTCTCTCTCTCTCTCTCTCTCTCTCTCTCTCTCTCTCTCTCTCTCTCTCTCTCTCTCTCTCTCTCTCTCTCTCTCTTTGTGTACAGATAGACTACCATCGTTCAATCACAACCTTGATTGCCCTACTTTGAGTCTTAGTCGTGCAGAGCTGAATAGTGTGATCAAAGTAGATATCACTAAAGTGGAGACAGGAAGGACAACCTTGATTGCCCTACTTTGAGTCTTAGTCGTGCAGAGCTGATTAGTGTGATCAAAGTAGATATCACTAAAGTGGAGACAGGAAGGACTTGGTCCAAGCCCCCTTTCCCATTAGGCATGAAGATTGCACAATACCAATGCCACTTCTTGCAACTCTCTCATGATGATTTCATAGTGAGGCTCAAATACATGGATGCTCACCTCTCCCATGGACTCCAAGTTGCTATTGGTCACATTTGCACCTCATCGCATTAGTTGTTGATTGAGACAAGTCGATAAAGCCATATTGCAGCCAATGAGAGGATGTGCCACCTTTGTGGATTGGAGCTAGAAACGGAGAAGCACTACATCTACAGATGTGCTGGATACTATGATATCCGAGGCCGCTATCATTGTCTCTTTAAGGAGGTCTTTGGACCACTAAGACGAGTGATGGACTAAGAGGACCAAAGATGTTTGGATCTTTTCTTATTGGAGCTCCAACGGCGCAGAGTAGTGTTGTTACAAGATAGGAGGCGATCCCAACCTCATCCACCTCTCCAGAGAGCAGTTACAAACTTTTTCAGTGTAGCTGAATCCCAATTGCTGCCACCCCAAACACTACATCTGCTACTGATAGGCATCATCGAGGGACATCATCAAGCAGTATCACAATTGACAGAGCTACAACATTACGCAGAGCACGACGCCCTAGAGTACCAGTGACATAGGCATGTCCATATGCATCACATTCGCATCACAATTGCTCGTTACAGATGCAAATTGGCGTGCTGACTCACTTCGAGGTAGCTTGCAAAGTCTTGGTGGATTCCATAGATTGATGAGGAGATACTCTACACTCTTTTAATCTTTTAAACCTAGTTTTTCCAGCTTTTTCAAATTTTTCAGTTTTCCTTACTTCTCATTCCAATCCACCATGTAGACCTACACATTTATCTCGATCTCTTCTTCTCTAATGAGAGATGATGATACCAATCGTATTGGTTTTAGAGACTTTAATAGATCTTATACTGGACCACAAGTTAAGCAAGTGGGCAGAGCAACACCAACACCGGGCGGCAGGACAAGCTGGGTTTAAGAGGGGTTTTTGCACCCTTGACCATATCCTCACACTGAGAGCCATCATAGAGGAGGGCAGACCACATGGAAGACGGGTGTACTGCTGCTTCGTGGACTTCTCCAAGGCCTTTGACACTGTCCCACGAGCGAGGCTCACGCAGAGACTACAAGAACTGGAGAAATGCGATGGGGGATACTGGCACTATACCAATCGGTAATGGGCCGAGTTCGGACACCAGGAGGGCTGTCAAAGGAGATAACCAGCACCATCGGAGTCAAGCAGGGATGCCCACTCTCACCCACCCTATTTGGCCTCTACATTGATGAGATCTCAAAGTACATAGATAGATTGGGCGAGGAGGGATCGAGCCTGGGAGGGACACTGATACCCATCTTACTATATGCAGATGACATAGTCCTCATCTCCAGCACACCCGAAGGGCTACAACACAAACTGGACGCACTACACGCCTTCTGCCAAAACAAAGACCTAATTGTGAACCTGGGGAAAACCAAGGTCATGGTGTTCAACACCTCAACCCAATGGCTCCGACGGTCGGTACCCCCCTTCACATACGGCGGAGAGACCATGGATGTGATCCAAAGATACATCTATCCGGGGACTACATTCTCTGGACCAAGATTTACCCTAAGAAAAGCAGCAAAAGATAGACTAACCTGAGGCTATGCAGCCCTCGGGTCAATGGAGAACCAATGTGCCCGCATACAGTTCCAGGAACCCCGAACAAAGCTCTGGCTTTTTGACACCTTGGTCACACCAGCCCTCCTGTACGGGGCTCCCATATGGGGGTCCAGACTGCCTAAGGAGGAGGCCACCTATGAGGGATGGGAGCAGATGGAGAGACCCTTAATACTTATGATCTCACGGATGATCCGAAACAAGCCCTCTGTGCCACACGAGATCATCTGCGCAAAGCTGGGGGCACCGCCCCTCGTGGCTGAGGCCCTCTTCCAGACCGTGACCTTGCACCGAATATGGGACCTGCCCCGGCACCGGTACCCCAAACTCGCCCTGGAGTCATCCAAACAGCTAGCAACACAAGGGGACACTGAGTGCTGGTATGCCCGAACAGAGACTTGGCTACGGCTCCATGGCCTGCACATGGACCACCTCCCCCCCCTACAA
Source organism: Lygodium microphyllum (assembly GCF_053477565.2). NCBI lineage: Eukaryota > Viridiplantae > Streptophyta > Polypodiopsida > Schizaeales > Lygodiaceae > Lygodium > Lygodium microphyllum. The sequence goes on from NC_141158.1 coordinate 31,813,885, forward strand.
TACAGCCTAGACTGCCCACACCTGGAGCTCTGCCGAGAGGAGGTGAATCGCATCATCAAAATGGATATCGTCCAGACAGACACAGCCAGGACATGGGTGACCTCCACGTCGGAACTAGGAACCAAGAAGGCTTTCTACCGAGAGCACTTCCTGCACATCTCCCCGGATGGCTTCATCACCCGCCCAAGCTACATGGACACAGCTCTATCTCACGGGGTCAGAAGTGCCATCAAGCAGATCTGCACGTCCTCACACCAACTACGGGTCGAAACGGGCAAATACGTGGCCAACCCCCCCCCCAGAAAACCGAATCTGTCAGCTCTGCCATCTCGAGCCACAGACAGAGGAACACTATATCTGTAGATGCCCAATGTACTACAAAATCCGAGGACGCTTCCACTGCCTCTTCAGCAAAGGATTCGGACCACTCTCCAAGATGATGGAATTCAAAGACCAGAGATGCTTGGGGCTCTTTCTACTGGAAATACGACGCCACGGAGACCACCTTCTACGAACCACGGAGCAAAGACAAGGAGCCACCAACCAACGCACACTCAACGAATTCTACCAAATACCGAGCCCCCACTAGCCCAACTGGCCTCCCGACCCCAGCAGACCACCGTAGAAATAGCCACAGGGAGAGGCAAAGCCCGGTGCCCACGCCCCGCCGGCCCCCGTCCCCGCAGAAGACACATGTCAAAGATACAAGGGATACTACGCCGCCATCAGAGGGCCCTACCCCGCCGCTTTAGTCTCTCCATGTTAGACCGACCCATGCGGGACATCCTAGGATGAACACTCCAGGAGCAGTTCCACACTGCACTGGGAGTACCTCTAGATTGTATCTAGTCTAAATATCATTTTGTACCTACTCAATTTAGTTCAACATAGCATAAACGTTAGCTTCACTGGGACTTTTGAAAGCTCCCAGACATTTTGTATGCAACATTTTGGTCTCATAGGCTGTTGTAGACGTTAATATAACACTCACTCACTCTCACTCTCACTCACTCTCACTCACACTCTCTCTCTCTCTCTCTCTCTCTCTCTCTCTCTCTCTCTCTCTCTCTCTCTCCCCCCTTGGAGTTCCATCCGCCATAGCTTGCTAGTCCATCTTCACGAGCTCCATACCCAACAGTGGTATTAGAGTAGTATCCGGTGTTGCCACCTAAGCTGCCTTGGTAGCTCAGTATGCCTACTCACTCGCTGTTGCCCAAGCTCGCATCTCACCATAATGCATTCTTGATCAGCTCCCTAGTAGTTCCAACAATAGAAAAAGAAAAAGACAAAAGAAAAGCTAAAGAACAAGAAGAGGAGCAAGAAAAGTGTTAAGCTCAACGGCCCTGGCTTGCCCCTGATGCACGTCACGTAACCTATCCTTCACGACAAACCTACTCTTAGTCAACATTTGGGTAATCCATCGAGAACACGCCTACCCACTATCCATCTGCGTTATCATGGATCTCGCCTAGTTTGCTCGCGGTACTCTATTCAAGGCATATCAGCTGACCGATCACACAATTGTCACGATCCCATCACCACACACGTGCCTCACGAGGTCATCCAATTGCTTGCTTGGATTCATTAACTCCAACGTGTCTATCCCCATCTACAGCCTAGCCACGTAAGTTGCCCATCAACTGTCAACACATCGACGAACAAATAAGCCACATTAAAACTTTTTTCTTTCTATTCAACCTTTAATCATAAAGGTTTAATGATATCTTAAGGGGGGTGTTTACACACATTTGAGGCTTTTCGATTTCTTTAAAATTTCTCCAAATTTCATGATCAAAATTTGAGGTTTTTCATGTTGAAACCCTTTGACATCCAATTTGGGTCTCTAATGGCTCACACCTTTAAGATCGGGCGAAAAATGACCCGCCACACATCCAATGCTTGGTGGCGCCATCCCAAGCAATCAATATTAATCGCGATGTCCATTACATGAACATCAAGCGGAAACTTTTTTTTATCCCAATAAAATTTTTAAAAATTACAACTAAAAACATAAAAATATTGAAATTAGACACTAGCCATACTGACAAATGTATTAAGATCTTTCCAACACTTATTAAAATTGTGTGGGGTCCTCTGGCCGAATATTGATCAAAAACGACTTGTCTTTCTTTCTATTTCCTTTCCTTTCGATTCACAAAGTTATGTTTTAGGGGGGGATTCTAACCACTTGGCGCATGGCGTCTCGCTAGATCCTAAAAGCTATACCCATGTATTTGGCCTTTGGTCATGTACCCAATGCCTCTAAGTCACATTAGCTTTTGATCAACCCCTCAACCACGCACATGCACCTCTAAACCATGTCGTACACATAGCAACTAAGAAACACCTTTGTTTGAATTTGAAACTTATGAAACGTTTCTTAACGTACAAAACGTTTCTTAACGTACGAAACGTTTCTGAGAGTAAAAACGTGGACAATTTTACTTTTTATTTTTGTAAGTTGGAACCCAAAACATGGCTTTTTTGACAAAAACCATTGGGCAATGTTAAACATGATGATGATGATGTGTAATGACTCATAGGGGCTCAAGATTTTGAATGAGAGACTGATTTTTTTGTGATTTTGTTTAGTTATTAGACTTTGTCAATCTAGTATCTATTCTTGCCTTGAAATTTAAATATTATACGACTTTAGTCTCACTTATGAGTTATTTATGATATATTACGATTCATTCTTGATTTTGACATTTTGTCGATTTGTTTTGAAATGAGAATCATGATGTCTTAACTCAGTCCATATTATAGATAGACTATTTACATGTTAATTTCAATTTTCCTTATATGATATGTACGAATCATAATGTTTGAGTTCTAAACCATAGTATAGATTGTCCAAAGACTAACTTTGACATAAGTGATGGATCAAGCTCAATTTACACCGACGAAGATCTAAGCATTTGGACCCTTGGAGGTTGAGAAATTGTCTCTGCAGTAAACCCTAATTTAGAGCAGAAATTAGCGTTTAGCAACAGCCATGAGAAGCGTGCCACAAAATGGAAGCTCCAAGACTTGGACTTTTCAGGGCTGAAGGTGAATTTCAGGTAAATTCAGGTGGAGGACTAGCCAGCCATTGAATTTCGGGCATTTCCATCATCTATGAAGTGGATAAAAACCAATTACGTGCCGGAATCAAGGGGCAAAACAGATTGAAGACTTGTGGATCACTTTGGACACCAAGGGAAGTTTGGATTGCGAAGGGGATTAGGAAAATTGCATTGTAAATCAACTTCTTTTTCAATAAAGCTAAAGAAATACCAAAAGGGACACCAATTTTGTGGCCAATCAGGTGTGCATTGTCCAAGATCAGTAGGTAAATTTGTATTTTCAGCAATCCATTTAATATTTGTTGTTGTAATTAAGTTGCAATCAAGGATTTACCACTCATCCAGGGAAGGAATGCTGGTTTCAATCTCTCTTACATATACATCTACTTTTCAAAATCATTCTATGGGAATAGACACTACCTCTTTGAGATAAGACCTCTTTTTTTTTCATCCCCACGATGCAAACAAGGGTTTGTTAGATTTATTCATCCCCATGTATGAACGCACATCATTGTGTAAAAAATTACATGTTTGGGTGTGAATAGCTTTTACACCACTTGGCATTGAATAAGGGTCAAAGGGTTAGCTACACAATCTAGCCTATATATGTTGAGCTAAAAGTGTATCAGTCTGACTTAAACAACCCCAAAACACGCTTAATTCTTGAAAAAAAACTTCTTATTTTAAAAAGAAACATGATCCTAGAGTTACTTTGTCCCACATGTCAAACTCTAATTTGAGTTCTCCAAACTTTCTTTAAATATGCATGTAGCGCACCACTCTGTCTCAATCTCATTTTTTGCATATTTCAAAAGCCGTATCTCTATTGCCCACACCCTGTTCATAGCGAACATCGCGGTGAAACCATCTAGCGCCTAGCTCGAGCTTTCATCACCTGTTTGCAGCTATCGCCAAGTCCTAGGAGATGTCGTCTACAATTTGGTGTTGTCACTATCAATTAGGAACTGTCACTCTCTGATCTTCTCTCCTCTAAATGTTGTGTTTTTTATTTTTGACTGCCGCCTGAACATTCTCTCATCTTTGTCCGTTGCCTTTGCACCTAACAACTATCGTTCAAATTTTCTCTCTTCTGCAGTATATGCATTTATAGTCTTTCTCTCTCCTACATTGCTACCTACATCAGATCCAGCCTTCCTTGGTTGTGTTTGTTAGTGTTTGACGAAGGCTGTCGTTGCTCCGATTCAATATCCATTCCAAGTAGACACACTCTACGTGTCATAACCTCGGCCCTGATCCCAAAGATATAAGAGTTCGAGGTTCAATATTAACTGCATAGTGTGTTTGCACACTGAGTATTGTATATTCATTATTCATTCATTTTATTATTCATTGTGTTCACTGTCTCTATGCTATCCTAACCCTAACTCTAACTGTGTTCTAAGTTTATTAATTTGTGCTTTATCATATAATTGGTTTTGTGCTTTTTGCATTTAGAGTATTTTTTCACATGGTATCAAAGCTAGCTACTCCCTAAGAAACCCCAACATGATCCGACTCTTGTTCCATACGAGGTCGTCCACTCATGGAAGGCTCGTAAAGCCTCCAACGTTGTCGAGCCTATACAAGACTCGTTGTTTAAGTCTCACTCTCAATTTCAACATTTTGACTTAGCATCCAAGAGTTGGCCACACTTAACTAACCACTATGCGACTCGAGATAGCACTCATTGCATTAATTTGAACCATGAGCTCCAAAATTTCAAAATCATAGGCAAGGATAACTTGCAAGTTAAGTTGCCTAAGTATCGGTGTCTCCTTGCCGAGTTGTCAACCACATGGACCCCTAAGTCCTCTGACAATCAAGTTACCCTATTCCTTAACAAGCTGCCATGAAAATATTTTCATTTTGTGTAGGAGGTGATTTCACAGCCTTAGATGCCCATATTTTATAAGTTTGAGTCTCCACTATTCTATTATGCACGGTTGTTCGATCAATTCCATAACACACCCTTGATAGAGCAGACTCTTGTTGCATCTTCTCAGAGAAGGCAACAAGGCAAGGACACACAAAACTCAAATCAATATCAATATCAAAACAAAGCTAGTCAATCGCAAGAAACCAATCAATCTACACTTAAACATGGATAGCAAATTGTACCTAAAAAGAAATGGTATTGTCAACATTGTCAAAAGGCTAACCATTATGATGAGGAGTGCCGATCTAAGGTAAGAGGCACATAGCCAAAATCCAAGAAATAGATCCTTGCACCCCAGGGTGACCCCCAACAAGGAAAGCAAGGTGGTGGCAACCCTCAACAAGGAAAATAGAGAGGCAAAACCCACTCTGCCACTTGTCTGTTATCACCATCAACGAACTACGCAACTCTAGAGAGTTTATCCAACCGGTCTGCAAAGGCCCACATCATCTCCTTAGAGATATCAAATGCAAGTCTGGTTCCCATTTGGAAGTTGTCTCATGATCAAGCGCTTGTGGAGACCCACTCATCATAGCCGAGCACATGAGTCTATATTTAGACTATGGACCAAGCCTCTATAGCCGCGAGTGTCTGCATAGAAAACAACTCTTTGCTGAAGATTTAAGCTAGGTTCCACCAATTTTTCCACTAACCAAGATTCTGATCTCACTTTGCTGGATGATGTCTATCATCTCCCTAGCCTGGAGTGAACTTATTTTCTGTTCAATAGCTTTGCCAAATGGAACGCGCAATTTTCTCCACAGCAACCGCAATCAAGGCCCTAGACTGTCAAACTAATTTAGAAATTACTCGTAGCATCGCACAACCAAATGGTTGTTACCACATGACACACTTTCTTACCAAGTCGACTACCGATCGTTCGGAGTTTTATCACTTCCAAGCTTTGGCCACTACATAGGAGCCTACAAAATCAAGTGTATTTCGCATTTTCGCTTAGAACATCTTGGCTACAACTCTCTTTATGAGCTGTCCCATCAGGGGATGTTCGAGGGCCTTTCACGTCTAAACCTATCTCAAGAGATCTGTAAAGCATGTCAGCTAGGTAAGCAACATCGGACACTCTTTCCTCAGCAGTGCATCACTCGTGTTGTACAACCCCTTAAAGGCTTATTCATGTAGATCTTTGTGGTCCCACATCCATTGTGGCCTGGAACAGCGCTCTGTACTTCTTTTTAATAGTGAATGATTTTTGTAGATACATATGGGTGTACTTCCTCAAACACAAGTTCGATGCTTTCCCTTATTTCAATGCTTGGGTATTGCTAGTTCATAAACAAACTGGTCCTTGCATGTGGGTACTATGACGAGTGATTCTAGTGGTGAGTTTACCTCCCACGAGTTTCCTAAGTTTCTACAAGGGCAGAGCATTGCACACCAGCTCATCTCTACCAACTCTCCTACATAGAATGGAGTCCTAGAGCGTAGAAACCAGACTGTCCTGAATATGGCACGCTCTATGCTCTTCGTAGCAGAGCTAATTGAGAACCTTTGGGTCAAGGCGGTATTAATACTTTAGTGTACATTCTCAACTGATGTCCGACAATGGCAGTGGCCTAAAAAGACTCCGTACGAGGTATTGTTTGACTCTCAACCTATCAGTTCTTACTTCAAAATTTTCGATTGTCATGCTTATATGCACACTCCTATGACAAGAAAGGAGAGCTCACATCTCAAGCTGATCTCTTGATTTTAATGGGTTATTCTTCCAAAGCGAAAGCCTATCATTTGTTCAATCCTGGGACGAAGAAGGTGATCGTTCAAAGGAATGTTGTCTTTGATAAAAGGGACAGTGTGCAATCCTCTGCACTAGACTCTTCATCCTTACCTTTGCTCACTTTATTTGGGATTGTGCCGACTCATCCGAGTCTATAGCTCACTCCTGATATTACTGCAGATACTTTAGCTCTCAAGCCCCTTGTGCGAGACCCATTACCTCATTGGTACCAATATACCATGTGAGATTCTAGGATCTTTCCGCCAGATTTCACTCTGACGGGCCCTACAAGGTCGGTTTGGCTCGCCCCTCATGCTTCATGTACATTATTGTTTCCAACTGATAATGTTGTACATTCTGAGGTGCATAGCTAGCAAAAGACTCTCCAAGATCCTCTGTGGCATGAAAACATGGAGAAGGAACTAGACAGTATTGGTCGAAATGAGACTTAGACATTGGTGGATCGTCCTTGTCGCAAGCCGCGATCATCAAGACAAACTAGATTTTTAGGAACAAGCTAAAGGCTGATGGTACTTTAGACAAATACAAGACTCGCCTTCTAGTGTAAGATTTCAAGCAAAAGCATGGCATTGACTATGAAGAGACCTAGTATCTATTGTTGGACTAACATCATTTCGTCTATTGGTTACACTCACTGCTCACCACACTTAGCCGATCTATCAAATGGACGTCAAAAGTGCCTTTCAAAATTGTATTTTGCTTGTGGAAAGCTCTTTATGGGCTAAAGCAAGCACCCAGGTCTTGGTACCACAAGATGGACGAGTTCTTACGGACTCATGGATACCATTTTACCCCCTATGATCCAAATCTCTACATTCACACTACTAGTGTCGAGGTCAACTATATCCCACTATAAGTTGATGACATATCAACTCTCACAAAAATTAAGGCACAAATTTAAGATAACAAACTTCTTTACAACAAAGATCTCTTTGCTAACCACCAAATTTGGTTAAGATCTCCTCAAAATGACTAACAAACGCAGAGACCTCTTGAGAATGGGTTGGAGAAGCTGAGAGAAAGTCAAGATGAGAGAGAAATCTGATTTTCTTCACGAGAAAACCCTAAATTATGCATGTTGTCTGCTTCAATCTACATTTAATGTAGTCACCTACTGCCAAGCACCTCCACAATGTTGTCACCTGATTAGAAATGTTGTTGCGAGCCCCTGGAAGTTGCCTCCTTATTGTTTCCTGCCTACTAAGCCCCCCATATGGCTTCTACGGCAAATTGATTTTCTCTAATCAAAAAATGAACCAACAGCTCTCTCTCTCCCTTTCCCAAACAACTGACTGAATGGCTGAGACCCATCCCCCAAAAACGTTTTCTAAGTTTGCATGGGCATTTTTTCCAATGGCAGTATTCTAAACCTATTTTCCAGCATTATCCAATAATTTATTTAATTTTCAAAATTAAATAATTCTAAACAATAATTTCAGTCCTTCTGACCCTACCCAAAATTAAATATACCCATCCATAATTAAATTGGCTAGGCCATTTGCAACATGGACTTGTCCCCAAACTCTGTTGACCCTTAGACTAGTATTAATTGATTAATTAATGCTAGTCCCTAGTGTTACACTGACACATATTCGCCAAACAACTATCCCAAGGTCAAAACTAGCACTAATTGACCCCCAAAGCCCAATTGGCATAACTTATCACAACTTTTTTCTTTCACACCCACTGCATCCTCGATGTCCTTGGCCTATTACCATGAAACAACTTCCATGTGCATCACAACAAGCCTAAAGAGAATACGCAACTAGCACTTTTAACCCAAGCGTGCATTTGTGATAGGTAATGTATGTACACATTTGAAAAGGTCAAAATCAATTGTGCTTAGAGAACTTGTTCCCCTGAACACCTACAAAGATAAAAAGTATATGATGCATCTAGAGCTGGCATACTCCAGCATAAACAATACCAGTTAACTCACATCTGTATAACTAGTTAACTGAGCTTAATGTTAAGACTAAGCCTTGACTTATATGACAGTTTACCAAAAAATATATCTACAAAGGTGATAACAATTTACCCCTTCGTAATCACTCCAAGGAGGATTTCCAGTCACCATCTCAATAACAGTGCATCCAAGACTCCAAATATCCACTGCATATTCATAACCAGTGTTCTTCTGCATGATTACCTACACAAAAGGTGCCTAACTTAGAAACACATACATTATTGAACAGAAATTAAGTTACATACTAGGACTATATCAAGGAGACAGGCATATCATTTGTACTTAGATCACATACTTGTAGATAGTGGTGGAGGAATTTCCATCTTAATAATCTTCACATTTAAGGACTGTTCTGACAACTTGGCACCTCTTATTTAAAGAATGTTAATAGCATACAAATATTCATCCCCTGCCCTGATTCTGAAACAGTCTCAACCTCTATCCTCCACTTTTCACATAGAAAATAAAACTTCGCTGATGATCTTTAGGCTTCAAGACATTTAACAGCACCCTGCTTACAGGTCATGAGCACCTTTCTAGCAGGCTTTGCACCTCTGTCCTGTCAAAAAGTAAATGCAATGTTCCTCCACCCTCATTGACATGATGGACGTGATGGCCTGTGTCTGGACTAGTCCCTGTCTGGTAAAAGTTTCCATGGTGGAACCCTGGCAATATTGTTGATGTGGGACCAATCTTAAGCCATGGCATTTGACATGTCCTCCCAAAGGAAATTTGGTTGATAGTATATATTGTGGTTTTTTTGTTTAGATTATATTCTGAGTAGGGACAAGTAACCAGAAAGGCTAAGCAACCCAAGTGGTTTCTTTGTTTAGATTATATATTGAGTAGGGACAAGTAATCAGAAAGGTGAGCAGCCCAAGAGCTAATGTTTTAGAGGGTGTTTGTGAATTTTTTTCGATGTCAAAAGTAAAGACTCAATGGTTTCTTCTATGTTTACACCTTGCCAGAAAGAACTTTTCAGCATTGAAAATGCTGCACAGAGGCTTGGACTGTCACGAATTTGGTAGTAGAAGAATCTAGTCTTTCAGCATCTGGCAGTATAAAGTCCAACTATGTAGCGATACAGCACATAGGTTGTAAGTGATGAGTAGTGGTCAGTGCAGGAGTGCACTGACAAAAGAGTTTAACAGATGCATATTCCCATGTACTAAGAACCTTAGTTCAAGTGGACACATCTTACGACATGTCTCACAGAAACCTCAGTGCATATAGTCCAATTACGAAGTCAATCTGACTATTCAAAAGCTAATAATCACATGTCGCTTGTGCTAGACTATACCATCCACTGCAGAACACGATACTTAAAAGAACTGCCATTTTTTCTCACTTTGCTTCTAAGAATCATACCTCAGGAGCCATCCAGTAAGGACTACCCTTGAAAGACAATGGGACACCTTGCTCTTTGATCTGCGACGAATGAAAAAATGAAAGTGAGCAAATGCATTGTAAGAAGGATGAAAGCCTCACTCTGTGTAAATTTCAATCTGCCTGGTTCAATTTTGTAAAAGCGGCAAGAACAAGTTTTACATCTGTTAACAAGGTCTTACATCATACTAAAGTTCTGGTTTAGTAGCATCCAAGGAAAGAGAAGTTAGCCTCACTCCCAAATACATTAGCAGACTTAATTATGACCAAATTCCAACAAGCATTAATTGTATGTTAACTTTTGCAAAGTAGAGACTTCAGAAAATGCTCCCATTTTGTGATAGAAGAGAGATGCCCACAGACCAACAGCTTTTCACCCTTAACAGAATAAATTTAAGGCATAAAGAGTCAGAAGTATTCAACCATCTACGGATCCAGGCTGACCAGAGAACACAAATTCCAACAAGCATTCCTTGTATGTTAACTTTTGCAAAGTAGAAACTTCAGAAAATGCTTCCATTTTGTGATAGAAGAGAGATGCCCACAGGCCAACAGCTTTTCACCCTCAACAGAATAAATTTAAGACATAAGCAGTCAGAAGTATTCAACCATCTACAGATCCAGGCTGACCACAGAACACAAATTCCAACAAGCATTCCTTATATTGTTAACTTCTGCAAAGTAGAAATTTCAGAAAATGCTTCCATTTTGTGATAGAAGAGAGATGCCCACAGGTCAACACCTTTTCACCCTGAACAGAATAAATTTAAGACATAAAGAGTCATAAGTATTCAACCATCTACAGATCCAGGCTGACCAGAGAACACAATTCATGTCCGACTAATTGACCAATTCTGGTGCTGTACAGGCCAAACTATTTGCATGATTCTCGTGACAAAAGTACCATGTGAAGCAAAAGGATGATCATGATGACCTCGGTGGGTGGAAAAAGCTTACATGTTTAGCCATACCAAAGTCGGCCAATTTGACTGTTCCATCTTGGTCCACAAGAATATTAGCACCCTTAATATCCCTACAATAAATTTCAAGATTAAACAAAGCAATAGAGTATTTGTGGTTATGATACTCAAATCAAAGTTTAGAGAGCCAGTAATCAGGACGAGCTTGCAAGTTTCAAAACACAACTTTACACACATCCAAAAACCTTCAGTCTTTTGGCAAATCATGGCATTACATGTTCTCAAAGAGGGATAAGCAGTAATAACCAAATGGTAAACATGATGAATGTAGGTCCCACCCAAATGACTAATGCATAACACTTGAAGCAGGTGTTGCCACCACTAATTGAAGCTCCTTTTCTTTGCAATCATTCTCCTAACAATTTCAATCCTCTGCATTTGAAGATAATGTAGGGCCTATCTCCCACTTAAGGACCAGAAGCATAAAGTCGACACATCTTCTAAATGGTATTTGTGTGGACTAAATGAAATGCCATTGTTATCATAGACTTGCATAACAGTAAAACCACTCTCAAGATTTTGATTGGTTTCAAAAGTTGCATGTTATGGTGTAAGCTGAGAAGAAAATGGAGACTGTGGATTCTCATTTCAAAACAAACCAACAAAATGTCAAAATCACGAATGAATCGTAATATATCATAAATAACTCATAAATGAGACTATAGTCGTATAATATTCAAATCTCAAGGCAAGAATAGATACTAGATTGACAAAGTCCAATGACTAAACAAAATCACAAAAAAATCAACCCTCACGAGTCATTATACATCATCACCATCATGTTTAACACTGCCCAATAGTTTTTGTCAAAAAAACCATGTTTTGGGTTCCAACTCACCAATAGAAGAAAATAAAATGAAAATGCCCACATTTTTTACTCTTAGAAACGTTTCATACTTTAAGAAACATTTCGTAACTTTCAAATTCAAAGAAACACGTTTCTTAGCTGCTATGCATCTCTGGCATCCATCATACCATGCATTTCACAAAGTAAGGCTAGTTGTAGCGTCTCAAGAACCATGACAGCTCTAAGCCATCTCCAATTATCAAGTGTAATCTCCAGTTCCAGTCAGCATAGACTGTTGTGTTTTCAACTTGTAGGATGCTCCAAAGTGTCCTGGCAGCAGCTGTGTTTTCATACACAACCTCAATTGCACCCTCCATTTCCATTGCAAGAGGCCAACAGCACCCTTTTCAGCAACCACAACAACTCAAGCCATCTACAATGATCTAACATAGTTTCAGATGTATGTGTTCCTCTTTAATCATTCTGGAGTGAATGATCTCTAACACACACACTTTAGGCCACTTAGTAGAGGCTTTACCCCATGCGACTGCCCTTCAAGGCAATGGTGCACTCTAGGGAGGTATATACCCTTGTTCTTGTTTTTGGAAATATGTATGCTACTCTATATGATTCTATTGGAGTTCCTCTCATCAAGCACTCGTATTGAGTCCTCTCAGCTGCCATCCATGTGACTCTCAAGTCTTGTACCACTTGTAGTGTATTATCTATGTAAAGGCAACCCCATTTGGCACCTCAAGGCTCACACATTTGGCCGCTACACTCATTGGTCAATTGTGCTTGGTTGTTCACAGTCTACAAACTGACTTCATGGGTGGTCCATGTGACTCTCAAGTCTTGTACCACTTGTAGTGTATTATCTATGTAAAGGCAACCCCATTTGGCACCTCAAGGTTCACACATTTGGCCGCTACACTCATTGGTCAATTGTGCTTGGTTGTTCACAGTCTACAAACTGACTTCATGGGTGGGTTCTCTGCTATTAGCCTTGCAAAGCGGGCAGCTTGCATTTTGCCGCACAATGGATGTGGCAATTGCATTCCTTTTCATGGATGGAGAGCTTCAAGTCTTTTGAGGCTGCTCCTTTTGCATTGTAGCTAGCACTTTTGATAACATGAGGTGATTATGGCAAGTGCCACCGTCGTCATCGCCTCCTATGTATCTACTATTAGAATTGTGACATTCGCATCCCCCCCCCCCCCCAAACCTTGTTGACTCCAAGTCAATTAATCACCCATCGACTACAAGAAGGTTTTAAAACTTTTGGAACATGCACAAACACATTTACTGCAAAGGTTAGTAATCAACAAAATGTTGCATTTACATTGAGCATCGGTGACTTTTCTTCAAGTGAGAGAATGGCTTATTCATCCATTTATGGTATATTGTTCATCCCTTCTAATCCACTAGATCAAACCAATTTGTTAAAAAACGGTAGGGTTTGAGAGAAGAAACACGGAGTATATGGCAAACATTGTAACAATTAAAACACTTTACACAGACGAAGAGGCAAGGAATGATGAACATTGCATCACATTGAATGAATCATGTTGATAAAAATTGAGCGAAGTTTGGAGATTATTGCACTATCCTGGCTGATTAGGCAGCAACAGTTAGAAGGGATACGCACTATGAAGGGGAGTAAAACATGATCCTTTGATAGAGATCTCAATGACCAAGCAAAGAGCTACTCCATGGAGGGAACAAAACACAATCCTCCGAACAATGGAATGTTAGCGTACACATTGGACATGAAGGACAACGATAGAGGAAGTGAAGGATATGCTAAAATCTCTCTAGGATGATGGCTGCTATCAAGACAACTATTAGGCAGCAAACTGGAGAAGCAACCACAAGAATGTTGGTGAAGATCTCTCTATGTATGTGGCTGTAGACAAGCCACTGCTGAGCAGCCCTTCAAAAGAGGAGAATGCAAAAACGCACATATCTAATATAGGGCTGATAAAGGGGTTGTCGCCTGCTGTAGACAACCTGAATCTACTGCAAATGTAGCCTCCAAAGGTGGTTGAAATTGTCAATGGCTGTTGGGGTCACAACATAACTTGGAAACGCACAATAGCAATGAAGATGATCTATTGTGCCAGTCCAAGGAGGAGTGAGACCGCCAAATGCAACAATGGAAATGATAAAGAATAGGTAACCAAGCTGTGTAGACTCAAACCACAGCAATCTGGAGTATGACAAGCTGATGGTGATATGAAGAAGACCTCCAAAATGAAGTCGCATGTTGGAATGGTGTCATGATCAGCTGGATAGCACCTCCGGAATGAAGTCGCATGCTAGAATGGTGTCACAATCAGCTGGACAGCACCACAAACTAAGATATCTACTAAGGTAGGGGTGTGGACAGTTGTGATGGAGGCCTGAGGCTGAAACTGTGATGAAGTGAATAGATGGGGGAATGATGAAGAATGAATGAGAGAGTGAGTGTGGATGTTCATACAATCAATAGTGCTCATGCCCTATTTATAGGTACATGAGTCCTTGAACTGTCCAAGGTGGTTCACGACTTTACTCAATGGCAACCAAACCCTAATAAATAATACAAATAAAACCTTTTAGGCTGTGAATAGAGACCCAAATAGGAATCAATAAAATAGAATGCACCTAAGGACATTGGTATCTCAACATAACTACCATCAACATTTGACATTCACTTCTCAATCTGTGCATGAGGATTTCTTCACTATGATTTCAAGCACACCACTCTAAGATGTTTGACATATGGAGGATTTTACACCATAGAGAGACTGATTGCACTGTTCTCAAGGTCTAGCTAGATTTGCTTTGAGTCCCTCAATTTCTGTGCTACCCACAGGGAGCATCTTATAGATGGTAGGAAATCATGACATCTACTCATTCAAGGGCATGTATCCCTTTCAACCTAGATTCTTGTAACCACTTGTGTATGACAACCTCACTCGCAAGGACAACGCAAAAGATTATAAAGGAGGGCAATTAGCAAAGTTCAAGTTCTTCAATGTGATGTAGGCCAAATGAAAGCTTTGGCTTTTGTCTAAAGGTTTGAAATAACTTATTACAATGGGACCTATATTGAGTGATCCAAGGCACATAAGGCATCTACTTTCCTCGAGAATGCTCAGCATGGTGGGAAAGTCTTTTGGTTGAGGCGAAAGCACCAAAACATTGAGCATCCTTCAAGCAAGAGTTTTGCAACACATAGTTCACCTTTGAGGTGGAAGTGAAGGACTGCTTGAATAAGTTGATGGTTTCAAAATGCAAAAATTTGAAGGATTAGATCAAAAGTTTTGGAAAGCCTTTTTGCTTGTAAGTTCTTACAAGGAGGCTACCTATAACAAGAGGCTACCATGGAAGAATAAGTAGAGAAACATTGTTGTGGGCTGCCTAAGTAAATTCTTGACTATTATAGGAAGACCAATGTGCATAGCATCTTTTAATTTATATAGAATATTGTTTTTGGCCGATGAGTTGCTTCTGGAATAGTTGTTGGTTACAAGACCAATAAATTAGAGTCTAAAAAGAAATCTTTCAAGCCTACTAATCATGAACAACATTCCAAATTTAAAATGAACAAGTAATGTGGACAGAATGGAAGCAATTCTAAGGCACAATAACAAAAGGATCCATTGACAACTATCAATCAAGTGCATCAACTATAAAGAGAAGGGTCACATTGTGTGTGATTGTCCAAACAAGAAAAGGGCAGCTCATGGAAGAGATGAGCGAGATCACCAAAAAGGCAAGAAGATGAAAACATATGGTTGTTTGGTCACAAGCATGGTCAATGAGAAGCACGACTCAAATGCTACACAATTATGCAAAATTTGGAGCAAAATGACAGATCAAGCAGCTTTTATCTTCTTTGATTCACAGTGCACAAGCAAGTTTCATATCACCAAAATTGGAAAGAAGATTGGGCATCCATCTAGAAGAGATAAAGCCGATGAGTGAGAAAGGCTAAGCTTCTACTAGTAATTTTAAGCCTATTATCCCTACTATTAGAAGGTTGAGGTTCCATATTCATGTAGATTCACATGAGTTTTGCATCATGCCGCTTGAGGGTTGTGATGTTATGATGGGTGTGCTTTGATGCCACAAAGTTCATGGAGTGGTGGACGCCTATAATAAGGCGATTACTTTAGAGCATAGGGAAAAGACTAATATTTTGGATGTAGAATTGAAGGGAGAATCAATGGCTATTTCCAATGTAATCAAAAACCATATTTCTACATACTTGGTTTTTGCTAAGAACAAGAGTGAGTATGAAGCTGGAGTCAACTTTCTGCTAGGACAACTTCCACCCAAGGCTTGACTATCATAGCATTGATCTATTGCCAAGTAGTGCTCCGCAGAACCAGCCACCATAGAGAGCAAGTGGAATGACTTAAGCATCACTTGGTCATTAATGGCAAGAAAAGAGAGTTCTTCTTGGAGGGGATTCATTTATTGGGACTCATAGTCTCTAAAGATGGCATCAAGAAGACTCAAGCTAGATCTAACTTAGGTGGATGTAGTTTGAAGTTGGCCAAATTTGCAAAATCTACACAACATTTGCAATTTCCTTGTATAATCTCCACCATAGGAGCTTCATTCACCATTTTGCAAAGATAACTTCTCCTCTTCAAGCTTTACAAAAGATTGGAGTGCCTCTCAAATAGGCTAGAAAAAGAGATTGCAGCCTTCAATCAAATGAAGGGAAAAAAAACATACTCCGAATCCGATTTTGAACCCTACTTGATCATCAAAAAGCATTTTTGTTACATTGTGGTACATGTTGTTACAACATTTGTGTTTTTCCCATGGAAGATGGCCTGGTGATGGCCCATGACAATACAATTTTGCAAGGTTCTAAAAAGAATTTGCAAGTTTATGAGAAAGAGCTATTAGCTATGATCCATGCTCTTTCTCCATGGAAGCACTATTTGCTAGACCGATAAAATACTTCGGCTTGCCGAACCCTGGAAATTACAGCCAGTATTTGAACCCAATTTCATGCAACATTTGCCTAAACAACTACCCTACATAGTTCCCATGCAATCCCACATTGTTCCTCTCATAAACGAAGGGATTTCTCACAATGAATTTGTGAGAATGCTGATTTATTCGCGACAAAGTTACCGAAAGAGTGCATTAGGCATGAGATCTCATAGGAGAAGAAAGGATCTCAGTCCTAGTGCTATAATAACCTCTTTTTTTTATATTTAGTTTAAAAATAGCAGCATACATTACTGTAAACGGAGTTACAAAGCTGCCCAATGGATTCCCCATGCCAAGAGGGGAAGATTGGCTGTTGTGTACACTCCATCCATGATGTCAACTATTCCACAGCTGAAACCTACAATTTCTGCAGCAAGAAAGAGACGAATTACTCTCCCTGAACTTGCACTACTCAAAATGAGAGAGAAGCTCCAAATAGCCAAGACAAGCTTTCCAAAAGAGTAAGAAATTGCTCCTTAATTAGATCTCGTTTTTTATTAAGGGCTAATTAATGGCTTAGTGGTTAATCATAAGTGAGCTGCTCACTAGACCGAAAGGGCCTACTTTATAACTCAAGTGCCCCTCATGGTACTTGAGTAAGATGTACAACATTAGAAGATAGGATTCAAAGAAGCAAGATCTATCAATTGTACATCGCGAGGCGGATTCTAATTGCTTGTTACTGTTAGCATGTGTCCCAAGGCGACATTCTACAAAAATTTGGACTGTAAGGTAAAAATTCCTTCAATTTCTTTGAAAGTTTGTGAAAAAATTAGGGGCTTTTACCCTCAACACACTCCAAGACAACATATAGGTGGTACAACCGCATTTCATTGCTGCTACAATCAAGTTGGGCGTGGGCATGCATTATGAGGCAGTGAGCTACAATAGTGTACAGCAATTATTGCTGTTATTCTTGTAGCCGAGAGCTAATTTGGGTGACATTGTGCACACTTTGGCATTTGTGTGACAGTTTGCCACTTGTTTAGTAATCTCGAGGGATTTTTCATACTCTGAGGAGTACATACTCCAAGCCAACTACCCGTTGTGGATTTTTAAGGTACGCAACCTTCTTGTTGCAAAGAACTTGTGGAACTATATTACAAGTGACTTGCAACAAGCAAGAGGTCTCACACCTCTGACACCTCTGCATGCTCGAGGACATGTTGCTAGTGTTGATGTTGCTGTTGTTGTTGCCCCTCCTCCCCCTTGTATGAAAGATCAACGAAAATGGGATCCAAAGGATGCACAAGCACTCTCTTTGATTGCCTTGTCAATAAAATAGGCCATTACTTTGCACATTCAATCTTGTAAGACCTCAAAATCAGCATGGGAATACTTGAGTGTATGTTTGCAACCCACAATGAGACTACAATCTCCTATCTTCGCAAAGAGTTAGCAAATGTAAACATGGATGAGCGTGATAGCATGACAAATCACCTTACTCACATACATGATTTCCATGAGCAACTGCTCAATGATGATGAGGTTATTCAAGATGCTGAATTGGTGAACATCATGTTGAACTCTCTTCCAAAGTCATATCTTGGTCTCCACACGTCTTTGATGTGGCTTGGAAAGCCTCTTGTTGCAAGAGGAACGGACTCGAAAGAATGTTGCATTATGCTCAAGTAATGTGGCTATACTTCTTTTAATGTAAATATTAGATTTATAAATAAATAATATTAAAATATTATCTTATTTAAAAATAATACTAGACTGCATCCACTTCAATAATTTTACACCCCTCTTCCTTCGTCATTCCGATACTCTTCCATTCTCCCTCATACCTCTCCATTGTCCTCATACACCTTCAATCAAGTAAATATTGTGATTCGCGGTGGGCATCTATCTCTCTCCTTCAAAATGACAACGTTCTCTCTCATCCTGACGTCATCTAAGGCCAGCCAACCAACTATGTACGTTTGGTTGCCTAAAGGATTCCCCACATCCTTGGCATCGATCTCTATCACAAGGACATGAAATTTTGAGATGCTTTAATCTTACTAATAACATTTTAAGTTATTAATCAAATGTGCAAGCTTGTTAAGCACATGTAATGCACATGACAATTATTTCATGGTAACAAGCCAAGGACCCCGAGGATGCAAGGGTGGGTGTCAAAGGTAAAAGTTGTGATAAGTTATGCCAGTTGGGCTTTGCGGATAAGTCAATGTTAGTTTTAACCCTGGGACAATTACTTGGCCAATACGTATTGGTGGTGACACTAGGAACTAGCCATTTTCTAGAAAGACAATGCATTGCAGAGATGGTCCACTCTTTTAATGCAAGGAACAGCACCGCTAACGTGGATATAATTCAAGCAAATGTTTGCATCAAATCGATTGACAAGTACCTTTGAGGTGCACATCATAACAACTTGGAATAAGTTGGATGCTAAAGAATGTAAGAATTTGGAGTAATATAATAAGAAGTTTTGGAACGCATTGCTGCCTATTACTTCTTATCGGCCCGTACCCCTTCATGAGCAAGTGAAAAAACATGTTTGCGGGGTGCCTAACGGAATCAAGGATTTTTGCATTAAATCCACCATGTCTAGCATGTCACAACTCGTAGAGACTACTGCCACAACCAATGCTTTGCTGCATGGGAAGAATTCAGCCTCCTAGAGAGTGGGCAAAAGCCGAATAAAAAGTTGTTTAAGGCTAAGAAAAGAGGCAGATCTGAAAATCAACTTATAAAGAGGCCAAAACAACAAAGAAAGGAAAAAATTGGTATAACGTAGGGAATTGATAGTTGCAAATGTCCCAATAGGCAGCAAGCTGGAAAATCAAAAAACCAAGCAAATTCTAAAGTAAAGAAGCCCAAAACATTAGTGGGATTAGTACCCGATATTGTTAGTGATCAACCCAATGATGATGCTACTAACTTGTGCAAAGCATAGGCAAAATTAGGAATCAACATGCATTGATTTTCTTTGATAATGATACAAGAGTCAATTTCATCTCTGTAGACATGGTAGCTTGTCTAGGCATGGCCAAAATTAAGGATCAACATGCATTGATTTTCCTTGATAATGCTACAAGAGCCAACTTCATCTCTGTAGATATGGTAACTTGTCTAAGCATCAAAGTGGATGAGATGGGACCTATGGAAAAACTTAGAATGGCATATAAAGGTAATGCAAAGCCCATCACACCACTCATTGAAAAGCTTTGATTGCATATATATGCATATGTGGAAAGCAAAGAGGTCTTCATTGCTCCACTTGAGGGGTTGCATATACAAGGATATATGGACAACGAAGAGTTATTCATTGCTCCACTAGAGTGTTGTGATGTATTGCTTGATATACCATGGTGTCATCGTATACATGCAGTGATTGATTCTCGTGCAAAAAAAATCACTATTCAACATAAGGGAAAGGTACTCACACTTGATGTAAAGTGAAAAGGTAAATCTCTACCTGTTGTATCTACATCTGTCATTTCTAACGTTATGAAAAATCATCTTTCAGGGTACTTGATCTTTACTAAGGATAAAGATGATAGTGAGAATGTTGGAAACATGTCTAAGCTAGAGAAGGATAGAATGCCATTTCTGAAAATGTATGTTGATTGCTTCTCTCAATCACTTCTAGGGTTACTACTACCTAAAAGGCCAGAAGATCATGGCATAGATCTTATACCTAGAAGTAGCCCACTTAATAAGCCACCATACAGAGCCAGTGCAACTCAACAAGAGGAAATTATGAGCTAGGTGAATAAGCTGTTAGAAAAAGCGTTGGTTCAGCCCAGCTCATCTCCTTTTTATTCTCCAATGCTTTTGGTGCAAAAAAAGGATGGTTCATGGCATATGTGTATCAATTATCGTGCTTTGAACAAAATCACGATAAATAACTGTTTTCCAATTCCTTCGATCGACAATGTTATGGATGGATTGCAAGGAGCAACCATGTTCAACCGTATAAATTTAAAAGGTGAATATCACCAAATACGCATTAGACTAAAAGATGTGCCTAAGACAACTTTTAGGACATATTTTGGATTGTATGAGTTTTTTATTATGCCTTTTGGACTTATGGATACTCCTACCCCTTCTAATCAAATAATGAATCGCATCTTCAAGCCACATAGAGGATTTGTGGACACTCTCTTGGATGACATGATTGTCTATTCAAAGAACTTGACACAACATAGAAGACACTTAGACATTGTGTTCAATGAATTGGATGAGCATAAGGTGGTTACCAATGAAAAGAAAAGTGAATTCTTCATGCATGAAATCCACTTTTTGGGGCATATTGTATCGGCTGATGATATTTGAATGGATCCACAAAGGTTGAGGCAATACGATCATGGCCACCTTTGAGAAATGTGCATGAGATCTGCAACTTCTTCGGTTTATGTTTTTACTACACGAAATATCTATGCGGATTTGCTGAAATTGCATCTCCATTGCATGCTTTGCACAAGAAGGATATGCCATTTAGAGGACAGAAATGGAAATTTCAGCATTTGAAAAGCTGAAGGAAAAGATAACTTCAAATCTTATGCTTGTATTACCCGATCTAAGTAAGCCAATTGTAATTCAATGTGACGCATGTGGTAACAACATTGGGGTCATTCTTATGCAAGACAGCCGAGTTGTGGCTTATGAGAGCCAAATTCTCCACGATGTAGAAAACAATTTGCACAGAAAGAGCTCTTAGCTATACTTTATGTACAGTCTATTGAGCTAAAACATGCATTACTTGCTGATTAGCCTCTTAAACAGCCCCAAAACACACTTAAAAATGCTCTTTTAGAGTAAAACCCTAAAATGGGAAGCGGTTAGAGAGAGTTCAATGGAAAACCTAAAAATAGGAGTGGTTCGAGAGAGTTCAATTGAAACCCTAATTTTTGGGGCGCCCTTCTATATCTATAAATAGACAGGCTGCCCCCATTCAGCCTCATTCCTTCTGTGCAAGTTTCTCACTCCACGTGCAGATTTCAACCATCAACCTCCTCCCACGTGGCTGTCCAGCCCTCGCAACTGCTGCCACTCCATCCGTGTTTGCTCCTGCTGTTGGCGCCTTCATCTATGCTGACGTCAGCCGCTGGCGACATCATCATCTACTGCGATCTGATCATCCAATCATCGCCAGCCATATCAAACACAGTTTCAGCGTGCTATTTACAATAGACTATGCGCAATTTCCAGCCTCCGATCGGCGACCCGCTGCGTTTACCAATTTCTAGCCTCCAAACTGGTGCGTTTTGGTGACCAACGTGTTGTCATTCACTATTCAAAACTCCTACACTCCGACTCGTGGTCACGACTTGGGATCCGTCTCCAATGGACGTCACACTCCAACATTGCTTTGCCCTTGAGCACACTGTACACTCTTACATTCATTGACAGCATTCATTCACTTCAGAGTTGTATTCTCTCTCTCCCTTCTTCTGTTTGTGTTTAAGTTTCTGTGTTTAAGTTTTGAGTTTTGCGTTTAGGGTTTGAGTTTTGAGCTTTGCTTTTAGGATTTGAGTTTTGCCCTCTGTGTCTATGTCTTTCTCTTTGTGTTTCTGTCGTGTTCGTACACTCTGTGTGTCCTCAATGCAAATCCTAACAGTTTTCTTCACACAGTTTACGTGGAAACATTATTTGTTGGGGTTTGAGTTTACAATACACACAGACCATTAAACTTCGAGGTGCTTTCTGACGCAAACAAAGATACCCAAATTTTCTCTCTATGTTTCATTTTCAAATTGTACATATTGATGGTAAAAAGAATGTTGTAGCTAATACACTATCACGCAAGCCACACAACATAGTTTATTGCACTAAGTTGACGCCATGAAAGAGCAATATGTTGTTAATGGACTTGAGTGCTAACCAGAATGCGAGCTCGGAGTGAGTAGAGATAGAGCTGACAGCTTAGAGAATCGCGTTGGAGTGTACCAATGTGTTGCATGATACACAAAGAATAAAAATGCATTTATATGTTAGGATATAAGTAAAGAGTGTGTTCACACCCGTAAATTTATACACACGGGAGTTTATACCTGAAGGGGCTTTACACCCAACAACCTCCCACTTAAAGGCCCAAAGTGGTGTCGGTAAACTATCCAACTCCCACTAGTCGAATGTAATGCTCATGTTGAGCCTTTGCAAGACTTTTAGTAAGAACATCTGTAGGGTTATCTTGGATTTTGACATTAGTCAATGTGACAAGGCTATCATCCAAGACCTGTCGAATGAAATAATACCGAATATCTAAGTGTTTGGTACGAGCATGAAACATGGCATTTTAAGCCAGACATATTGCACTTTGGCTATGACAACCAAGCGCTAGAGCACGGGAAGAAAGACCAAAATCCTTGACCAAACGGCCAAGCCAAATAGTTTCGTTAGAAGCTTTAGTGGTTGAAATATATTCAGCCTCTATAGTACTGCTATAATTTTCTACAACCTTGAACACCAAGAAATAGCTCCACCAGCCAAAGTAAATACCTACCCACTGATAAACTTTCTAGTTTCAAGATTTCTTGCCATGTCTGAATCACAAAACCGCTGCAACTCTAGTGTACCTTTTCCATAGCATATACATTTATCTTGTGTACATTTTATATATCTAAAGATACATTTCATTGCTTCCCAATGTAGTTTGCCAGGTTTAGACATGAATCTACTAACAACTCCCATTGCATGGGCAATGTTTGGACGAGTTGCAACCATGGCATACATCAAAGAACCACAAGCTGATGCATAAGATATGTCTTTCATTGCACTAGCACCTGCATCATCTTTTGGACAATCAACTTTGCTAAGCTTTGTATATGATGGTAAACGCACACCAAGAGACCTAGCATCAACCATATGAAAGCTGTCAAGTACTTTGCTAATGAACTTGTCCTGTGAGAGAAACAACAAGTGTTGCCCTCTATCTCTTTTAATGCGCATGTCCAAAATATGTTCAATTGTCCCAAATCTTTCATTGAGAAGGTTGAATCCAACTGCTTTTTAAGAGCATTTAAAGTACTCTTATGCTTTCCTACAATCAACATATCATCCACATATAAGACCAGCACAATAAGGCTTCCATCATTAGTCTTTTTAGTGTATGAGCAGTGATTTGCATGACTGCCTTTAAAACCATGGCTGAGCATGAAGGTATCAAACTTTTTGTACCACTGTCTAGGGGCTTGTCTCAGTCCATAGAGCTGCATTTCAACTTATAAACCAAATGCTATTTGCCTAGAATTTCAAAACCTTCGGGTTGTTTCATGTACAGCTCTTCATCCAAGTCACCATGAAGAAAAGCAATCTTCACATCCATCTGATCGAACTCTAAATCCAAGAATGCAATGAAAGCAAACAAAACACAGAGCATAGTCATCTTCACCACTGGTGAAAAGACCTCCTGGACGTCTATGCCTTTCTTCTGTGTATAGCCCTTAGCAACCAACGGTGCCTTCTACTTGGGATTCCCATCAATACATGTCACCTTGTAAACCCATTTACTAAGGATAACTTTCCTATCCTTGTGCAAAGATACAAGCTCCCATGTGTTATTTACATACAGAGACTTCATCTCTTCTTGCATAGCAACCTCCCACTTTCTCTTGTTTTCACATGATTGTGCCTCTCTAAATGTCAGAGGCTCACCCTCATCAATCAACAAAATGCAGTCCAAAGATGGTTGAAACCTCCGTGGCTGCCTTCTGACACATGTAGACCTTCTTACCCAATGATCTGTATTGTCAAGCACTCAGCCTACATCCTCAAGCATGTGCACACCATCACCTGGTGGCTGATTTTCAGCATTTCCTTGCTGCTGAAACCTGTTTTCAGCATGTCCTTCTTGATGTCCTATTCCATCCTATGCATCTATTTGCTATCCATTATCTTCTGGTTGTAGCACAATAGGTTGCTGCTCATTTTCAGTATCAAAAGGAACAAAATCTTCAGCTAATGGCTGCTGAATGGCTAGCTGTTCATGCGAAAATTTGACCTTCTTTTTGTCAAGATCACCATGTGTAGCATTTTTCAGCAACTTTGCCTCATTTAATACTACGTCTCGGCTGCGTACTATCTTCTTGCCTTGAGGAAACCAAACTCTATAACCCATTTCTTCTTCATCTCCATATCCCATTAAGATTCCCTTGATGAATTTCATGTCTAGTTTGGTCCTATGATCTTCAGGTACATGCAAAAAGGCAGCACAACCAAAGACACGCAAATGGTCATATGAAGCAGATTTGCCAAACCAAACCTCTTCAAGAATGTCATTTTCCAATGCACGATTGGGAGAGCGACTGCATACATGAACTGCAGTTTTAAGAGCCTCTCCCCAGAACTACTGTGGGGGATTAGCTATGGACAGCATGCATCTAACTCTCTCACAAAGTATGCGATTAAGTTTTTCAGCCACGCCATTTGATACAGGGTTATAAGGGGTTGTTAACTACCTCTTAATGCCATGCATCTCACAAAACTTTTTGAACTCATTTGACACATACTCACCCCCATTATCCATTCTTATAGCTTTCAACTTAAGCCCTTTCTGTGTGGTAACTAAAGCATGAAACCTTTTAAAAGCATCCGACACTTTCTTTTTGCTTTTTAACACATACACCCATGACTTTCTACTGAAATCATCAATAAAAGTAACAAAGTACCGTGCATCCCCATATGAATTAACAAGCATAGTGCACACATCAAAGTGTACTAAATAAAGAGCATTAGACTCCTTAACGACACCAGAGTAATAACGAGACTTTACACATTTTCCATATATTCAATCATTACAAAATTCCAGACGAGAGCCTTTTACATCAAATCTCCCTAAAGAGGAGAGAACCTGAAGCCCTTTCCAGTTCATGATGAAGTCTTTTGTGCCAAAGTTCCATCTAAGAGTAGACTTTAGCCACAGCCAAGAACTTGCCACGTAATGCTTTACAATGCAAATAATACAAAGTCCCTGTTTTGCTGCCTTTAACAATCAACATAGAGTCTTTGTGGACCTTGCAAGATCCACCACCAAGGTAGTAAAATACCCTCTTGCATCAAGCTGCCCAACTGGCAGTAGACATTTCTTTATGCCAGGTACATATCTAACATCATGCAAAATCAACTCTAGGTCATTTTCACAAGCCAAGTGAATGGTACCTACACCCTCTATCTCACATGCATAGTTGTTGCCCAAGTAAACCTGTTACCTTGCCTAGGCAACCTGTAGTGTATTCAGAAAATGACTCCAAAGAGGAAGTAACATGAAAAGAGGCATCGATGTCCACTATCCATGATTGTGACAGCCCATCGTAAGTTGAAAGTAAGGCATCAATTACCTCCTTTTTGGTGATGTGCATATCACCTGTTGCTGTCATAATATCTGCATCATTACATGAGGCTACAACAAGTATCTCTTCAGTGTCAGGAAGCTCTTCCATGACCACACTTGACGCAACATTTGCCTTTGCTACTTCTTTTGAGGAAGAGCTGGCATCATCTTTGTTTAGCATGTGATATACATGGCAATTATTTCATGGTACCAAGCCAAGGACCCCGAGAATAAAGTGAGTGTCAAAGGCAAAAATTGTGATAAATTATGCCAACTGAGCTTTGGGGGTCAGTCGGTGTTAGTTTTGACCCTAGGACAATTATTTGGCCAATAAGTGTCGGCAATGATATTAGGGACTCGCATTAATTAATTAATTAATGCCAATCTAAGGGTCAACAAAGGTTAGGGACAACTCCAAGTTGAAAATGACCAAGCCAATTTAATTATGGATGGGCACATTTAATTTTGGGCAACATCAAAAGAGCTAAAATTAATTTTTAAGATTATTTAATTCTAAAAATTAATTAAATGATTGGATAATACAACAAAATGGGCTTAGGAGGTTACTACTTCGCAAAAATGCCCATGCAAACTGAGAAAACTTTTTGGGAGCTAGGTCTCAGCCATTCAATCAGTTTTACAGCTTGGCAAGAAGAGAGAGAGAGAGCTACTAATCCATTTTTTTATCAGAGAATAGCAACTTGCTCTGCAGACAATCCTCTGGAGACCTCAAGAAGCAAGGAGCAGCACAGAGTCATTTTCTAAGGACTGGCAACAGCATTGCTGATTCAAATCATAGCATTTTGGAGGTGTCTGGTGGTAGATGACTACATTAAATGCAGACTGGAGCAGGCAACAAGTAGAATTTTACGGTTTTCTCACCAAAAAAAAATCAGATTTCTCTCTCATCTTAGCTTGCTCTCACCTTCTCCAACCCATTCTCAAGAGATCTCAACATTTCTCAACCACTTTGAGTAGATCTCAGTCAAATTTGGTCGTGTGCAAGAAGCCTGCCAGAAGGAAAATGATGATGATAGAGATAAAAAAACCATGAATATCTCAAAGATAATAAATATATACAAAGGTGTGTAAAAAGGGGTTCTAACCCCTATAAAAACAGAAAAGAAAAGAACGGAAAATTTATAAGCAGTTGATCATCGCCTTGTGAAGGCCTGGTAGGTTCCTGGGAACAAGTCAGACCCGGGGCCGATACCTTGTCTTCCTAGGGGTGACGTCTTGGTGGACAAGAAGAAAGTAAGAAAGGTTGGAGCGAAAATAAAAGTGAGCGTCAGAAAAGGATTAAGTGTCGCCTTGCGAGGGCTTGGTAGGTTCTTGAGCACTTAATTACAGCAATCGACAAATGAACATAACTTACAATGCACAAATTACCTTAATAATCTCGAACATTGGACACCTTGTTCGCCCCAAAATTGGTATCCCTTTGTGTATTTCTTTAACTTGATTGCTAATGGAATGAGTACAAGTCAAGCCTCTTTGCTGTAGCAACAATCAATTCGGGCTAATTGCCCCTTGATTTTTCACCCACAACTTGCACAAATGGAACCACCAATTGGCCAAATGCTGCCCTAAATTACAATGAATGGATTGGCATTTGAGTTCCTTGAAAATTACATAGAATTTAGGTACTGAATTTAGTGTATGATGCCTTCACCAATTGGCACGGGTTCGGAGCTGGTTGTCTGTAGAAATATAGAGTTTATACTTGCTTGGCATCAAACCCTAGCACCTGGCGACAGCATCCTTACACCTAGCAACCTTCCCTAGCATTAGTCATCAGCTTCTGGGTTGTTGCTCATCTATATTTTGCAGTCCATCACTGCGCATATCTACGTTCTACAACCCATCACTCTAGACATCTACGTTTGCAACTCCTATGTCCCAAGCATCATCATTCATCTAGCATTTTGCAGCCTGGCTCATCTCCCCGACATCAAAGGACTATGGTTTGCTCCCTTGACAGCTAGTGATCATCTTCCACATCTCTAACAGCATCAAAGGACTATGGTTCGCTCCTTGTACAATTGTTCTTCACCTTCCAATGATTACTTCGATAGCCCACTGTCTAGAGGACTGTGTTTCGCTCCCTTCACCATGTAGATTCCCACAAGTATTGTCGCCTGATTTAAAAAGGACAATGTAGTTATCTCCAAAGCTTCAACTTTCTTGTATTAACTTTTCTTCTCATAGCATGATTCAATACATCATTACCATGTTCTTCTTGTGTTTTTAAGTCTCTTTTATGTCTCAGTGTTTGCCATACACATTGTGTTTTTCCCTACAAACCCTACTCTCTCTCACTCTCGTCTCTTTGTCATTTTTTTGGCATTTTAGAGGATTCACTTCACCCAAAATCAACATGATATCATCATCTCACAATCAAAGTATGTGGATAAAGCTGTTACATAGGTTTAATATGCAAGATTGCAAACCTATGTGCACTCCTATGGAGCTAGGCTTAACGTTGTCTATGCATGATGTTGCAATTTACAACCAGGATATTGGCTGCCTTATTTACCTTTGCAACATATGTCCTGACATTTAGTATACAATATCTTAGGTGAGCAGATATATGCATAGCCCATGGACCACACATTCGCAAGCTCTTAAGCGGATCTTTAAATACTTGCAAGGTACTCAGTCACATGCATTACTATTTCCCAAGGGGAAGACTTGCACTTACAAGCTTACAGTGACTCAAATTAAGTTAGTGATGCGAAACTAGGCAATCTACTAGTGAACATTATTTCTTTCTAGGCCATTCATACATTCCATAGCTAAGAAAGAAATAGCTTACAATGGCTACCTCGTCTTGTGAGCTTGAGTACAAGGCAGCCTTCATCGCAACAATAAAATCTGTATCACTACGTAGATTGTTGCCTGATCTACAGATTTCTTTCTAACAATCAGAGTGCCATTTGTTGGGATAAAGGGCCTCTTTAACCTCCGTGTATAGTACACACACATTATTTAGCTGTGCATGTGAATGCCCCCTTACTTGCCCTAAGTATAAATACATTTTATTTTGTGTACCAACACGTTGATACACTCAAATCGCATCGTACTTTCACTCTGCTCTCACTCACACCATCTCACCAACTGTCACACTCCCATACTCACTCCTTGAACTTCTGTTGCATCTAGCTGAGCTCCAACAACTAGTATCAGAGCACAGAGTGCACGCTTCCCAAGATCAAACCTCGAGGCAAAAAAAAGTCAATCGAGCAGGAGTCTTGGGCTCTCAGCTCAGAGTGGGTTGCAGATGGGACTGAACGACAATCAATAGGTGCTAGTCGCCCGACCAACAAGCGACCGGTTTGTTGTGTGCAACCAGACAATAGGCGCGACAGGACAGCAATCGTGGCACAAGGCAACAAGGCAACCGCAGGCACAGTGCGTCAGGCAGGACACGACAGCACAGATTGTAAGCGTGCGAATGAACAGACGAGACAGGCACCAACAGGTAGCGTCGCGTCACTGACGCGACAAGCCGGCGGATCAACGGACTTTTGAGGCTTTTTGCATATTTGACCTTGTCTATGCCTTGCACTAATTTTCAAGTCAGAAATTGCAAACATTGTGTATGGCGACCTCAATTAAATTGGGGATTTTACCAAAATTATATGAATTTTGCTCTTTGAGTAAAATTTCTTGACATTGGATCAAAAATTTGGGGTTTTTCATGTATTGCCAAAATTTTACTTAGCTGGGTCAGATGGGCTGACATTTATGCAATTTTGGACCTGAAATTTTGGGCATTTGTGCAAAATTTGGTAAATTTCCGCATTTTTGCGCGTGTGGTAGCTAGTTCATGTACAAAAAGCAAAGACTTATTTCTGGTTGAGGAAGAACAGCAAGGTGTTTGCGGGTTTAGCTTGTGCTTTCACATTTCAGGGGCATTTATTCTTGTCTTCATGATAAAATGGCGGCAACTTTTTCTAGTTCAAACATCAAGAGTTTAATGGAAATCAAACGATTTGATGGTCATGGCTTTGACCTTTGGAAAGACTGTATGCAGGTCATTTTGTTCCTAAAGCATTGTGAGAATGCTTTGCAAGAAGATAAACCCACACTAATGTCTGATGCAAATTGGGCGAGAGTAAACAAAAAGACTATGGCTAACACTAAGCCTCATGACATCTTAACAAACATCAAGGATTAAGATACAAGTTACGCCATATGGAAGAAGCTAAAAACTACCTATGAGATTACCACACCTTGTTGAATACTAGTCTTGGAGCTTCCGATTTTTGGCACGCTTCCCAATGCTACTGCTACACCCTACTTTTTTCTATAAATTAGAGTTTACACCAGAGAAATTTACAATTCTCAGCCTCCAAGGGTCCAAATGCTAAGATCTTCGGAGCAAGGCTGTGAAATGGCTAAGAGATAGGAGGAAAGCTGTAGAGAGAGAAAATTCAGAGTTTTGTCATGAAGAATGACTGAAAATCAGTCAAGTGCACCTGTTGCCCTGCCACAACGGCATGTAGATGCAAAGAACTGAAGAAAATTAGTCATTTACTGCTGCTGCCCTGCCTCAACAGCCTCTAGTTGTTGTCTCCTGTTGTTGATTGGTCTTCTTTTGCCCCTAGCTGCCTCAGAAGGTCCTCCAATGGCTGCAAATCAGACCAACAGCCTCCCCTCCCTCTCTGTTGCAAGCTGAATTTATAAAAATGCTTCTCTCCAGCCTCTAAAAACGATTTCCAGTCTTGCATGGGCATTTTTAACAAGTGGCAACCTTCCCAAATGGTTTTTCCAACATTTTTCATAATTAAATATTAATTTTCAGCCTTAAAATACTGAAAATTAATCTAATAATTATTTTGGTACCCAGAAAAATAATCTGACTGGCCAATAATTAAATTGACTAGGCAACTTCCATTCCTGAATGTCTCTGCACCATCTTTGACCATCAGATTGCCATTAGGTACCATTAAACGCCACTTCTCTAGTGTCATCAACTGACACTTATGGCCAAATGGATGATCTAGGCCAACAACTAGCACCAAATACCACCAAGTTCCTATGTGGCATAACTTATAGCAACTTTTGCCTTTGACATCCTGTGATTTCTTCGAGTCTCGTGCTTGTAAATTTACTTTAACCCCAGTTACACCTCACATGTGCAACATTTACTTAATCATGTGATTAGAAATTAATCCACATGTTAAGTGAGGTTTCAAAAATACATGTCCTCGTGACAGCACGCGACTTGGACACTCGTAGATCCACCAACAGGTATGTCTTTACAGTTGCTATTAGGGTTGTTTCTTGGTGTTCCAAGTTGCAGAACATCGTTGCAATGAGTACTACTGAAGCTGAATACATATCAGGTATTGAAGCTTCTAAGGAAGCTATATGGTTACGCAAACTTGAAGAGGATCTCAACATGTCTATGGGTACTGCAATTTTGGGATGTGATAGTCAAAGTGTTGTGTATCTGACTAAGAATGCCATGTATCATTCACGCACAAAGCATATAGATGTGTGATATCACTTCATCAAATAGATTCTGAAATTTGGTCAAATCACATTGACCAAGATCAAAACACAGGACAACCCTGCGGATGTTCTCACTAAAAGTCTAAGCAAAGCTCAACATGAGCATTGCATCCGACTAGTGGAAGTTGGTTAGAGGTTCACTTCGGACGTTTAAGTGGGACGTTGTTGGAATAAAGTCCCGATTTTAACCTCTGTGTATAGTACACGCACATTATTTAGTTGTACATGTGAATGCACCCTTACATGCCCTAAGTATAAATACATTTTATTCTTTGTGTATCAACACATTGTTAGTACACTCATATCGCATCGTACTTTCACTCTACTCTCTCTCTGACTATCTCACCAGCTATCACACTCTGACGCTCACTCCTCGAACTTCTGCTGCATCCAGTTGAGCTCCAACACTATTGCAGTGGCACAGAATCTTCTGTTTCATGCTAGCACCAAGTACATTGAGATACATTATCATTATGTCAGAGAGAGATGCTATACAGGAAAGATCAGTTTGATATATATCCCTACACAAGAGAGTGTTACAAAGCTCTTCCTCATGAGAAGTTTGAGGCCTTTTAAAAGTCCTTGAACTTACTACCATTTGGTAATTTGTCTTCCTGTACTTCTACCACATTGGCACTACAGGGGGTATTAAAATTTGCCAATTCTATGGGCAGTGCACAATCTTTTAGTTATTTGGTTTGTAGTGTAAACACAACTACATTAGTAAGTTGTCTCACCACTTCTAGAGTTAGTTCTAGAGTTAAATTAACTCTAGTTGAGTTATGGATAGGTCCAACTTACTAAAGATCTATTGTACTTTCATTCTATCATTCTAGCACTTGTATCTTTGGAGGGTGGAACTAATGTCCACTCTTGTTCATTGTCTTAACTCTTGAGTTTACACACTCTCTCTTCCTCCATTTCCAACATCTCCCACTTAAAGAGAAACATTGTCATGTGATAAGATCTCTATCAACTACACTCACACATCACATGGATCTCACGTTAGTAGCTCCTTCCCATGAAGATGTCCTACTACAAAGGTCACTTTATGAGAACCAAGAAAATGTTCTCTTTTGCAAGATCTGCCTTGACCTCATTCCCTTGCCTCTCCGATCAAGCTGCCATCCATCCTACAAGTTCCTATCCACCTCCCACTATCGCATCTAGAGATTCACTAATATCCCCTATACATCTCACAAGGGGATATCAATATTCACAATGTGATTATGACTTGCATACGTGAGGTGCAAGTTAATTATTTCTTAGTATGGGACTAAGGACCTCAAAATATCAATTGATGCCAAAGACAAAAGTTATAATAAGTTATGCCTGCCATATACCAAGTGATACCCAGTGTTAGATTTTGGCCTACACCAATTTATCCACTAGAAATGTCAATCGTGACATTAGAGACTATACATTAATTAATTACTTAATGCCGATCTAAGGACTAATAACCATACAAGGTTACTTGGAAAACAAATTTGTCTAGCCAATTTAAATTATTCACTTGTGAAATTAATTTTTAGATGACTAGAGTATTTATGAAATTTATATTCTAGTAATTAATTTAATAAGCTCGATAATGCTAGAAAATTGAATTAGAAGCACCAAAATAGATAAGTGATAGCACTTGGAGACTAGTGACAGCCATCTGGAGATCCAAACTAAACATGACTATAGGTTGGACTTTCCTAATAAGAGCACTAGCAAATTGGAGGTGAATATTGCAAAGAAAACCACAAATTTCTCTCTCTACAACATTCTCTCTCATTCTCTAGCCATTTTTCAACTTCTCTAAGCAGTTGTCAGCAATTTGGGTGATCAAAGGAAGAGATTTCAATCAATCTCTGCTGTAAACCCTACTTTACAGCCAAAATTAGGGTTTCGACAGCTACTTCAAGATGCATGCTCAGAATTAAAGGCCTAAGCTTGAATTCTAATAGCTGAAGTTAAAGATTTTCAAGGAGACTCAAAAGGCCCACCAACAAACTTCAATTTGCAGCTAAAGAAGAATTTCAAGGAGATTCAAAAGACGAGAGAGTGAATTCCCCAAGCAAACCAAGGGGCAATTTGGTTGTTGGTCGGTTTTGACAGCAAGAGACGCTTGAATTAGAGGAGAAGATCGGAGAATCTTAATTGTACTCCATTCATTTGCGATAAAAGCTAAAGAAATATCACAAGGGACACCAATTTTCAGACCAATAGCCTATCCATTGTCCAAGATTAATGTGGTAAAGCGTGCATTCTCAGTTTATGTGAATATTATGCTTAATGTAATTAGTGTTAAATTATATTATTATGCTTAATGTAATTAGTGTTAAATCATATTATTTACCACCCTATCCAAGAAGGAAAGCTGGTTTCAAGGCCTCATCGCTAGGATACCATCAAATCCCTTGACTTAGTGGGCCCGTGGCACCTAATTGAAGGTCATAAGCTTTCCTCATGTTGAAATTGTATTCAATTGAGTAATACTGCAAGAATATCTTCAGATAGTGAGATCAGATCAAGCAAGGATGATATCTCTCAATCTAAAAGTTCACATCTTGGACAAGGCATGCAACATGGGCATCAAGCTAACAATGTTGGTTTAGACCAAAATGTGGATTCTTCTAGGTCTCTTGAAGCTAATGACTAAGAGGAAGAGAAATTTTATGACTAGTTGGTTCTTCTAGGTCTCTTGAAGCTAATGACTAAGAGGAAGAGAAATTTTATGACTAGTTTAAAGATCAGCTGAGAATAGCAACTAAAATGTTTGTCCCGTCAACAAATGATTCTCAATTCATGCGCTTTTTGACGCCCTTAAAGAAAGGCAACGAAGGCAAGAAGAGGAAATCTCTTCAAGAGCTTCAAGACAGCAAGATGCATCAAAGAAAGACCCAATACAACAACATGATGTTCCAAATGTAGGTAGTGAGCATAAGCAAATGATGCCAGAGGGACAATCTATGCATAGGCAATGCCAACTTGGAAGTGTCAATCCAATGCTCTTTGGATAGCAAGGCATGCATCCAATGATGGGGCAGCTAGGATACTTTGCTAGTAGCACAAGTTTCCATACTATGGTGGTTCAAGGACCACATACAAGGATGTATGGCACAACTCCTGATATGTAGCAACCAATGTGTGGTGTGCAAGGCCTAATGTATCCATGTATGCCTGGTAACATACATAACCCCATATATAGCAATGTTGGCATGATGCTAGGGCATAAAGTGCTAAGTTTAGCATCACATATATGCAACCCTCTATATTTGGAACTCATGGTATTAATGCTCACTGTCCAAATGCTCTATATACTGCTGGTAATTAGGGAAATACAGATATTAATGCATGCAATGTATGGCAAAATATATCTTAGTGTCACTTGTAGTATACAAATTCCCATGCATAATCACATTGCAAAGGTACCAAGCATGCAAACAAGAATGTTTCCTGATGCATCTAGTGCTCCTAGCATGTCAAGTACACATGAGGATCTAGTCAACTAGAGGAAAAAAGGCCTAGAACCTAGTGGAGGATTTGAGGCAAGTATAGAAGTAAAGTCGTCATGTGCTTCTTGGTGAAGCGTCACCAATGTTTCACCTATGAAAGAATGCAATAGGATACAGGATGGCAACCTAGCACATCATTCTCAATGGTGCACTTTACCTTGAGTGATCTAGTTAGAGTCGATTTTGAATCAAGCTATTTCAGGCTCAGTAAAGTATAGAAGGTCCAAAGTATTGCCTAATGCTCAATGGAGAGGTTGCATCTCTACTCCCCTAGTGATGGACAGCTCGATAACGTATTGGATCTTGGATGCAGTTGCTTTACATCTAGGATATTGTACGCTAATAGTATTTCTACCATTCGCATCACTTTTTACTGTACTAGTCACCATGCCTAGATATGCATATGGTATGGTTTGCACCTAGGCTCTGAAACTATACATTTGCAAGATTGCTAGGATGGATGAAATATGTGAAAAGTCAATTTGGATGTGATGTACGTTTGCAAGGCATGTATGGAATATATAGATGGTATACAATGTACATTTGCGGGTGATGCAAAAGAAGTACATTTGCATAAGTTACATGTGATTTGCAGCTAATGTATGCTTTACATGACTATCATGAGGTACACCATTGCTATGAGGTGTTATTTATACTCAGTACATAGATTACAATTCCTTGGTGGTCAAAATAGTATTGAGTTTTGGCATATGGATGCATCCCTTATAGTCTTAACAATGGTTATGATTCATATGTGTAGATTGCAACAAGTTTAAGTGACTAGAATTTCACATGCACAGGGCATAAGCATGGTTAAGAAATAGTGGCACATGTTATTTGACTACGATGCCAGCATCTATTTCCAATAGTAGCAATGAATACTTGGTACATTGCAATGCAAATCAAGGATGATTGCAAGGATTTCAAGAGAACAACCTATCATGAGCATGTGAAATTTAGTTGCTTTGCTTGGCATTTGAATAAAAGTTAATCAAATGTGCTAATATGACTTGCACATGTGAGATGCAAGTTAATTATTTCACAACCTACTATCCAAGACCCTAAAATATTAATTGATGCCAAAGGCAAAAGTTATAATACATTATGCTTGACATATACTACATGGTACGTGGTATTAAATTTTGGTCTACACCAATTTATTGGCCACTAATATCACTTGTAGCATAAGAGACTAGGCATTTAATAATTTAATTAATTAATTAATTAATGCTAGTCCAAGAACTAATAACTGCTCAAGGTCACTTGGAAGACAAATTGACTTAGCCAATTTAACTATTTACTGCTGAAATTAATTTTTTGAGCACTAGAAAATTTACTTAATTAATGTATAACTTTAATATTCTGAAAATCAATTTAATAAGTTGATAATCCTAGAAAATGTGATTAGAAGGCCAAAATAGATAGGTGACAGCAACAGGAGACTTGTGACAGCTATTTTGGACCCTTGACTAAAGGTGACTATAGCTCGAACTCTCCTAATCACAGCAATTGCAAAATGAAGGTCATTTTCACAAAGAAAATCAAAGATTACTCTCTCTACAACATTCTCTCTCATTCTCCAATTACTTTACAACTCCCCCTCAACATTTTTCAACAGTTTCAATCATCACAAAAAGAAATTTCAATCAATCTCTGGTGTAAACTCTACTTTACAGCAAAAACTAGAGTTTTGACAATTACCCCAAGATACGTGCTCAAAATTGAAGGTCTAAGACTTGAATTCCAACAGCTGAAGTTGAAGAATTTCAAGGAGATTCAAAAGACCAACCAACCAATTTCAATTTGGGGCTAAATTTGTCTCGCAAGGAGTAGGGTAAAAGCCAACTCCCCAAGCAAACCAAGGGCCAAATTGATTTGAACACTTGCTAATCCATTTTGACAACAAGAAGCACTTGGATTAGCGGACGATATCACAGAATCTCAATTGTACTCCATCCATTGGCAATAAAAGCTAAATAAATATTGCAAGCAGCACAAGTTTTGGGGCCAACAAGTTCTCCATTGTCCAAGATTAAAGTAGTAAAGAGTGCATTTTCAGCTTATGTGGATTTTACGCTTGCTGCAATTAGTATTAAATCATGTTAATTACCACCCTATCTGAGAAAAAATGTTGGTCTCAAATTCCTTAGCCCTTCTAATAGTTTCAAAGAGGAAAGTTATTTTAAGGATGCACAGTATTATGAGGCCTTCTCTTGTGTAGCAACTACTTTCCCTCTTCTCAAAGCCATCCTTTCTTGCCGCTAGTTTACCCAACTCATGCTCTTTCATCCCAAATGACTTTTTTTGGTAGGAGTGCTTTACATGACCTTCAATAGCTCATCACTATCATCTTCTAGTTGGATCAAGGATGTGGCTCATCCATTCCCAACTGGATACAATCGATGTGACTCATTCAAGGCCTCTCCACTCCCATCAACATCTTTGTGCCACCCCCTAGCAATGGGTTCTCATTTGGAGAGAGGTTCATGCTACTTGGCTGGATATATATATCAACAAACTTCATCGACATGCACATGGTCTTCGATTAAAAGTTTTCCTTCTCTCCTTAGGTCATACCCAAGATTTGAGAAAGGAAGTTAGCAAACATGTTGCGCATTGTCTTTCTTTTGTCTACATCTCTTACTTGTGAGCCTCAATCTAATGAGGGCTTTGGAAGCTTTGCCACTATCTCAATCTCTCATTTGTTTTCATATGTCAGTCTTTTTCATTTCACGCACATTAGGTGGAGGTTAGAGTGCTAGTCCACTTGGATTTATTCAAGTTGCATACTTATGATCAATAGGTGCATTTGCCACTTGCATCACATCGCAATAAGGCCACCTAAGGCCATATCATCTGGTCTTACTTCATAATCATCAAGCCAGTGTGTTTTCTCAATCAAGCTACCCCAATCCATGCCTTCCACATTTATTGGCCACATCATCATTCCAACCATCATTATTCTCACTTATCTTCCTTGGCAAAATCTTCTACCATCAATCCGATGCCTTCATTGATGCACCTTCAAAATATGAAAGCAATAATTGTGCGGAACCCTGTATCAATGTTTTCACATCATTGTTCCTTTTGTTCTTTTGCATTTCATCTATGTTCTCTCTTCTCTCAATGTTACTCTTTTGTTGCGTGCTCACAACCTTGGGAGCCTTTGAGGAGGGGTCCAAAGCTGTTTTGTGTTATTTTGCCAAGGTTCAAGGCTTTTTGCAGAGAGATGTCCTAACAAATTTTGCCAGATAGGGTTTATTTGTTAAGATCCAATGTTGAGCACATTAGCATTTGTGTGCCTCCATAGAATTTCAATCATTTTCATTCAAATCTAGTGCTTTTGGTTTTGGTTGGTGATAGCAATTGGAGAAAAGTGCAAAAGCTCATCAAACCCATGAACAAAGGTTATGATTCTTCAGTAATGATACAAAAATATTGCAAGAGGCGGCAAGCTTGGGGATTTGTGTCCATGTCTAGAAGCATTCTAGCTCCACAATTTGATTTGTCATTTTGTAGTTGAATTTTTTTCTTTAAGATTAAGTGATTGCAAAGTAAAATTTGACTCCCTTGGATTCATCTATGAAGTACATATCCGTATTCTTCTCTCACTTTTGTTGAAAAGATTCATGCTCTTTTTGTTGCCACATCTCATAGTAATCAAAGCAAAGTGTTCAAGAATAACCAAGTACATCTCAATTCAAGTGCTCCCTAGCATGGGTCTTGAGATACAACTCCCTTATTGGAGTCGCTCCATCCATAAGACTCATATGTACATGAAGAATCTTAAATCCCTCCATTTTCCACACACAAGGGGATTATCCACCTCCTCCATCCCACAAAAAGCATACGATTACACTTAGGATGGCCTAACATGCCCCATGGAGAAAGATTGAAGGTAACTAAAACATGAAAAGGGATAGGCAAGCACTTCCACTTTGCCTTTTCCAATCCTCCATGAATACCCAAAGGTGGGGGACACCAAAGAAGTGCTTGTTCTCTCCTTACTCAATGGCTTGGAGTTGATATGAATGCCTCTTGGATTGAACTCCTTGTTCACTCAAGCTGGGACCATCAACCAACCCCTTGTTTGCTGAAACTAGGACCATCGACTACTCAAGTTGTTACACACACCACTTCATGCATCACCCTAGGCCCCTATGTCAACGTGCATTGGGATACTATCAATCAAGAAAAAATAATTTGGCTTTGAAGAATAGTGAGCTCTCTTCTTTTTCAAAAGTTCATTTTTTTTTTAAACCTACTAATGCTAAGTAGAAGACTATGTAGGCTGGAAAATCACACATCTAGAAAAGAATGCATTATGTGTTGCACATAAAATCTAGGACACATACCTGTGAACAGTGCTCATGCTGTGTAGAAAATGTAGCCCTTGAAGTATTTGTCTTGTGTATCGTCTGATAACAGGCTCTTCAAATTTCTTAAATTCTTGGTGTAGTTTATGGATTGAACCTCCAGATACAAGCTCTAAGTAAACATAAAGGCTGTCACCCACCTGGACAACAATTTCAAAACCAAAAATGATTAAACATTCTGGGTATGCAGGCAAATTTTTTTGATCCTGCTACCCATCACATAATAAAATGTCACAACATATATAGACCCATTAACATCACTTGAATACATAACCATCATCAGAAAACATCAAGAAAACTTGCAGATTCCCTCAAAGCACACCATTGGCAATTGAACCAAAGTTCAGAAGTCAATTAACAAAACATTAATAAACCATTAAAGCATTATTATCAGAACGAGCAGAGTGTAACTACCATCTCGCATCCTTTGTAATGAACAATGTTTGGATGCCGCAAATTGCTCAATACAGCAATTTCCTGCAAGAAAACACAACGTTACAACTGTTTGTAACCAACAAAGCTGGTATGAAAGATCTTTAGCACAGAGCTCAAGACAACCATAAATATTGTGGCTAAATTTTCTTCATCCTCTTTGGCTTTGGTGAAATATATTAAGGTTGCAAAAACCAGGAAGATTGTGCACCCTTTGGATCTAGCTATTTACAAACATGTGCCCATGGTAGAACAGTTATTCTTGTGCCCTTTTTGGGCAGCAACAAGTTCAATTGAACAATTGAGGTTAAAACTGAAAAATTTGGACCTTCAACTTTTGCAACAGGTTTTGATTAGGTATTGAAAACCTCAAAAGAAAGGAATTTTGCATCATGCATTCATAAGACTGGTGGGCCATACAGGAAACCAGGTCAAGCATAATAATCGTGAACCTGAACTGATCCAGAACCAGGGTTATGATCATCAACTACAATTAAGAGCCCTTGTTGTAAGACCAGCATCCTGAATCGTGATTAATTAAACTAGATCTGAACCCCTGTTTTTGCCTAGCTTGGAATTCAATCCGAGGCTGGATGTCCTACTGTATTAACATCAAAACATGGCATATAGTACTGAAATCTGATCCCTTGTGTTTGCCTGGCTTGGAATTTCATGCAATGCTAGATGTTATAAAGTACTGAGATCATTACATGTCACACTTTTAAAGCAGCCAGAATCGAATAAATCTGAGATACTTAATAGTTGATTACTTACGAAAAGAGATCAAGAAATTATATGCAGGAATTGCTTTGTTTGGTGGATCCTATTTGCAGAATATACACATTAATTGATTGCTGCATGTCTTATGTTTCCAACGGACAGTCAGGTGAATAAATCAAAATTAGATATGCTAGCTTTAATATGTTTAGTATTTAATGCAATTTCATACAAAAAATCTAACCATTTCTCTGATCTAGATGTTTTAAACATATGTTAAGTTGAAAATTTTACTAATACCTTCCATTTGCATAATTAGCTCAACTTGGAGCCCTATCTTGGAAAAATGCATTTTGATTACAGCAGTGCTCAGTTTTAAACAGAAAAAATGAAAATTAAAATTAAAATCCAGCTGTTCACGCAACACACACTGCAAGGTAAAAGAACAAGGTAAAAGAAAAAAGGACTAAAATGGAACGAGCTAGACAAAATGAATGAAAATCAGAACACACAACAGACATGGCAAATGAAAAGAAAATAGGGCAAATGAAATCACCTAGGCAAAGTGAACTAAAGTTCAGCTGCTCACACAACACACATTGGGTAAAGTGAATTAAAGTTCTGCTCTTCACACAACACACATTGTAAGTGAAAAAAAAAAACAGACTAAAATGAAACAAGGTGGGTAAGGTGAAGGAAAAGCAATCAACAAGAACCCACATTCAAAGTATCCATGATCTGTTGCCCACGCTTTCTCAATTTCTCCCAACTACTTGTGGTCATTTCCTAGCTCCTTAAAGATGGATAGGAGAGCAGGCATCCATCTCCTCCTTTTCACTAATAAGTGAATTTTGCAATAGAGTTTCCAAGCCTTGGAGTTAGCAAGAAAGAAGGGACCATTTGTTAGCATTCCATATATTGCATGTTGTTCATCTCCTGGTTTTGAGCTATGTGAGAGACTGATGGACACATTGGAGCTCTAACAAACAGTGCATTTCATTTTCCAGCCTATCAGTTTCAATTTGTAGGTTTGAACTTTGCATTGTCATCCATGCTCTACAAGAATTTTTTGGTTTTAGCCAGTTTGTGGCTGCGTTCAAACCGGCAGCAGTTTTTATGCAGGGTGCATGTCAGCTGCACTAAATGCAGCCAACTGCAGCTAGTCAGCCAGTCTAGGGCTGCAATAGCTATGTGTAGCTGCCCCCACTGCAGCCCAGTCCTCATTTATCTTTTCCACCAGCACACACACTCCTCACACTCTACCATTTCACCCATCAGCCTGATCAGTTTTGAGCTAAAAAAGCATTAGCTTTATTAAAACAGCACCAAAACACAATTCATTAATGGATTAAACCTTTTATTTAAAAGAAATGTGTTCCTAGAGAGTGTTTCTGTGCCATAAGCACAAACCCTAAATAGGTATATTGCCATCCATCAAGTCTTAATTTCGTTTTTGCAGCTTGCAAGTGCAAGAGCTTTGTTGTCCACACCCCGTACACAGAGGATATCTCAACCAAAACTGTCCACCATTGTCTTCTACCATCCAGTGCCTATTTCTCAGTCATTCGTTGCAGATTCAGACTGTTTCCAGCCATCATCTACCTGCTGATCATCAAGCCAGCTTCTGTCCATCCTCCTGAGTTTGTGTTTGCTGCTGCACATCATTTGAGTAGCTGTGTTTTGCCCAGATCAGTTGTTGCAAACAGCTGGCAACACTCACCACCTTGCATTTTCTGCATCCTGCTGCCACCTGTGCTGTTCTCTCTCCTACTGGTGTGTTTTGTTGTGTAGGACCCTTAACCAGCTGCATAGCAGCCAGAAATGTCAAACGTTTAGAAATGAAATGTCAGAAACATGTTTCCTAAGTTTCTTTCAAGAAGGGGTAAAATAAGAAACGCCGGTTTTTCAATATAGGGATTTTTAATAGTTTTGACTAGGGAAAGAGGTTCTAAACCTCTATGGAACTCTCTTAAACAAAGAATGGCCAATTGAGCTTGAGTGATAATAGAGTCAATTGAGAATAATATACATGATCCATTATTAACTTGTCACTTATGTCAAAGTTAGTCCGTGGACAAGCTATACATTCATTCTCGATATTGACATTTTGTCAATTTGTTTTGAAATGAGAATCATGATGTTGCAACTTGACTCAATCCATATAATATATCATAAATAACACATAAATGAGACTAAAGTCATATAATATTGAACTCTCAAGACAAGAATAGATACTAGATCAACAAAGTCCAATAACTAAACAAAATCACAAAAAAATCAGTCTCTCGTCCAAAATCTTGAGCCCTCATCATCATTGTGTTTAACATTGCCCAATAAATTTTGTCAAAAAAACCATTTTTTGGGTTCCAACTCACCCAAAAAAAGAAAAAAAAAAACACCCACGTTTTTTACTCTCAAAAACGTTTTGTACTTTAAGAAACGTTTCAT
Organism: Lygodium microphyllum; assembly: GCF_053477565.2. Classification (NCBI taxonomy): domain Eukaryota; kingdom Viridiplantae; phylum Streptophyta; class Polypodiopsida; order Schizaeales; family Lygodiaceae; genus Lygodium; species Lygodium microphyllum. The sequence continues at coordinate 31,857,035 of NC_141158.1, forward strand.
AAGTTTCAAATTCAAAGAAACGTGTTTCTTAGCTGCTATGACCAACTGCCACATCATCATCTTCAACTACATTTGCAGTTTAATGTCCCTCTTCTACCTATCTGTCTCACCGATCTTGCATCCACTACTGCATTTTTTATTGCCAAACACATACAAAGGCTGTCTTGCTACGTTTCAGGATCAGTCAAAGTATGCAACACTCTCCAACTCATACCCTCTGCCCCAATCCTTGGGACGCGAGAGGTCAATATTCTTCACTGCATAATGTGTTTGTTGCATTGAGCATTGTATTCTTCATTATTCACTGTGTTCATTGTCTATGAGTTACCCTAACCCTAATTGTGTTCGTTATCAGTCTGTGTTTGTCATACAATTGTTTTTGTGTTTTCAACAGCAGAGCATTTCTTTACATAACATCAAAGCTATTCACTCAAGAAACCAAGTGCCTTGATCAAAAAGCTCATCACAAAAGCAGAAAATACACAAGGGAGAATGACATTGAACACTTCCAAACCTACTTGATCCCCAAAGGAGCCTATGCCAAGAATTGAGCAAGAGTGGCATCCACTACCAACTCCACATGGTTCTGACGCGGCAAGGGATCCTTCTAAGTATGTTGGAGACGCGCATCATTATTCCATTACAAATGAGCAGCTGCAACTGATCTTGGCTCACAGAGCCAAGAGGTATGAGGAGTTGTGTCAACGAGCCTTTGAACAAAAGATGTGTAAAGAAGGTATACTTGATTCTGATGTTATGCATAAATTTGATTCTGTTGCAAGGCTATCAAGACCTCCATTAACGATGGAGGTTTCATTAGATTTTGCGAATAAATCTCATGGTGTTGCAAGGCCATTGAGACCTCCATTAAGGATGGGCCTTTCTCTTGGAGAAAGAGACCCAGTGTACACTCCTTACTTGCAACTTATCTCTCCTTCTTCGGTGCAAGGTACACAAGTTTCCACTTTTGTCCCTTCTATTTATTTTGCTTCATTGCCTTTGTAACATTTTGGTAAAGATCAAGATGAAGCCACAGCGCCATATGTTAATCACAATAAATCTCCCATTGAAAATCCACTCATGTATGTCAATACAAGAAGGGATGATTATAAGAAAAAAACCCAATACCTCTTTATCTTCCTTTCATTCTTTCAATTTTGCTTCTCAAAGTCAAAATCCGTATGGTATTTCTTCTTCCATGCATTCCACATCATCATCTTCATTTCAATTTTTATCTTTAAATCAAAATCAACTTAATGCATCTTCATTTCAAAACCCACCCAGCCACCCACTTCTTCCGCTAAATCACCATTACCTTTCACACCATTCATCTTTACACATCAAACACCGTGTGGCATTGCATACACCCCACCAAGGGGTCCTTCAAGCATAAGTACAGCTTTTAGGGCCTCTACACCTTCCATTTTGGGTGGTGCTTATGCACCTTTGAGGGAGGCTCCTAGCCTCCATCTTACGCACCTTTCGGTTACACCCAACATGGAGTCCCTACCTCTGCTTAAACAAGTGTCCACTAGTTGATATCACAATTTGTCTCCATAGCAATTCCTTGTGGGCCATCCAATTATGCTACTATGCCTCAGCCGACAGTTGCCCAGAGTTTGAGAGTCCTTGGGCTTGCATTACATGTGCCTGTGGATCCCTCTCCGACTTTTTTTACCTACCCACCCTATCCCCTTCCCCATCCTTATTGCCCATTTTACACTTCGATACCTCATAGTTCTTCATCCTCATCCACCAAGCATGCATTCATTGACAAGACTCGTTTTAATGGGTCTAACTATACCACTTGGTCCAATCTGATGAAGCATGTTCTCAACTCACAAAACTTATGGAATCTTGTCTAGGGGCTAGAACCCCAATTAGAACCACGACTTGTTTCACCTAAGGTTGTCCACTTGTGGAAGCCAAAAAATACCTCCACTATTTTCAAGCTGATGCAAGGTTTTTTACCTAAGTTCCACTCACAGCTACAGTACTTTGACCTAGCATCAGAGTGATTAGAACTGACCACTCTGTGGCTCAGGATAGAACCCATCGTATAAATCTCAAGCATGAGCTTTAACGTTTCAAAATCACTAACGAAGAACACCTTAAGGTCAAGTTGACTAAGTATCAACGACTTCTCGCAACATTCTCCACTACAAGGACTCCTAAGTCCCCCGATGACCATGCCATATTGTTTTTAAATAAGCTGCCTAGAAAATACTCCCATTTTATGCATCAGGCAATATCACAACTTTCCAATGCTTTTTGCCAAGATATGCCATGTACCCACTAACCACTCCCATCGCGAATACAATGTCAAGACGTGTAGTAACCATAGCATACATCAAGCTACCAACTGCTCAAGCATAAGAAATCTTGGCCATCTCAAACTTTCCATCATCAAATGTTTGACTGTCATTTGCACTAAGTTTCACATATGGAGGCAATGGTATACCAATGGCTTCCCTCCTCTCCATATTGAAACGTTGTAAAACCTTAGTAGCATGCTCATGTTTTGACAGATAGAGAAGACCCTTCGATATATCCCTGAGTATACGCATGCTAAGAATATGATTGGCCTCACCAAGATCCTTTACATCAAAGCTACTATGTAAGCTTTGTTTCAAGGAGTCTAAGGCATAAATATCCAAGTATGCAATCGACATGTCATCCACGTACAAAACCAAGAGAATAAGACTGCTATCTGCTTCCTTCTTGTTATATAAGCAATGATCAGCTTGAGATCTATGAAATCCCTAGGATTGCATAAGTGTATTAAATTAATGACACCATTCTCAAGGTGCCTGTTTCAGCCCATACAAACTCTTGTTGAGTTTGCATACCATGTGTTCTTTCCCCTTCACAACAAAGCCCTCACGCTACTGCATATAGATCTCCTCATGCAGATCACCATGTAAGAAAGTAATCTTTAGATCCATTTGTATAAATTGCATATCTTCAGATGCAACCAAGCCCAAAATGGTTTGCAAAGTAGTCATTTTGACTACAAAACAAATAATTTCATCAAAATCAATTCCATGTTCTTACTTGTATCCTTAAGCAACCAATCGTCCCTTGTACCTTGACAAAGAACTAGAAGTGACTTTCATTTTGTAAACCCATTTGCATGGTAGCACTTTCTACCCTTTAGGCAAATGCACCAAATCCCAAATGCTATTTTTCATGAGAGATTCCATCTCTAACACCATAGCCTTATGGCATTTCTTGCTGTCTTCTCTATCCATTGCTTCCTTGAAGCAAGACGGCTCATAACAATCTATCAACATGACATATTCAACCATACAATTGACACTAAGAACAAACCTATCTAGCTGTCTTCGCATTTTGGTCAACGTACGGACCCAATGATGAAGATTTGCTAGCTATTCAGCTTGAAAATTTGCATTAACAACTTGCTATTCTACAAGTTTAGCATGTTATACCATTGGTTCTCGTTGTTCCAAAGGCATCTGTTCTTGTTGAATTTGTGGTACATCATGGGCAATATCTTACCGATCATTTCACTTTTAAAAGGAATCCTGAGAGACTCCTTCTGTGAGGGAGACCGGGGGGTCTCCGGAACCTGTAAAGCACCCAAATCGGAGAGGGACTCCCCCTCACCAAGTGAAGGTAAATCCTCCGCATCTGAAGAAGGCTGTATATCCCGTGAAGATCCCGAAGAGGCGGTAGAAGAGCTCGTAGAAGACAAAGGCACATCCACCAAAGGGGAAAGGGAAGCCGAAGGAGGAGGAGGAATAGGGGGGGTGCTAAGGGTGATCCTGGAAGGAAGTGAAGGGAGAGAAGGTGGGGGGGGGGGGTCCGTCGATGATGAAGAAACATCGGAAATAGAACCATCAATCGGATCCTCAGAGGCCGAAGCCTCATCAAAGATCACATCCCTGCTCACCTCAACCTGCCGCATCGTCGGGTCGTAGAGCCGATATCCCTTCGTGGTCGTACTATAACCAACGAAGATAAGCTTTCTCGACTTAGAGTCGAACTTCGTCTTCCTCTTCTTCTTGTCCACATGGACAAAAGCATCGCACCCAAAGATGCGAAAATGGGACACGGAAGGCTTCTTTCCAAAGAAAGCCTCATATGGAGTCATGTCCTGTAATGCCGAAGTCGGAGAGCGGTTGCGTATATGCACCGCTGTAGCCACCGCCTCACCCCAAAGGAAATGAGGAAGACTCCTATGCTCCAGCATAGATCGGGCCATCTCAATCATGGTCCGATTTGCACGCTCCACCACACCATTCTCTGATGGTGTGTTCGGATGGGAATACTCCACCCGAATACCATGATCCCTGCAAAACTGAGAGAAAAGGTGAGAAGTGAACTCTCCACCGTGATCAGCTCGAACACCACGGACTTTGGAGGTTGTTTGGGTCTCCACAAACACCTGCCACTCACAGAAACGGGAGTACGCCTCGCTCTTGTACTCCAAGAAATAAGGCCAAACATAACGACTAAAGTCGTCCACAATCAGCATCAAATACTTGGCCTTCCCAAGGGAGGCCGTGCCCATAGGTCCGCAAAGGTCGGTATGAACCAACTCAAGCGGTGAAGTAGCCCTCCGAGAAGCAACCTGCGGGTGAGGCTGCCTGTGCTGCTTGCCCCTCAAGCAGCTAGGGCACAAAGTGTGAAGAGGAGGGAAATCAAGAAGTCCCTCCACCATCTTCCTCCTAGAAGCCCGGCGAAGAGAATCAAGGTTCAAATGACCATACCGAGCATGCCAGGGCAGCCCAAGCTCATGGGAGGTCCGCGCAGCCAAGGCTGTGAGCGTATAAAGCCCACCCTCCTGTGTACCTGTCCAAAGGGCATCACCTGTAGAAGCATCCTCCACTGTGACTGCATCCTGAGTAAAAATGACTCGGGTACCTAACTGAGTAAGACCATGCACAGATAATAGGTTAAAACCCAAATCAGGCACATAGAGAACTTTGGCGGAGGAAGACCACCGGTCTGAAAACATAGGTAAAGTCCCCACTCCATGAACAGGAACTGTAGAATTGTCACCAATGGTGACTGTACCCCCTCTGAAACAAAGATCCTGAAGCCAATCCTGACGGAAGGTCATATGTGAAGATGCTCCACTGTCGACGAGCCAAGGCTTCTCCTGTGTGGTAGAAGCTAGGGCAGTGTCTTCCTCAACAAAGAGATGCACAAACGCAGATTCTGTTGTGGCTGGGGCCGCCTCCGAGTCCTTCTCCTTAGGCTTCAAATGGGGATACTTCTGCCAACACTTCTCCTCGGGATGAGTGCCCTTCCCACAATGGGGACACTTGGGCTTCTTCTCCTTCGCATCCTTCTTATCTTCCTCCTTCTTGTCCTTGGACTTCTCCTTCTTTTGTTTCTTCTTCTTGCCACCACCTGTGGCAGCCGTAAATGCCTTGGTGGAGCCACTGGCTCCCACCTCTTTGAGTCGCTCGTCATGCTCCAAGACAAGCGGGGAAAGCTCCTCCCATAGGAGAGTCTCACGGGTTCTCGTAGTGATGAGGCTGGTGTAGAAGACATCATAACGGGGTGATGGCAGCTGAGTCAACAAAATCATCGCCATATCCTCAGACGATATCAGACGACCAAGAGAGGCGAGCTCGCCTCGCATATCCTCCATCTTCGTGATGTGCTCCTTCATGGAAGAAGAACCATCAAGACTGAGCATCCGCAACTTCTTCTCCAGGGAAATCTTGTGGGCAAATGTCTTGTGCTGATACAAAGACGCAAGCTTTGTCCATACTTCCGCCGCGGTCTTTAACCTGTGAACATGTACAAGAACAGAATCATGGAGACTCATAAAAAGAAAGGAACGGGCTCGAGAGTTGAGCCTATCCCATAAGGCTGCACGGTCCATAGAGGTGCCATCGGACGAATCCACGGGGGGTCGGTCGATGGGCGAAGAAACAAGATCCCACAGATCAAAGGTATCAAGGATGCAAGCCACCTTGCATGACCATAGGGAATAGTTGGAACCATCCAACTTGTCTTCCTTCGGAAAGGAAGGGAGAATCGGCACCTGGATAGAGGGAATCAAGGAAGGCATCCGCACAGTTGATGCAATCTTCACTGAAGAAACCTTCGCAGTAGATGGAACCCTCTGAGATACATGGACTGAAGAAGGACGAGTGCGAGGAGGGTCATCCCGTTGTCAAACTTCACGATAGTCCCGCCTCCGCTCAGAGGAATGATGAGAAAGAAGCTCATCCTCTGAGTCTTCAAAGCCTGAAAACTGGTAAGACATCTTCCAATCTGCAAAATACCAAATAAAGTTGTGCCGCTGACGAAATAGGACCAACAGTGTGGTCACCAACCACCAAGATGCAGGCAGAGAGTGCCTACAGCCACCTGGATCTGCAAAACGCAAATAGATCTGATGCAGAACACCAGAATCGAGATCACCAGCACCGAGAACTTGCCCAGACAGAGGTCGCCTGCAGGATAGAAGCAGCCAAGGTAGAAGCGACCTGCAAAACAGCAAAACGCAAGCTGTAGGAGGGTCGCCCTGCAGCAGAAGAGGTCGCCTGGCAGCAAACGCAGGGTTGCTGCGTCACTGGATGACGTGGCAGCCCCTGTGTACAGCAAACGCAGGCTGTACAGCCTTCTGATGCAGTCGCCTGGCTGGAATAGACCTCTTGGCAGCCACCTGAAGGAATCGCCTGGCTGTTGTGGAACTGTGGGCAGCAGCAGTAAGGTATTTCTCTCGTCCTCCGTGCTCTCAATCAGGCGATGATACCATGTGAGAGTGCGCAGCGAAAGAAGAACACGAACACAGAGGAGATGAGAGAGGAAGCAGAGAATGAAGGAAGAAAATCTGCACTGACTGAGATGAATGCTGAATACACTGGAATGGACAGAACAGTCCCTGCACGCAGCTCGGAGCGTCAGTGAGGGAACCAGGACAGACTGGAAGCAGAGGCAGCACCAATGCCGGAGACGGAGACGGAGGGAGGAGTGCTGAACCTGCAGAGCATGAATGAGATAAAAGCTGGACTGACTGGGGGGGCAGCTATAAATAGCCCCCAGCCAGAAAACTGGCCGACCAGCTAAACTGGCCGACCTGGCCAGATCTGGTCCGACTGGCCAGTTCTGGTCCGACTGACCAGAACTGGTCCGACTGCCCAAAATAATGGGCAGTCACCCCAAAAACAGCCCAGATCTGGGCTGTAAAATGCCCAGGGCTACATGCTAACTAAAGCAGCCTGAAAACACACTGACAGAGCTCCTCTGTCTCCTGTCAAACTCTGACAGGAGCTCACAACCAGGAGATGACAGACTGAGACTAAATAAGAGCAGGCTAACAACATCATCCAATCTTCATTCTCATAGCGTGCCCGAGATAACATGTCTACCACTGGGTTATCTTTTCTTGCAATATGCTGAAATTCAAGATTCAAAGATTTTATGTATGCAATTCACCGAAGCATAGTAATGTCCAGGGTAGCACAACTAGTAAGCATACCCAATACCGGCAAACAATCAGTCTCAATGACTACACGAGCATCCAAAAAATACTCCTTATTACATTTAAGGACTGTCTTCACAATTCCACATAATTCTCTTTTTACCTGTGGATAATTCTCTTCACAATTGCATATCTTTGTCATTCCTTATTATCTTGTCCGATTGCCCATCCAATCCCGATTTGGACTCGTATAAACAATAATAATAATAGGCTTTCAATGTGAATAATCAGCCTTCCTCAACGTAGGAGAAGATTTCAAGAGCTGCTTCAATTTCTCTATTGCTTTCTGATGCTTTCTTTCCCAGTGAAACCTCTGACCTTTCCTCAAGAGCTCATATAGAGCATCAGCTACATGTGCAAAGTGAGAGATCCATATCAAATAGAGACCAACGCGCCTTCTGAAGAACCAATTGCCAGGAGCCGACCAAATGAACAAGCAGACATGAGGAAGGACTCGAAAACCGAGAGTCTGCATTAAGCACATGCCACCAGGAGCCTCGAATTTGTGTATTCCCATGTAGAAGCCCGCGGTCCTCCAAAAAATAATGGGCTATAGCGGCCCACGGGTGATGCTCCACACACATGGCACGAAAAAGAGACCAACGAAGTGCAGCATATGAGTTGCGGCATCCAAAATAGCCCCACCACCCAGGCATTTGGGGGTACATGTATGCGCCCACGAAATCCACGAAATACCGACATGCAATGAATCCTTCTTCCATAACATGAAACGAATGGGCCGGGTGAGAGCATTCAAAGTAGTAGGAGTCCAAGGCAGCAATGGTAAGAAATATGTGAGCATTGGCAGCATAATTGTTTGAGCCACTTTGAGGCGAACATGGAAGGGCCAAGCTTGCGACTTCCAATAGAGAAACTTCGCTGCCAATTTCTGTGAAATCCACTGTAGTAGTTGTTTTGACCGAACATCAACACCCAAAGGGTACCCAAGATGCCTGACAATGGAACCACGGGGCACAACCTGTCCCTGCCAGCCCAATGACTGTAAATCGGACTCCGTACAACTGAGAAGGGCCGATTTGAAAGTATTGATACGAAGACCCGAAGAGCGTCCAGACATCTAATGCCTTGCGAATATTGTCCTTGTCCGAACGTAAAATCATAAAACTGTCATCTACCAAAGATTGACTAACGAAGTGCTAACCAAAAGGAAGAGACAATCCGGCCAACTGAGCAGAAGCTGCCATGGAGGATAACATCGACAGAACCGGATGAGTCGCCAGGGCAAAGAAGAGAGGACTCAAAGGACAACCCTATCTCACAAAACATGCCAGGACAAAGGGCTCTGTAACACCACCATTTAGCATAACTCGCGAAGAGGCCGCCGCACTAATGGTGTAGATCAAGCGGGACATCCGAGTGCCAAAGCCCATCGTAGACATAAGTTCTGCAATGAAAGACCAGTCTAAATAGTCAAACGCCTTTTCCAGATCCAATTGAATCAATACCACTTCCTGACTAGAGTGCCTTGCATAGTCAATAGCCATTTGCACATTTAAGATATTATGCAGAATGTTGCGGCCCTTAATGAAACAATATTGAAGAGGATGCACAATGGCCAGAAGATGTTTGTGGATCCGATTCGCCAGCACTTTGAAAAAGATTTTATACATCGAACCCATCAAAGAGATTGGTCTCCAATGTTGCAACATTGACGGCGAAGGAACCTTTGGAAGCAATTCGATAAGCCCTTCTTTCCATGAGGAAGGCATGAACCCTGTTTCCCAAACCTGCTAAAACATAGCCGTCAATGGCTTCACTAGTTCGGTAGCAGAGCTCTCAAAGAATTCATTGGTGAGACCATCCCAACCAGGACTTTTATCTTTAGGTAGGCGCAACAAAACATTCATAACCTCCTCCTCACAAATATCAGACTCCAAAGTAGTTTGCATATCAAGTGGACCGTGCTGTCAGACCAGATCATAGAAGACTGAACGTGCATGCGTAACCTGGTCAGAAGGTGACTGAGAAGAACCAAGAAGCTCCAGAAAATAATTCTTGCACATATTAACAATAGTCTGAGGGTCAGTGACCATTTGACCCTCTGAATTCTGGAGTCTAGTCATATTTTCTCCAGACAGAGAGGCATACAGCGCGCGAAAGAACTTATGAGTTTGACAAGCACTATCTTGCAAATTCTCGGTCAACTTTTGTAATTTGGCCTGGTGATAAGATTTCAGCTAAACTCTTTTATAAGATCAGCCAAACGTATTGCCAGTGACAGCAGAAATTCATCATCTGGAGTCGCTGCATGATTGTGTTGGACATACTCGCCAAGCAACGTGTTGGCAAACTCCAGTAAATGCTCCCAGTTAATATCCTGCGAATCCACAGAGTCAGAGGCAACCTGAGCATGCGAACGTTCCTGATGATCCATTATCTCTTCTGACGTATGCTTGGAGCATTTACCCGCAGGCTGGAAGTCCGGACCAGGGGGCATCTCCTCCTACACGGAACCATATCCTCTGGTTCCTCTATATCAGAATCCGGACCAAGGGCGGCCACCGTTTGGTCGATAAAAGCCAAATCCAGTCCAGCCACGGTGTTTCAGTACGTGTGCAGGTCGGATGCCACACCAGGGGCTCGCGGAAGACCAAGACAGCACAGGCCTCTGTGTGTGTGTGTGTGTGTGTGTGTGTGTGTTTTGCTGCAGCACAAATCTGTCTGTTGAGTTAGAAATCTGCACCCCTGTAAGCTGGTTTCTCACGCAGCGGAGGCCGACCCTCTGCTGTATCACAGAATTCTTTCTGCTGTGCCAGAAACCTACAAGACTGCGTGCCGGTCGCTCTTAGTACAGGGGATTTGAAGGCCAGAAGAGACAGGGTACTGACGGTAAAGGCTGCAGTGCAACCGCCTGAGTGGTGGGACAGTGCGCGCAGGACAGGACCAGGACGTCTAGAAGGCAAGGGCGGAATTCGATAGGTCTGGCAAGGAAGACAGACGGTGCCCGCTCTCTCTCACGCGTGTACCTGCTGTACAGAAGGTCAGGGTCGTTGGGCAGGAAAAACGGAGCAGATTCGCCCTCGCTGGCTCACGGTCCGGCTGCACGCAGGGTCAGGTCGATCCTGCGCAGCCCTCCGGAAAGGGTTCAGGCGACGCGCAGGGCAGGGAGGCACAGGGCGACGCGCAAGGCAGGGATCCGCCATCGTTCCGTCGGCAGCTCTCTCTCTCTCTCTCTCTCTCTCTCTCTCTCTCTCTCTCTCGTAAAAGGTAATTGTATTAATTACGAAAAAGGGTACAAGTTTACATGATTACAAGATACAGGATGGCTCTACCCCATCGTGTGAAAAACACACACTATCTCTCTACAAGAGTCAAACGAGCAAAGGGTTACAAAGTCATGGCAAAGACGCACAGGAAATTGCCATATGCCAGGGACGTAAGTCCTCCTGAGATAGCACGTCAGAATGCCAGAGACGATCTATCTGCCAATACAAGAGACCCTTAAGCCTAGCAATATGCCGCTGAACATTATAGGCGGAATAAAAAGAAAAGCATTCCGAATGGTCCAATTATGCCAACAGCCCCAATATCGAAGAAAGTGAAACACGATCTTCATATGTGGCTGTGTCGGTGTGGGGTATTTGGGTTGCACAAAAACCCAATCAAAGGGGCGTAGCGAGGAACCAACCACCGCCCACCAAACGGCTGACAAGAATGACCAAATTTTCTTAGCGATGGGGCAAGAAATAAATCGGTGACGGGCGGATTCCACACTGGTGGTGCAAAAGAAACAGTTGCCGTTGGAGATTCGTCACTTGGAAAGAGCTGAAGCAAGCGGAAGACCACCAATCATCACCCTCCAAAGAAAGACCTTATATTTGAAGGGTGTCTTGTTCAACCAGCCCTCCATCACAGTTGCCCTCCACCATGACCAGGATTTACGCAATCCCCATAGAGTATTAGCTCTAGTAACCAGCCATTGATGATCTTTAATCAGAAGATGATACATCTGGTTTGCTGAAGCCTTTTCTCAATTCAGCCAGCCTGCAAAGTCCCAGTCCTGCCAAGGACGATCCGAATCAAGGGCAGGAAAGGGTTGGCTGCTCTGGAGCACCATCGAAAGCTGTTCCCATAAATGCCTATATCCGCGAGGGATCCTGAAAAGCCTCCTGGCTGTACGAAAGGATATCAACACATTGCGACTGGCAAGGGTGGCATCCGCGACTGAAGTTAGGCCAAACGTGCCATGCGGTTGAATTTTGGTCGAAGCTCATGTTTACCTTCCCACCAACGTAGCCGCGAGACTGCCAACAATTCCAATTGAAAAGAATTAGTAGCTAAGCGATCCTCCGCTGGATGCCACTAAGCCTTCCGGAGGACCAGTCTCCAGGAACATACCAAATGGGAAAGCAGACATGAAGAAGAACTGGAGAACCGAGAATCGGCATTAAGAACATGCCACCAGGAACTCCGGATTTGGGTATTACCATGCAGAAGCCCGTGATCCTCAAGAAAATAACGGGCCATAACAACCCGCGGATGATGATCCGAACAGATGGCGCGAAAAAGAGACCAACGGAGTGCCAGCATATGGGTGTGGGCATATAAAATAGCCCCTCCACCCATGCGTTTGGGGGTGCACGCATGCGACCAGGAAATCCAGGAAATGCCTGCATGCAGGGAATCCTTCTTCCATAACATGAAACGAATAGCTTAAGTAAGAGCATTCAGTGTAGTAGTTGTCCAAGGCAGCAATGGCAGAAAATATGTGAGCATCGGCAACATAATTCTTTGGGCTACTTTGAGGCGAACATGGAAGGGCCAAGCCTGAGACTTCCAATACAGAAACTTAGCCGCCAATTTCTGTGAAATCCACTGTAGTAGCTGCTTTTGGGGAACATCAACACCCAAAGGGCACCCAAGATGCCTGACAATGGAGCCACGGGGAATAACCATACCCTGCCAGTCCAATGACTGCAAGTCCGACTCCGTGCAGCTAAGAATGGCTGATTTCAAAGCATTGATGCGAAGACCGGAAGCCTGACCAAAGAGAGCCCAAACATCTAATGCTTTGCGAAGGTTATCCTTGTCCGCACGTAGAATCATAAAGCTGTCATCAACCAAGGATTGACTAATGAAGTGTTGTCCAGAAGGAAGCGACAATCCAGCAAACTAAGTAGAAGCTGCCATATGAGATAACATCGAAAGAATTGGATGAGTCGCAAGGGCAAAGAAGAGAGGACTCAAAGGGCACCCCTGTCTGACAGAGCGAGCAAGGATGAATGGCTCGGTAATGCCTCCATTCAGCATGACTCGCGAAGACGCCGCAGCACTGATGGTGTAGATCAAATGAGACATGCGAGCACCAAAGCCCATAATAGACATAAGGTCTGCAATGAAAGACCACCCCAGATAATCAAAAGCCTTTTCCAGGTCCAATTGAGTCCGTACAACCTCCTGATTAGAATGCCTTGCATAATCAATCGCCAGTTGCGCATTTAATACATTGTGCAGAATGTTTCGACCCTTAATGAAACCATATTGGAGAGGATGCACAATGGCAGGAAGATGCTTATGGAGCCAATTCCCATTACTTTGGAAAAGATTTTATACATAGAACCCATCAAAGAAATAGGGCGCCAATGTTTCAACATAGACAGCAAAGGAACTTTTGGAAGCAGTTTAATAAGTCTGTCTTTCCATGAGGAAGGCATGATCCCCGTTTCCCACACCTGCGGAAACAAAGCCGTCAATGGTTTCACCAGTTGGGTAGCAAAAACCTCAAAGAACTCATTGGTGAGACCATCCCAGCCAAGACTTTTATCCTTGGGCAAGTGTAACAAAACATCCAGAACCTCCGCCTCACAAATATCTGACTCCATAGTAGCTTGCATGTCCTGCGGAACCTGATTGCGGACCAGGTCATCAAAAACTGAACGAGCCTGAGTAGTTTGGCCTGAAGGTGGAGAGGTGGGACCAAGAAGGTCGAGGAAATAATTCCTACACATATGCACAATAGTCTGCAGATCAAGGACCATGTGGCCTTCTGTATCCTCGAGTCTAGTCATATTCTCTCGAGCAGGAGAGGCATGGAGAGCTCGAAAGAACTTATGAGTCTGACACGCACTATCTTGCAAAGTCTCCGTCAGATGTTGCAATTTGGCCTGCTGATAAGATTTCAACCGAAACTCTTTAATAAGATCAGCCACACGCATTGCCAGTGACAGCACAAATTCATCATCTCACTGGCAGCACAAATTCATCATCTGGAGTGTCCACCGGCAGAGAACGAACCAAAGCAAGCAGGTCCTCCGCTGCTTGTTGACGCGGCCTACAAAGAGAGGCATGATGGATCCCATACTGTCCAGCAACCCGTTGCACATTAGAGAGCAATCGTTCAAACGAAGCAGTGCCCTGAGAGGAGAAGTCTAATAAGAATCTATCAATCAATTGCTGCATATAGCCCTGAAAGATTGCATGCTTCAAATGAGACGAGTTGAAACGCAAAGGGAGTCTCTCTAGAAATTGCTTGAAAGGTGCAATGGGTTGTGCAAGCAACTCAAGCTGCAAAGGAAAATGGTCTGACAAGGCATATTGCTGCAACACTTTCATTTCGAGCATCGCAGGAAGGAAATCATCATTCTGCATGATGTATATGCGGTCCAACCGCGACCATGTTGTTGCATACTGGGCAGAATGGAAAATAAACACTGTGGAAGACGGGTGTAGCCAGGACCAGAGATCTTACTTAAGAACAGCAAGAGCCAACTCGTGCCACATACGACTTTCCGGCGCATCCATTACCGAATGCTCCGATGTGGACTGTGAAGAATCAACACACATATTGAAATCCCCCATCAAAAAGCCCCGTCTGCCAAGTGACAAGGAAGTCTGCAAAGTATACCAAAGCTCCCGGCGAGATAAAGGATCATTCGGAGCATAGAGGCCAAGTAACCATAAGATCTCTCCTTCGAATAAAACTTCAATCACCACAAAGCGGACATGTACATCATTTTTAATAAGAACCAGCTGATATTTTTCATGCACAATCATGAGCACACCAAAATAATGCATGGCATGTGTCCCTGCATAGAACAAACAAAAGCCATGGCAATCCAGAACTTTTCCTGCTTCACCGTGACTCTTGTGCTCAACACCACACAAGACATCCCACTGATTCTCATGCAATATATCCACATGGCATGTTGCTTGTGGCGAGAACAAATTCCTCGCACGTTCCACGTGGCTATTTTCATGTGTATTCAAAAGAAAATCAGTAAGAGACACAGCTTGCCTCAATTTGACCTTTTTTGCGAGAATGTCCAGGACTCCCTCGTCCAAGAAATCAACCAACACGGCAAAAGAGTTCTGACGACCAGATTTGGAGGTAGACGGCATATCCGCTGTCTTGGGGATGGAACAGGGATAACAACGATCCCATGGGGTAATGACGTTGCCTCTGGTATCAAAAGCCAGCTTAGCAGGTGGACCCTTTGGACGATCCGAATACACTCTACGAGTGGGCTGTGGACGGGGGGCAGAGGAACCATAGCAGGAGCAGAGTGCTCCGACGACAACATTTCTTTCTTGCGCATATATGTACGCATGGAATCTTGTGAGGCAGTAGGCACAGTATCCTCCATGCCAGCAACAACCCTGTTGCCTTTTTTGTGCGTACTTCGACCCAGTCAGTGCATAAGACATTTCTCAGGTCCACAGTGGCTTCCAGAACATCTTCAGTTGCAGAGTCAGAAAAAACTTCCTGATTATGTTGAACATAATCGCCAAGCAGAGTGTTGGCAAACTCCAGCCAATGCTCCCAGTCAACATCCTGAGAGTCCACAGAATCAGAAGCAACCTGAGCATAGGAACGATCCTGATGATCCATAGTCTCTTCCGAAGTATGCTTGGTGTGTTTGCCTGCAGGCTGGAAGTCAGGACCAGGGGGCATCTCTTCTGTGCACGGAACTATATCCTCAGGTTCCTCGGTATCAGAATCCGGACCAAGAGCTGCCACCGTTTGGTCTATAAAAGTCACAGGCCAAGTGAAGATCTCACGTTTCTGCCTCTCTCTCTCTCTCTCTCTCTCTCTCTCTCTCTCTCTCTCTCTCTCTCTCTCTCTCTCTCTCTCCGTAAAAGGTAATTGTATTAATTACGAAAAGTTTTCATGATTACAAGATACACGATGGCTCTACCCCATCGTGTGTACAAACTGACTGTTTACAAGAACCAGACGGCCAAATAGTTACAAAATCATGGCAAAGACGCAAAGGAAATTGCCATGTGCCAGGGGCGTAAGTCCTCCCGAGAGAGGATGTCAGAGTGCCGGAGAAGATCTATCTGCCAATACAAGAAACCTTTAAGCCTAGCAATATGCCGCTGAACATTATAAGCAGAATCAAAAAGGAAAGCATTCCGAATGGTCCAGTTGTGCCAACAGCCCCAATATCGAAGAAAGTGAAACAAGATCTTCATATGTGGTTGTGTCGGTGTGGGATATTTGGGCTGCGCGAAAACCTAATCAAACGAGCGAAGCGAGAAACCAACCACCACTCACCAGATGGCTGACAAGAATGACCAGATTTTTTGAGCAAGGGGGCAAGAAATAAAACGATGACGGGCGGATTCCACAGTGGTGGTGCAAAAGAAACAGTTGCCATTGGAGATTCGGCGCTTTGAAAGAGCTGAAGCGGAAGACCACCAATCATCACCCTCCAAAGAAAGACCTTATATTTGAATGGTGTCTTATTTAACCAGCCCTCCATCACAGTTACCCTCCACCATGACCAGGATTTATGCAATCCCCATAGAATATTAGCTTTAGTAACCAGCCATTGATGATCTTTAATCAGAAGATGATACACCTGGTTAGCTGAAGCCTTTTCTAAATGCAGCCGTCCTGCAAAGTCCCAATCCTGCCAGGGATGATCCGTAGCAAGGGCGGGAAAGGGTTGTCTACTCTGAAGCACCCTCAAAAGCTGTTCCCATAAAAACCTGTATCCATGAGGGATCCTGAAAAGCCTCGTGGCTGTACGAAATGACATGAACACATTGCGATTGGCAAGAGTAGCATCTGCGACCGAAGTTAAGCCCAAACGTGCCATACGGTTGAATTGTGGTCGAAGCTCGTGTTTATCGTCCCACGAAATTAACCGCGAGACTGCCAACAGTTCCAATTGAAACGAATTAGTGGCCAAACGATCCTCCGCTGGATGCCACTGAGACTTCCGGAGGACCAGTTTCCAGGAACACACCAAATGGGCAAGCAGAGATGAGGAAGAACTAGAGAACCGAGAATCTGCATTAAGAACATGCCACCACGAACTGCGGATGTGGGTATTACCATGCAGAAGCCCGTGATCCTCAAGAAAGTAACGGGCTATGACGACCCAAGGATGACAATCCGAGCACATGGCGCGAAAAAGAGACCAACGGAGTGCCAGCATATGAGTGTGGGCATCCAAAACAGCCCCTCCACCCATGCGTTTTGGGGTGCATGCATGCGACCAAGAAATCCAGGAAATACCCGCATGCAAGGAATCCTTCTTCCCTAACATGAAACGGATAGACTTCGTAAGATCATTCAGTGTCGTAGTAGTCCAGGGTAGCAATGGCAAGAAATATGTAAGCATTGGCAACATTATTGTCTGGGCTACTTTGAGGCGAACATGGAAGGGCCAGGCTTGAGACTTCCAATACAGAAACTTAGCCGCCAGTTTCTGTGAAATCCACTGTAATAGCTGCTTTGGGGGAACATCAACCCCCAACGGGTACCCAAGATGCCTGGCAATGGAGCCACGGGGGACAACCATGCCCTGCCATTCCAGTGACTGCAAATCCGACTCCGTGCAGCTGAGAATGGCCGATTTCAAGGCGTTAATGCGCAGACCAAAAGCCTGACCAAAGAGAGCCCAAACATCTAATGCTTTGTGAAGATTATCTTTGTCCGCACGCAAAATCATAAAACTGTCATCAGCCAAGGATTGACCAATGAAGTGCTGTCCAGAGGAAAGCAACAATCTAGCCAACTGAGTAGAAGCTGCCATATGAGATAGCATCGAAAGAACCGGATGAGTCGCAAGGGCAAAGAACAGAGGACTCAAAGGGCACCCCTGTCTGACAGAGCAGGCAAGGACAATTGGCTTGGTAACTCCTCCATTCAACATGACCCGCGAAGATGCTGCAACGCTAATAGTATAGATCAGACGAGACATCCGGGCACCAAATCCCATAGCAGACATAAGTTCTGCAATGAAATACCAGTCCAGATAATCAAAAGCCTTTTCCAAGTCCAATTGAACCAGTACGACCTCCTGATTTGAATGCCTTGTATAATCAATTGCCAGTTGCGCATTTAAGACATTGTGCAAAATGTTTCTGCCCTTAATAAAACCATATTGGAGAGGATGCACAATGACAGGAAGATGCTTATGGAGGCGATTCGCCATAACCTTTGAAAAGATTTTATACATAGAACCCATCAAAGAAATTGGGCGCCACTATTTCAACATGGATGGCGAAGGAACTTTTGGAAGCAGTTTAATAAGACCATCTTTCCAAGAGGAAGGCATAATCCCCGTTTCTCATACCCGCTGAAACAAAGCCGTCAAAGGTTTTGTGAGCTGGGTGGCAAAAAACTCAAAGAACTCATTGGTAAGACCATCCCAGCCAGGACTTTTATCCTTAGGCAAGTGTAACTGAACATCCATGACCTCCGACTCACAAATATCTGCCTCCAGAGTAGATTGCATGTCCTAAGGAACCTGATTGCGGACCAGATCATAAAAAACTGAACGGGCATGAGTAATTTGGCCTGAAGGCGGAGAAGTAGAACGAAGAAGGCCGAGGAAATACTTTCTACACATATTCACAATCATCTGCGGATCAAGAACCATTTGACCTGCTTCATCCTGGAGCCTCGTCATATTCTCTCGAGCAGGAGAGGCATGGAGAGCTCGAAAAAACTTATGGGTCTGACAAGCATTGTCTTGCAGAGTGTCCGTCAGATGTTGCAATTTGACCTGCTGATAGGATTTCAACTGAAACTCTTTAATAAGATCAGCCAGACGCGTTGCCAGTGATAGCAGAAATGCGTCATCGGGAGTGTCCGCCAGCAAAGAACGAACCAAAGCCAGCAGTTCCTCGGCTGCTTGTCGGCGCCGCCGACAAAGAGAGGCATGATGGATCCCATACTGGCGAGCAACCCGTTGCACATTGGAGAGCAAGCGTTGAAAGGAAGCAGTGCCCTGAGATGAGAAATCCAATAAGAACCGATCAATCAATTGCTGCATATAGCCCTGGAAGATTGCATGCTTCAAATAAGACGAGTTGAAACGCAACGGGAGTCTATCCAGAATTTGCTTGAAAGGT